>NC_143075.1:2811250-3123055 GCF_052426305.1 Pelodiscus sinensis | reverse complement strand
GGAGAACCAAAATGATAGTGCCACTGCCGGGCCTCCGTGGGTAATGGAGGGGTGGACTGAGCTATCCCCCACTCCGTCTGCTGCAAGGGACCAAGGCTCAGCTCCCATAATCACAGTTTCTGGCTCCTGAGACCAGCCTGGGGCAGGGGTGAGGCTTTTGCAAGGAAGCAGCGGCGAGAGGGGCCAAGGCCTTTGCAAAGTGGAAAAGCTCCTCAGCCTGGACTGTTGAGCCTGATGCAAGATGTACTGGGAGGAAGCATTTGCGTGACTCCCACCATCTGATTAACTTCTGCCTTAACATAAGAACGGCCAGACTGGGTCAGACCAAAGGCCCATCTAGACCAGTGTCCTGTCTGCCGACAGTGGCCAATGCCAGATGCCCCAGAGGGAGGGCTCACAGCAGGTAATCCTCATGTGATCCCTCCCCGTCTCCCACCTCCAGACAAACAGAGGCCAGGGACACCATTCCTACCCATCCTGGCTAACAGCCAGTGATGGACCTAACCTCCATGACTCTATCTAGCTCTTTTTTGCACCATATTAAAGTTCTAGCCTTCACTGCATACTCTGGCAAGGAGTTCCACAGGTTCACTGTGCGCTTCCTTGTGCAAGTGGAGCATGCGGCCTGTACTGGGGCTGCCTGAGTGATGGCCTTTCCTAAAGCGGGGAAGCCATATGAGGTGCCATTTGCATTGCGTTTGGGTCCCATCAAAAGATATAAAGTGGGCAAGGAGGGGCCTGCTACCTCCTGGGGAGGAGGAGAAAGACAGTATGGTAGCAGGGTATTTGGTGGGGGAATCTTAGCTATGCCAGTCCCCAGGTCACCTCTTGTTGGGCGTCACCTTGTTACTCCCCCTCCTCAAGCAAGCAGGAGTCTCTCTTGCCATAGCTGGAGGTCCACTCCCTCAGGCTGCTGGCCACTCCTGCTCACTCCTCCAGGCTACCACAGCCCGCACGTTGTCCTGATGAGGCATGCCCGATCCCTCTGCTGTCCAGTCCAGAGCACTCCCAGAAATCCCAGCACAGCGGTGGCCATCCTGCAGCCCATCTAGGTTCTAGGTGTGGCCCGCGAGACACTGTTTACTGTTGTCCAGCAATGTTGCCACATTCTGCTTCTTTCTGTGCTCCATGTCGTCGTTTTCCTACCGATCTTATCAGAGTGACCCCCACATAGACCAGGACCCGTGAAGGGAGGTGAGCATTGACTGTGAGAGCCGGGCACTCCGTCTGCAGCCGATCACAGTGTGGCGACGGTGCAATCGGCACAGCCCACAATTTCTAGGCGCACAAGCACCATGAGCAAACCTGCCCCATTCCAGGAGACTGTCTGGGTTAGGACAATTTTATGGCCCCCTGAGATAAAGCAAGGTTGCTCCTGTGGTCCACTCACTAGCTTAGGTTGCCCATCAATGTGCAGGAATCTTTGCACCCAAGGGAGTAGCATACCCCCGTGCACCTGTATTACCTGAAGCCATCCCTCGAAGACAACACACGGCGCTTGTGAGCACTTACGATGAAACCAAAGTAGGTTTCTTTAACAAAGAATAAAGATTTAACCAGAAATAAGCGGGTTGTGGAAACAAACCAATATCCTAAAGGGTGAACCTGTTCCTGGACATATCAACAGTTACCTTTCCCGTCTAACCCAGTAGGTTACTGGCCTTCGTTCTGTTGCAGAACTGTTTTGTCTGGTCTTTCAAGAGCTGGACTCCCAGGGTGTGTCTAAACTACATGGGTCCATCAATGGAGCCATGTAGATTAGGCTGATCGGCAAAGGGAAATGAAGCCGCAATTTAAATAATCGCAGCTTCATTTAAATTTAAATGGCTGCCGCACTGAGCTGACAAACAGCTGATCAGCTGTTTGTCGGCTCAGCGCGCTAGTCTGGAAGTTCCCGCGCCGACCTGAAAGCCCTTTATCGACCTCCCCGTTATGCCTCGTAGGATAAGGTTTACCGGGGAGGTCGATAAAGGGCTTTCATGTCGGCGCGGGAGCGTCCAGACTAGCGCGCTGAGCCGACAAACAGCTGATCAGCTGTTTGTTCGCTCAGCGCGGCAGCCATGTAAATTGAAATGAAGCCGCGATTATTTAAATCGCGGATTCATTTCCCTTTGCCGAACAAACGAATCTACATGGCTCTGTCGATGGAGCCATGTAGTTTAGACGTACCCCCAATGTTCCTAGTAGAACCACACACCTCAAGGGATTTTCCTAAGCACATGGACACAGAGAGCTGCCCTGTCCTCTGTGTTAGACTGAAAACAGCCGTTTCACACTGTTTCATCTCTTCCAGTAGCTGGTTTTGATTGTTTCTTGTTGCCTCTGAGGCATTTAACTTCGATTGCCAATGACAGGATTGTGCAGGGCTAGGAAATTGAGCCTTGTATTGCATCACTGGTCAAACCGGGCACGACCAGTCCTCCTTGCCCAATCACCATAACACTATAACATGATCTCTGGAGGATTGATTTCCATGCTAACTCCATAAAGCAAAGGTCTGATAGAAATACAATATTCCTTAAATATTACCTGTGCATACATCTCCACAATGATTATGAAGCTTGACAAATTGCAAACTTTCCATAGATACCTTCTGTGTTGCTCTTCCTGGATAAATGTCCTGTAAGCCATGGTTGGGGTAGTGAGTTTTTCAGGTCTCATATAGAACATAAGAACGGCCACACTGGGTCAAACCAAAGGTCCATCCAACCCTGTGACCTGTTTTCTGACAGTGTCCAAAGCCAGATGTCCCAGAGGGAGTGAACACAACATGACATCATCAAGTGATCCCTCTCCTGTCTCCCATTCCCAGCCCCTGACAAACAGAGGCTAGAGACACCATTCCTACCCGCCTGGCTAATAGCCACTGATGGACCTCTCCTCTGTTATGAATCTACCTGCCCTAATGATTGGAGGAAGCCAATCCCAGTTCTGTCTAGAATCTGTTAATGTCATGCCTGGGTCAAACAGAAAGAGGCATTTAAGACATGACTTCCATCCTCGTTCTTAGATTGCTGGTTGATTGTTGTGGCTCTGATCCCTTTTTGGAGGGACGGCAGCTCCCAGTGTTTTCAGATGCACTCAGAAGCCGCAGGATCCTTTAAGAATTTAAAAAAATATATCCAAGGTTCTGTTTTCTCAGCTCTAATCTCTCTCCCACGGGGCAAGTGACACCACAATAAATCTTTATTTCTCATGATGGGTTGCCAACTTTAATAAAGGTTTCACAGGAGGATAGGACAAGCCAGCGAGCCAGTGTTCTGAGCAATGGATGTAAGAAGATGCTATTCCGCATGTGTCTGTGCACAAATAGGAACTGATCTGAATTAATTTATTTTCTGTTTCAGTCTGAGCGCCCCATTTCTGCAGCTATTCCTTAGAGCCAGGCAAATAATTATCACTGAATAGTTTCACCAGTAGTTTCACCACTTTTTCCTATTCCTAGAATATTCCTGATTTTCTTCAATGAATTTGAGCAGCACATACATTAAATAATTTTAAAAAATCTGTTAACACTCCATAGATTGCTCCAAAACCACTTCCTGTGAGCCTTTGGTATCAGAAATTCAATCACTGCAGTTTAGTTGTTATTGGCCAGGTAAAACACATGGCATAGTTTCTCTTCTCCTATTGGCTGAAGGATGAAGTACAACTATTTTCCATTTAGTTTCCACAATATGTGCAGATGTGACTGTGAAAGACTGGGAATTTTTAGCAGACATCTCAGTATAGCAAGTCCCTGAGAAGATTTCAGACTATACGATCTAACTGGCAAAGGAAAACTCTCCTACCAAAAGGAGTTAGAGAAGAACTCAGAAGTCTGTGATTTGTGCTCTCACATTTCTTGTCGTGGGGATCCTTGTAAAATAATCACCTGAATGTCAATTACTTCATCTCCTCCAAAATATAGCCGTCTCCCTCGTGCTGGGATCCCTGCATTTCCATGCTCAGCAATCTTTCCTGCACTCAGATGTTCCTCCCTGCTCCTTGGCAGCTTCAGGCGGGGGATGGAGGTGTACACAGATAAAAATTAGCTTGTACCAGCACACAAAACACAACTATGGTTGGAAACTCTCAAATCCAGCATTCTGGTCCAGCAGTATCCGTGGTCCGGCAGGCTTTTAGTTAGCCAGGCGTCCACTTACTGGCTATGGCCCAGTTTTCCACGGTCCCATAAAGTTTGTTGACTGCCATCACTGCAGTTATTTAGCTATAATTTATCCTGAAATGTCTGCTAAGAACCCAGCAAGCAGTGGAAGTGCGGGTAATCCTGCTAGACGATACTGATGCCCCGTTGTCTGGCAGATTCTCTGGTTCAGCACCAGTCAAGTCCTGAGGGTGCCGGATAGCAAAGTTGAACCTGTATTTATTTCCTGCTCATCGGGGGCAACCTCGATACCCTTTCCAAAAAGAGGTTGGATGGGCAATGATGCTCACCCTGGTTCCGACCAATCACAGCTAGAGAGGATCCATCTTGTCAAAGCACAATATTTGGTTTGAGCATCTTACAAAAATATAAATGGGGGTCAGGGAGAGAGAAGAGCAGCAAGAAGTGTCCAGCCATTGCAGAAGCTGGATACTAAGAACTTGGCTGCAGTTTATTGCTTGCCTGGGAAGGGGGTGGCCTGGGTTTACATACCCTCTCACAGATTGGTGTACGGATGCGTCACGTTTTCCCTTTTCTCTGCCTGTGCCTCCCAAGTTTGTAACAGAGATGGATTCTATCTCACTGTCTGTCCAGCAGGGGGTACCTACCACAAGCATCACCATGGAAACCACCACTCGTGGTCACCAATCTTCCCCCCACCGCATCTTCGTCAGCACAAATTGTGGTTCTCTCCATCCCTGAGTTCACAGTCTCCAGAGACGCCTGGAGTACCTGTGAGATGAGTCTCGCGGTTAGAGATGTTAGTGACTCACAGAGAAGAAGGGCGCTTTGGATTGTGAGTGGCCTTTGGGCTCATGAACGCTCTTCAGAAATGACTGTAATAGGTCTCCGGCCTCCTGTGTGCTTCTATGCCCTGCTAATAGTCACACTACCTCTGCCGTGTAGTGGCCTGGCTCATTGGCTCAACCATCTCAGCCACGCCTGTTCCTTCTCCACTCCAGGAAACCACCACAGCTGTTCTGCCAATCCACGGGGCTCCTTTATTGCAGGGGATAGCTGAGCCATCTCCCATGAGACATCAGAATTTCACCCTACCAGCGACAACAGGAACAGTAATGTAATTCTAGTAGATAATCTGCTAATACCCAATAGAAATGCAATTATAGAAGATGCATTAAATTCCAATCATTCTTGAGTCTGAGCAACCAAGTGAACAAAGTCAAAGTAAATAAAAGAACGCGCCGGATACAACGATTAAAAATAATGATGGGTAATAAAATATAATTGGACAGAATAATCCCCAATTCCCCGCTCACTAGTGACACTGGCTCAGCTCAGAGGTTGAGAGGAGACATTGCTTGCAAATCTCATTCCTCCCATTCCGCTCTTGTGGCTCTTAGTGTCTCAGTCTATCCACATTCACATTCTAATTAACATTGTGCCCTGCATTAGACAGGGAAGCTCAGTGGGCAGGAACTGATTGCAGAAAGGAAGGCAAGCTAGGGCCCTGCCAAAGATGAATGCTAACCCCATTAATTATATTTTCCAATTAGACTTTAATTACTTATAATTAGCAATAATTCTTCATCCTTTCACTTGTTTGGTTCTGACATTTGTGAACAAGATGTACTGGCATGGACTTTTGAGGCACACTACACTGGTGAAAGTGGCTTGTCAGAATCACAATTGTCTTCACATTGCATTGTGACCACCGTGATCTATCTATCTATCTATCTATCTATCTATCTATCTATCTATCTATCTATCTATCTATCTATCTATCTATCTATCATTTTTGTAACTGTCTCTGTCTGTCTGTCTGTTCAAGAATTCCTCCTAAGCAGATTAGCTATGCAGTTTCCTCTTCATCTTGTTTAAAGCAAAGTGTTTGCCAGGAAAACAGGATGTGCCTGGAATGGGACTGTGTTTCATAACATGGAAAGGGAGAGGGGGAAGAAAGGAGGGACATGATGCTCACAATCACACCTGGGCATTGTGAGTGCAGGGGAGATCTACATGCAGAGTGACTACTGGGGAAAGCCGCCCCACCAAGAGGGTGCCCAGCTGGGGATGGGGCTCTGCCATCTTGACTGCCACTGGTAAGTGGCCTCCCTGCCTTAAACCCTCACCCTTCAAACTCTGGCCCCATCCCTGGCCCTACTATTCTCCCCTTCCTGGGAGAACAACCAGGACCAGCCAGCCCAGCTCCAGCCTTACCCCCAGGACCCACTGGAAGCTCTCCCCCCACTGTGTGGCCACTGCAACCCGGCCTGCACAACCTCCTTCCTCCACACTCCTCCAGGCTGGCCCATTTAGTGCCAGTGGGGGAGGCCTGTGCAGTCACCCCTTCCCTCATGGGCAGGCCTACGTGGCTTCCTTCTCCCCCCCCCCCCCCCCCCCGCCATCCCCTGGACTTAGCATGGCAAATGCTGACAGAGGAGGCCTGCGAGCTGGGCTCCTTCACCCATCCCCCCCTTCCCAACCCCTGGACTCAGGCCCTACTCCCCAACCTCAAACCCCAGTCCACAGCCCCCTCAGAGCCCCCTTCCTAAACCCTGGGCCATGCTTCCCCCCCCCCCCCACACGCAAATATTTGTAATCTTATTGTAGAGAATTCAGATCTCAGTCACCTTTGATTTAAGTTCATTTATCTTTTAATTACATGGTGGAGGGTGGAAAGGGAGACGAGAGAGACACCCTTTACTTTTCAGAGGTGGTTTAAAAGTAAATCTTTCACACCCCAGAATGAGAACATTACCATGCCAGTGTAGACAAGCCCAGAGTTAAAGAACATCTCCTCAGTGCAGCAAGACACAGCGCGGTAAAGTCCCGGTGTAAACGGGAGCCATGCTCCTCATGGAGGTGGCTTTGCAAGCACGCTGGTGCCGCGACCACACTGCCGCGTTAAAGCGCAGCTGTGCAGTAAACTTGGACGTGTCGACCAAGCCCACATCCCTTTCCAAGGTTTTAAAACTATGTAAGACCAGGTTGGTTCAGCGTGAGAAAATGTGACCATTCCGTACAGTTGCCAGGTGTCCAGTATTTGTGGCTTCTGTCCGGTAAAAAAAAAACAGAAAAAGGCCAGTTGGGACATTCTTCTTCTGCTGGGTCTGGTGGGGGTGGGGAGAGAGCTTGTGGATTTAAAGGGGCAGGGGTTTTGTATGGTTGGTTTTTAGTGGGTTTTTTTGCTCAACCAAAATATCTGGCAACCCCACCATTCGGTGTCACTGGGACAGTAGGTTGCGTCCTACTTTCTGTTTCAACAACAATAAATAATAGTAATGCCCCAGTGTGATCAGAGGAGAGCTGTGTGGCTTGGCAGTACCGTTTTTACGATGACATTCAAAACCCAGCCCTGAGCACTGCTGGTCATTAAAAATCTAATCTCCCATTTCCAACTTTACGGCTCCCTGGCTAAATTCCAGCGTGGCTGTCTTTTATTCTAGCTCCTAAATATTCCTGATGTCAATTAATGATTCATTGTTTGTATTCCATGAGCCACCTACAGCTGCGAAACCAAGCTCAGGGCTGCATTGTAGGAGACACCAAGAGAGGAAAAAACAGTCAATCCCAGAAGCTTTCCACTTGAAGAGGCAAGGGTAGGAGAAGGAAGGGTTGTCCCCATTGTACACATGTGGAACCAAGATGCAGCAATATGAAATGATTTACGTGAACACAGCTAGGAAACAAACGCCTAATCTCCCCTGCCCAAAGCTCAAGACCACTCTTTCTCCTCCGCCAGGGTTTTAATGGAGAAGTTATCTGTGAGTAGTTTGGCTTTGATTCTCAATTGATATCAGTTTATTGATTAAAAATTGATCAGCACAAATGTTGAGGTTCATACTAGGGATGTGGTAGTGCAGTCGATTAACTGATTAACCGATAAGCAAAAGCGTATAGGTTAATGCTATCGACTACATACATTCTCCCCCACCACTTGCCGGTCAATTTTTTAGCAGGCTGGCTAGCAGTCCAGCTCAGTCCTGGCTTGAAATGGGTCTAGGACCTACCCCTGCTGCAGCTCTGCATTTAAAGTGTATTAGGAGTCAGGAGGGCAGACTCAGTTCTGGCTTGCACCGGGCTGGGAGCTCAGACCCACCCTAGACGGGGCTGCTGCCTCTTTATCAGATGGTCCACCAGGGGTCCTGGTTTTTAAACTGGCTCCCTTCATGGATCAGCAGGGTGCTCCTAAGGAGTAAGACCAGAATGCACTGGCTCCCGGCTCCGCCTCCAGGGACTATAGAATAGTCGACTAACCAATAAGAATTCTTGAGGTTACTCGACTATTCAATTAACCGATATTTAACATCCCTAGTTCATAGGTTACCGCCTCTAGAGAACAGGCCTACCTACTTCTCACCAGCTCTGTACATACAAAGACCAAAGGTTGGAACAATTTAACACTTAATAGATGTTCACAGTAACATTTAGCATGAATACAAGACATTTTGGGAATACACTTCATAGTAATACCAGCTTAGCCTCAGTACAAAGTGTTCTGGTTCATAAATGGTATTGACTCATATATCCCTCACTCTTCCTCCAGCACAACTCCCAAACACTGTTGTTTTGCTAGATCCATACAGCTATTGAAATCCATCCCAGAGGTGCCAATTTCCATAGCTACGGTGACTGTAAACAAAAATGGGACGCTGATAGAGAAAAGGTCTTCTTCCTAGTTGATTGTTTAACTAAAATCTGTTTTCCATAATGCTGCATTGCTAACTCTCACCGTCTGTGTTTCTCTTCTCTTAAAGAATTCTTTATCTCTGTCCTTCTTATTATCTGCCTGTCTGGAACACTGTGCATCAGAAACACTTATTATTTTTGAATCTCCTTGTTGAAACTGTAAATCTTATTAATTTACCCATAAACCTGTCTTGCTCATTTCCTCATGCAAGTCCATCCATCCAGGGGGACTTCTGAGCAGTAGCACTAACCTTTTCCATTCTTAATGAATAAATCTCTCATGCTGACCTCAAACATTTGACTAAAAATCAGTCAGAAGATAATTTAATATTGGTGGGGGTTTTTCATTTTACGGTAATAGCCCTGTGTAGACAAGACATTCCCAATCTATCCAGCACAGTTTTATTGAGTCTGACTCTCTAAGGTAGAGACTGTGACATTGTTGAAAAAAGGCAGACATGATTCTGAGATGCAGTAACGGGAGTGTTGTGAGCAAGAAATGGGAAGTCATTCTTCTGCTCTACTCGATGCTGGTTAGGCCTCAGTTGGAGGATTGTGTCCAGTTCTGGGCATCACATTTCAGGAAAGATTTGGAGAAGGTCCAGAGAAGAGCAACAAAAATGCTTATGCGGCGAGGAGTCCATAAACCTGTCTTGCTCATTTCCTCATGCAAGTCCATCCATCCATCCAGGGGAAGATGCAACTGACGAAGTGGGTCTTTGAAGTGTTGAAGCATAAGCTTTCGTGGGCAGTTAGTCTATAAGGTGCCACAGGACTCCTCGCCACTTTTGCAGATTCAGACTAACACAGCGACCCCTCTGATACTTGACAAAAATGCTTATAGGTCTAGACAACATGACCTACGAGGGGAGACTGAAAGAATTAGGCTTGTTTAGTCTGGAAGGGTGTGTCTAAACTACATGGCTCCATTGATGGAGCCATGTAGATTAGGCTGATCGGCAGAGGGAAATGAAGCCGCGATTTAAATAATCATGGCTTCATTTACATTTACATGGCTGCCGCGCTGAGTCGACAAACAGCTGATCAGCTGTTTGTCGGCTCAGTGTGCTAGTCTGGATGATCCTGCACCGACCTGAAAGCCCTTTATCGACCTCCCCGTTATGCCTCGTAGGATGAGGTTTACCGGGGAGGTCGATAAAGGGCTTTCATGTCGACAGGGGAGCGTCCAGACTGCCCCGATCTGCCGACAAACAGCTGATCGGCAGAGCGGGGCAGCCATTTAAATTTAAATGAAGCCACGATTATTTAAATTGTGGCTTCATTTCCCTCCGTCGATGGAGCCATGTAATCTAGACGTACCCGAAAAGAGAAGACTAAGGAGGACATGAAAGCAGTTTTCAAGAACCTAAAAGGGTGTTACAAGGAGGAGGGAGAAAAATTATTCTCCTTGTCCTCTGATGACAGGACAAGGAGCAATGGGCTTAAATTGCAGCCAGGGAGGTTTGGGTTAGACATTGGGAAAAACTTCCTGTCAGGGTGGTTAAACACTGGAACAAATTGCCTAGGGAGATTGTAGAATCTCCATAATGGGAGAAATTTTAGAGTAGGTTGGCTAGACATCTATAAGGGATGATCTAGATGATGCTTGGTCAGGCCATGAGGGCAGGGGACTGGACTTGATGAATTCTCGAGGTCCCTTCCAGTCCTAATGTTCTGATTCAGTGGGGAGTGTTTATTTCCTTATCTATAAGGAATAGTTTTACATTAACGCTCTGTACACAAGTGGTCAGATATCCATGTTCTCTCTTCCGGGCTGGGCAGTCATCCCTATACTGCAGATCCACAGATTCCATGTCCAGAAGGGATTGTTGGAATCATCCAGTCTTTTAGGAAAACATCCTCTCTTGATTTAAAAATAGTCATTAATAGAGAATCTACTATGACCCCTGGTAAATTGTTCCAGTGATTTATTACCCTCATAGTTGAAAAAAATAGACCTATCTCCAGTCTGAATTTGTCTAACTTCAACATGCTGCCAGTGAATTGTGTTAGACCTTTCTTTGCGAGACTGAAGAGCTCATTATCAAATGTTTGTTCCCTGTGTAAGTACTCGAAGTCTGTAATCTGTTTGTTACAGTGAATAGGTTGCACGTTTTGCATCTATCATTCTATGGCATCTATGGCATGCTTTCTAACCCTCTCAGCATTCTTGTGGCCCTTCTCTGAACTACTCCCACCCCAAATGTATTCACTTTTTAAAAATGGATTGTGCTGGATTCCCCTTTCTCCCCCGCCCCCCTGCTTTACGAAATGGACTTATGGATATGAATATACATAACTCAAAGGTGCTTTGAGCAAATGATTTCATGTAATCCAGCAGTCTTCATGTCATGATCTGCTGGTTCTGTTTATCTTACTTTGATGTAGGTGTCATTTTTGTGTGTAAAATTAGACACATGGGGTACGTTTACACGGCAGAGGCATGTAGATTTGTTTATTCAGCAAAGGTAAATGAAGCCGCGATTTAAATGATCGCGGCTTCATTTACATTTACATGGCTGCCGCGCTGAGCCGACAAACAGCTGATCAGCTGTCTGTCGGCTCGCCGCTAGTCTGGACGTTCCCCCTGTCGACATCAAAGCCCTTTGTCGGCAGCCCTGGTAAACCTCATCCCACGAGAAATAACGGGGCTGCCGACAAAGGGCTTTGATGTCGACAGGGGGAACGTCCAGACTAGCGCACGAGCTGACAAACAGCTGATCAGGTGTTTGTCGGCTCAGCGCGGCAGCCATGTAAATGTAAATGAAGCCGCGATCATTTAAATCGCGGCTTCATTTACCTTTGCCTACAACCCTAATCTACATGCCTCTGCCGACAGAGGCATGTAGTGTAGACACAGCCATGGAGTGGGGGATACTTTGTGGGTTTAAATGTGTGAATGAGAGACATGGAGGGTGTTGCCCTCAAAGTCTTGATGAGCAACTGTTAAACAATCTTTTTTGTCTTTAAGTCTTAGCAGTGATTCGTATGGAGTGGCCTCAATTCTTTAACAAAAGGAATAGGAAAGGAGAGGCCTGGGTCTTTGGCTGGGTTGCACCTGAAGGAAGGAGCTGAAGACCCCAGGGCGGGGAGACAGGCCTGGTTTGGAGGGGCAGCTGGAAAAGAGGTTTTAGGGTGAGTTTGAAGAGTTTGTGCTGAGGTTTCAGTGTAGAATTAGCCAGGCATTTTTGATGCTTTTGATTTGTAACCTACTTTGCGCTGCCTGTTCTCACTTATTACCACTTACATCCTACTGCTTGTACTTAATAAAATGACTTTTATTTTCTATCAAACCCAGTGTAAATAATTGTTGGCGGAGGAACCAGTGTATACACTCCCTCTTTCATTGCTAAAGGGAGCTTACCCAGGTCACTCATTGGGGGAGTGGTATCCCAGGAAGCTGGGACCAAAACTGCACTCTCCTTGGACCTGAAGAGGTTCAATGTCTGTACTGCTTCTCGGGGGGCAGGGATCTCAGCTCGGGGCCTCGGCTGGGGGGGACCATCAGAGCTGGCCCAGCAGGACCAGGTGGTGAGAAGCCCCAGAGAGCAGGAAGGCGGGTGGTAGTGGCCATATCAGGACCCCGGGATGCCCCCCCCCCCCACAGTGTCATCTGTGACCTCACCCCGTCACATTGATGCTCTCAAAAATCTTCAGGGACTGAACTAGAAAGAACCACATAGGGGCTGTGTCTAGACTGGCAAGTTTGCCAGCTGTCTACACTGGCTGCTTGAATTTCCACAAGAACACTGACTACCTACTGTCTGAAATCAGGGCTTCTTGTGGAAATACTATGCTGCTCCTGTTCGGGCAAAAGTCCTTTTGCGCAAAGCTTTTGCGCAAAAGGGCCAGTGTAGACAGCTCAGATTTGTTTTGCGCAAAAAAGCCCCGATTGCAAAAATGGCGATCGGGGCTTTTTTGCGCAAAAGCGCGTCTAGATTGGCCATGGATGCTTTTCCGCAAAAAGTGCTTTTGCAGAAATGCTCTTTTCCGCAAATGCTTTTAACGGAAAACTTTTCCGTTAAAAGCATTTACGGAAAATCATGCCAGTCTAGACGTAGCCGGTATGTTTCGCCATCCTGTGGAGAACCAAGTTTTCTCCCATGGCTGGATATAGGTGCACTGTTCATCTGTTTTGGGACCGCAGGAAAGGAGAGGAGCTTCTAGTCTCCTCTGGTATGGTACAGTTCAGCACTTGTGGCCATGTGTGTCACTATCATTTACTTATGTCAACTCAAAGTGATACAAGCCATTTCCCCTGGTACTACCTTGAGTCTTTAATTCACCCTGTAGCATATGAAGTAACATAAACTCAGCAAAGTAGTGTAAGTGGCTTCCAGGGTGGAGTTAAGAACATAAGATTAGCCAGACTGGGTCAGACCAAAGGTCCATCTAGCCCAGTGTCCTGTCTGCCAATAGTGACCAGTGCCAGGTGCTCCAGAGGGAGTGAACAGAAACAGGCAATCATCCCTCTCCTGTCACACATGTCCAGCCCCTGACAAACAGAGGCTAGGGACACCATTCCTACGCATTTTTGGCTAATAAGCATTGATGGACCTAACCTCCATGAATGTATCTAGTTCTTCTTTGAATCCTGTTAACGTCCTGGTCTTCACAACATCCTATGGCAAGGAGTTCCACAAGTTGGGTGAAGAAACACTTCCTTTTCTTTGTTTTAAACCTGGTACCTATTAATTTCATTTGGTGACCCCTAGTTATTATGTTATGGGAACATGTAAAAACTTTTCCTTATTCACTTTCTCCATACCCATCATGATTTTATAGACCTCTATCATATCCCCCCTTAGTCTCCTCTTTTTCTAAACTGAAAAGTCCCAGTCTTTTCAATCTCTCTTCATATGGTTAGCCCTAACCCCATCCTCCAATGCAGCAAGCACCACAATTAAACAGTCAGCCTGGTGTAATGTTGCAGATATTCTGTTAGACATTGAAAATTACAACTTGATGCCATTGAAATCAATAAGATGCCATGGACTTCAGTAGGATGAGAATTGGGCCATGGATAAATGGTAGCGACATAGACTATTTCATGTGGCAAAGAACTCACTTTGCATGTTTGTTCTCTGAAGCAGACTCCTACATGCTGCCTTCAGGATGCACCCAACTAAGATTTGGGTTTTTGTTCCCCCCAGCCAGGGTTCGATGGAATTGTACAATGAAAAGGCTTGCTGTAACAATGGGGGAACACACTATCTGCTTCAGGAATCACAATCCCTCAAGCATCTCTTCTCAGGTTAATTTTCATGGGACCCAATGTGAGGAGCATCAGCCAGTCTGACAGAAACAACAGCAGAATGCCAAGGCAGGAGAGGATGTGGCCGTCTGAGCAGGCAGATGGATAACTGACTGGTAAACTTTGAATCTGTGAAAGACTGTGAAAAGGTCACCACAAATTTCCAATGAGACCAGGCAACAGAAAAGAAGCAAGAGAAATGTGAATTCAGAAAGTCACTTTGTTTACCAACAATAAATCAGGGAAGGTTTAGAATTCGTAACATATTGCTTCTGGTGCATGGACGATTGTTCATCCAGGTTTAGGTTTGTAGAACTTTCTTGTCTGCGGTTTCTGAAGGGAATGAAATGAACCGAGGACCAGTGTAATGCCGATTGTATACAGTGCCCCTATTCCCTTCATTTCATATTTGATAGGGCAAATACACCAAATATGTGAGAATGGCAGCTGCATGATAAACCGCAGCTCCATGTGGTAATTCGAAATGCAGCTTTAACCCACCGCACCTGCACTCTGCCTGCTAATCCATTTTGATGAGCACTAAGGGTACGTCTACACAGCAACATTATTTTGAAATAACTTAGTCTGCGTCTACAGAGCAGGGAGTTATTTCAAAATAATGTTGAAATATTGCCAAGCTGGAGGACTCTTACGCCGACTCCTGTAACCCTCACTGTACGAGGAGGAAGGGAAGTCGGAGGAAGAGCGCTCGATTTTGAAATCAGTGCTGTGTGGACGCTTCCAATTTAGAAATTAGCTATTTTGAAATGATCCACACAATTAATGTAAATCAGTTGGCGGAGCTTATTTCAAATGCAGCCCTGCTGTGTAGACGCACCCTGAGAGAGACAAAGAAGACCTGTAATATAGTCTCGTAAGAGGGATTTGAAATTGCATCCAGGTGTTAAAGACTAGCTTGCTGCTCCTCTTGTGCACCCGGGAAATCTTCACTTCTCACCAGTGAAATAGTTTTGAAATAGAAAATGGTCTGGTTGCTGCCTAGGCCCACAGCCCAAACGAGGATTCTACACTCTGTTTTATATGACGCCTCCCTTGTGGTAAAACCCACATGCCCATGAAAATGCACTAGGCTGAAATGGATCCAGGAGCAAGGCTCACAAGCACAATGGAGCCCAAATTGGTGAGCCGGTCACTTGACAAGCCATTGCAACATCCTCTTAGTGTCCCCTCGTGAGGGCAGAGGCTCCCCTCCTTCTTCACAGTAGCATCCCATCATCCAAAAGCTCTGGTCCCCTTGGTGCCACTTCATCCCTAGGCCATTTGTTCGCCTTTTCCCCACCTCCTCCCCCCACACCCACACCCACCTGCAGCTAACACTGGAATCTGTTGCCACTGTGGAAATGGTAAACTCCTCTCATTTGGCACAGTCACTTTGTGTACAATCCACAGCAAACCCCCAGTCCGCGGAGGGTTAGAATGCATACAACTGGAACATTTCCGGAAGCAGTGTGTCCTTCTCAGGGGAGCTGGAACAGTTTTATAACGGGGGCGCTGTGAGCGTTGAGCCAAACTGTAAATCGGGTATAGAATGGAAACCACTTCAGGTCAGAAGGTCCCACAACTCCCCCACCCCCTCCCCCATGCCTCTCGTTCCAGCGCCTATGGTCCTTCTTACTAAGAAGACAGTGAGAGGTATTTGTAAAGTGAAGAATTTATTTCATTGGCCATTTCCAAGCCTCCTGCAGGATAAGCAATATTATTTGGGATACGCAGGCAGGCCCACTCACCATGGTGGGCGGCAAGGGGTCAATGCCCCTTCCTCCCAAGGCCCCGCCCCTTCCAGAAGTGGGGAGCCGTGTCTCACAATGCCCAGGGGCCCAGCAATTGTGTTGTGTGCACTGGGCACAGGGCCACACTCACCCTTCAAGTCAAAGATTTTAAGACCAGGAGGAGCCATTATGATTGTTTAGTCTGACTTGTGCCAAAGAACCTTACCAAACCCATCCCTCCTCACTGAACAAAAGTGTCTCTTCTAGAAGGACATCCAGTCTTGATTTAAATATTTCAGGAAAACAAAAAATCCACCCAAAATTAATAACCCAGATGTTGTTGTGTTACTAAGAGTACCTCTACACAGTGGCACTATTTTGGGATACTTCCAGTATCCCGAAATAGCTGTTCCTCATCTTTGAAACAAGACAGTTATTTCAAAATATAACAGGCTCGCTATTCCAATGTCCCTGTAAACATCATTCCATGAGGAGTAAGGGATAAGAACATAAGAACGGCCGTATTGGGTAAGACCAAAGGTCCATCTAGCCCAGTAGCCTGTCTGCCAACAGTGGCCAGCACCAGGTGCCTCAGAGAGGGTGGGCAGAATACAATGATCAGCTATTTGTCTCCTGCCATCTCTCTCCAGCCTCTGACAAACAGAGGCCAGGGACACCACTTCTATCCCCTGGCTCATAGCATTTTATAGACCTAACCTCCATGAAATTATCTAGCTTCTCTTTAAACTCTGTTATAGTCCTAGCCTTCACAGCCTCCTCTGGCAAGGAGTTCCACAGGTTGACTACACGCTGTGTGAAGAAGAACTTTCTTTTATTAGTTTTAAACCTGCTCCCCATTAATTTCATTTGGTGTCCTCTAGTTCTTCTGTTATGGGAACTAATAAATAACTTTTCTTTATCTGCCCTCTCCACACCACTCATGATTTTATAGACCTCTATCATATCCCCCCTCAGTCGCCTCTTTTCTAAACTGAAAAGTCCCAGTCGCTTTAACCTCTCCTCATATGGGACCCGTTCCAAACCCCTAATCATTTTAGTTGCCCTTTTCTGAACCCTTTCCAAGGCCAAAATATCTTTTTGGAGGTGAGGAGACCACATCTGTACACAGTATTCAAGATGTGGGCGTACCATAGTTTTATACAGGGGTAGTAAGATATTCTGGGTCTTATTTTCTATCCCTTTCTTAATAATTCCTAGCATCCTATTTGCCTTTTTGACCGCTGCTGCACACTGTGTGGAAGTTTTCAGAGTACTATCCACGATAACTCCAAGATGTCTTTCTTGACTTGTCGTAGCAAAGTTAGCCCCCATCATATTGTATGTATAGTTGGGGTTATTTTTCCCAATGTGCATTACTTTACACTTATCCACATTAAATTTCATTTGCCATTTTGTTGCCCAATCACTCAGTTTGGTGAGATCTTTTTGGAGTCCCTCACAGTCTACTTCTGTCTTGACTATCCTAAACAGTTTGGTATCATCCGCGAACTTTACCACCTCACTGCTTACCCCTTTCCCCAGATCATTTATGAATAAGTTGAAAAGGATTGGTCCCAGGACTGACCCTTGGGGGACACCACTAGTTACCCCTCTCCATTCTGAAAATTTACCATTTATTCCTACCCTTTATTTCCTGTCTTTTAACCAGTTCTCAATCCAAGAAAGGACCTTCCCTCTTATCTCATGGCCATGTAATTTACGCAAGAGCCTTTGGTGAGGGACCTTGTCAAAGGCTTTCTGAAAATCTAAGTATACTATATCTACTGGATCCCCCTTGTCTGCATGTTTGTTAACCCCTTCAAAGAACTCTAAGGGTATGTCTACACTACAAAGTTAATTCGAACTAACAGACGTTAGTTCGAATTAACTTTGATAGGCGCTACACAGGCAAACCGCTAGTTCGAACTTAATTCAAACTAGGTAAACCTCATTCTACGAGGACTAATGCCTAATTCGAATTAAGTAGTTCGATTTAAGGGCTGTGTAGCCACTTAATTTGAACTAGTAGGAGGGCAGCCCTCCCCAGCTTTCCCTGGTGGCCACTCTGGGCACCATCAGGGAAAATCGTCTGCCCCCCTCCCGGCCCCGGAGCCCTTAAAGGGACACGGTCTGGCTACGGTGCCTGTGCCAGGTGCAAGCCTGCCAGCACCCAGCCAGCAGACCCTGCACCTGGCACAGTACAAACCATCCACCCGCTGCCACCCAGCCCTCCGCCTCTTCCCGGGACCAGGCTGGCGGCTCCCAGGAGCCTGCCCAGGTCCGCAAGAGGCGGGCGCCCACCTGGTCTAGTGCGGACATCGTGGACCTCATCCACGACCTCTGCACTAGGCACAGGAAAGTGGCCGTCTAGGGCAGGAGAGCTGCCAGCCTGGCCACCCAGGAGCAGGTCTGCATGAAAATCAGGGTGGTCCAGTGAGACCCCTGACCGTGAGCCCTGAGTTTAGAATGGCCGTACTGGGTCAGACCAAAGGTCCATCTAGCCCAGTAGCCTGTCTGCCGACAGTGGCCCACACTAGGGACCCTGGTGGGGATGGACTGAAGATAATGACCAAGCCATTTGTCTCGTGCCATCCATCTCCAGCCTTCCACAAACAGAAGCCAGGGACACCATTTCTACCCCCTGGCTAATAGCACTCCATGGACCCAACCTCCATGAATTTATCTAACTTCTCTTTAAATGCTGTTATAGTTCTAGCCTTCACAGCCTCCTGCAGCAAGGAGTTCCACAGGTTGACTATTTGCTTTGTGAAGAAGAACTTTCTGTTATTAGTTTGAAGCCTGCTACCCATTCATTTCATTTAGTGTCCTCTAGTCCTTCTATTATGGGAACTAATGAAGAACTTTTCTTTATGCACCCTCTCCACACCAGTCATGATTTTATAGACCTTATCATATCCCCCCTCAGTCTCCTCTTTTCTAAGCTGAAAAGTCCCAGTCTCTTTAGCCTCTCTTCATATGGGACCTGTTCCAAACCCCTGATCATTTTAGTTGCCCTCCCCTCTCCCACCCTCTCTCTTCCCCTCTCCCACCTCCTTTTCCCAGTCTCCCCGAGTTTTGTTCAATAAAGAGAGTTTCTATTTTTGAACACACGTGTACTTTATTTTGTACATCAGGAAGGGGGGGCTAGGGAAGGGTCAGTGGAATGAGGTGAGGGAGGAATGGGGTACAAGCCCCCAATGGGGAGGACTGGGGTAGCTCAGAGGGCTCCTCAGGGTGGAAGCTCTCCTGCAGACCCCTGATTGACCCCCCCCCACGGATGGCAGCCTGCGGCAAGTGCAGCCGGGCTGATGGCCGAGTGCTGTCATGTGCCGCGTGAGGGCACTCCAAGCCAGGACTGCTTTGCAAGCGGGGAATCCCTGAGAACTGTCTGACCGGGGTGGGGGTCGGCTCCCTTTAAGCACAGCCCTCGGCTAGCCTGAGACAGCATCTCCACGCTCTAAGTCCTAATCTGATGCCCTGCCGACACTGCTTCCGGCCATCCTTAACCTCGGTTCAGGGTCCACTTAATGTGGACATGCTAGTTCGAATTAGCAAAATGCTAATTCGAACTAGATTTTAGGTCTCGATGCACTAGTTCGAATTAGCTTAGTTCGAATGAACTAATTCGAATTAAGTTAGTTTGAATTAGTGCTGTAGTGTAGACATACCCTAATAGATTAGTAAGACAGGATTTCCCTTTACAGAAACCATGTTGACTTTTGTTCAACAAATTATGTTCTTCTACATGCCTCACAATTTTATTCTTTACTATTGTTTCGACTAATTTGCCCGGTACTGAAGTTAGACTTCAGTTTGTAATTACTGGGATCGCCTCTAGAGCCCTTTTTAAATATTGGTGTCACCTTTAAATATTGGCTACCTTTCAGTCATTAGGTACAGAAGCCGATTTAAAGGATAGGTTACAAACCACAGATAATAGTTCAGCAATTTCCCATTTGCGTTCTTTTAGAAGCCTTGGATGAATGCCATCCAGTCCTGAGATTTGTTAACATTAAGTTTTGTTAACATTTTAACATTTTAACATTTTAAGTTTTGTTAACATGTTTTGGAACAGCGGGTTATTTCAAAATTTGGCGCTGTGAAGACTCCTTGCACTGCAGCACATTGTCTCTCAAATGCATGCCTCACAAGGGGCTTGTCTCTGCTACCAAGTGGATCAACGCTGCAGCGATCGATACACTGGTGGTTGATTTAGCAAGTCTAGTACAGACCCACTAAATCGACCTATTGCCCTATTGTTGACTCTGGTACACAAATACAAGATGAGTAAGGGGAGTCAATAGGGAAGTTTTTTTCTGTCAGCCCTCTGCAGTGTGGACCTTGTGGTAAGTAGATCGAAGCCACATTGATTTGAATAACCCTACTCCTGGATCTCAGATTCCATCACTTAGATCAGGGCTACTCAACATACAGCCTGTAGGCTGGATGCAGCCCACAGTCCATTTCTTTGCGGCCCATGGTGCAGTTTAGGTATATGCAGGGCTCAACATGTGGCCCGCAGGTGGGATTTTTTGAACCTGGCATCCACAATGGCGAGTCAATAGACTGGTCTTCTGTTGAGATGCGTTTTAGTAGTTACATTCCTGGACTGTCATTGCTCATTAAAAGTGCTGTCATATGGGTGGAAATCGGGTCAATATTGCATTGTATTAATATCAGCAGAACTGACTTAAATGGGCCCTGTGTGTAGTGCAGTCGTGCCTTAATCTTTGTATTCATGCCTCAGTGTGAAAGAAGCTATTTGCATATATTTGCATGTATTTGCAACCACACTTAAGTTTCGGCCCTCGGCATGCACTGTGAGTATCACTGTGGCCCTTGAGGCTTCCAAAGCTGAGTGGCCCTGACTTAGATCCTATGTGCATCACAACAATTGGTTTTTGCCCTCCTTGGGCAACTCTACACTACAAGGACAGGTTGATCTAAGACGAAAATGCTTTTTTTCCCGTGCCTGTGTTCTGCAATGGAAGGGACTCTCCTGCAACTTTTGGGCTTCTCCCATGTGTTTGTGAAGAGAACATGGACTGGACTGGCCATAAGCTTGAGAGGAGCCAGTTTTGAACATGAGCCTAGACGCAACCTATTTCTTTTCACCGTTGTTTTGGGCAGGAATCAGTGATGGTTCCATTAGTTCCCAAAGCTCCGATCCCAGCACAGGCTGTGAACTCCGGGGTTATCAAGCATACAAAGCAAGAGTTCCTGTGCCGTGGAGGTCCAGCTATCTGCCGCTCCCCCAACAGATATGGCTCCGAGGAGAGCACACATACACCTCGGTAATCTGCCCCACCAACAGAGCTTGAAATTCAGAACATCAGCACTGCCAGCGTGAGCCCCAGGCTTCAGAAGTGGACTACGCCCGTCTCTGAAGAGCTCCATGGTTGTATGCGAAGTAGCCCGGTTGACATGGCAGTGACTAGCTTTGAATTGGAGCCGGGTATTCCCTGTGGCTCAGCACGCAACAGTTTTTATTTGCTCAGGTGCTCCCGCAACCTCCTGGCCTAATGGACATAGCCAAAAATGAAGAACAAACTTGGTGAGAAAATAGAGATTATTGTTAAGCTTCTTAGCAGAGCCATTGCAAACAGCAGTGAAGTGCAAGAGAAAATAGAAACCGTTTCTTTGTTAATCATCTCCCTTTAAAATCCTGTGGTGGCCGTTTAAAATGGTTACCATAATGCATGCTGGCAAAATTAGCATGGAGAGTCCTAAGCACACATCTTTAGGCCTGGGTTCCCACTGCTGAGCCTTGCAATTAAGGCAGGAGAACAGATTTACTGGGGTGAGTGTCAAATGTTTTCGAGGAGAGTTACTATAGAAACTATCTCAGCTGTTCTCCCTCTGCAGCCTCGTTGGTACTAATAAACGGACTCATTATTTTGCAGAAAGCACTTTGGAAACCAGCAGCACCACAGTTCGGACCCATACAAAATTAATGAGAGAAGATTTTGGAACGAAGAGGGGGATTTTTATTGACCACGGAGGGAAGAGAGGCAGAGGTTTCCATTAGGAAGAGTTATGGCTCATTTGTTCAGTTTTGCTGTATTTATGTTTATCTTTTACCCGAAAAAATATAAGAACATAAGATAAGAACGGCCACGCTGGGTCAGACCAAAGCACCGTCTACCCCAGTGTCCTGTCTGCCCACAGTGGCCCATGCCAGGTGCCCCAGAGGGAATGAACAGAGCAGGGAATCCTCAATTCACTCCAGTTCATTGGATGAAGTAGATTTTGTCCACGAATGCTCATGATTCTATATATTTTGGTGAGTCTCTAACGTGCCCAAGGACCCCTCATTTTTAAAGTTAAGGACTAATACAGCTACTCCTCTGAGGGAATCATCAAGTTATCCACCTCTTGTTGGCTTCTGGCAAACAGAGACGAGGGACACCATTCCTACCCACCCTGGCTAATAGCCATTGATGGACCTACCCTCCAGGAATTGATTTAGCTTTTCTTTTAATGCTATAATACCAAGAGTCATTACATGTTACTACTTCCCTCAATACGTATGTATGGGAATGGGAACCAAACTGAGGCAATATGTTACAGGAAAACTTATTGGAAAGACATGGAAGAAAAGGGGGATACTGGATAAAATGTTTGTGTCTCCTTGTCATGGATTAAATGGAGCAGTGTTCCCGTTATCTCGTTCCTGGCGTTTTTTGGGAGTACACATACTGCCTGGACTGAGCCTCTTGTTTGGACAGGTGAGTTGCCATTACAACTTCTACCGTGGTCTGATTATTTTCCATTTCTCTGCTGCACCCGTTCCTCAATCTCAGAGCACTCAGGTCACATTTCCCCGGTGACACCAACTGCCAGATTCCATGAGGAGAGACATGCTTCTGAACTACCCTGCCTTGATGCCAAAACCAGAATTGAAATCCCATTATCTCCTTCCGGTTGACATGAAGACTCACCTTGCAGAGGAGCTGGTGACAACTGGGGCCACGTCTCCACTTGCAGCAAGGTTGGCGCTGCGTCATTCAATCTTCTGGCGTTTGATTTAGCGGGTCTAGTAAAGGCCTGCTAAATTGAATGCTGAGGGCACCTCCATCACGGTATTCCTGCTCCTCATGAGGAGTAAGGGAAGCTGATGGGAGCATTTGTCCCGTCAACTTCCCACCGCACAGATGGCACCAAAGCTCAGCTTAAGGTTCATTGACTCCAGCTACGGTTTTTACAAAGCTGGAATTGCGTGTCTTAAGCCAAGCTTCCCCTATCATGTGGACTTGGTCTGAGACCTGAAAGGGTTTCAGATTCCTCAAAGGAAAATATGTGATAGCCAGTAGCCCAGTGCTCAGGGGGGACCGAAATGACCAGATTCCACTCTTGATTATACATATTCAGGACATGTTGATTTCTATGAATGTTTTTTACGCACCTGATCAAAAGAAGAATGAGTCCCTAAAATTAGCTGATGTAATGACTCCTAAATGGAGCTGGCCAGAAAACAACAATTCCATTTAATGGAAAACTTTTTTTTGGTTCTGCATTGGAACTAAATGGAGAACTACAACTCACACAGACACACACACACTCCAGAGTAGCCAGCATCCCACTGGGCTTAGCATTGGAGATATTTAAGAGTAGGTTAGATAAATGTCTATCAGGGATGGTCTAGACAGTATTTGGTCCTGCCATGAGGGCAGGGGACTGGACTCGACGACCTCTCGAAGTCCCTTCCAGTCCTAGTATTCTATGATTCTATGATATGAGACTCCTGGGTTGACCCATGCTCTGAATGGGGACTCTTTCTCCCATGCTGGGCCTGCAAACCTTCCTTGGGAAAGTTTTTTGCCAACTCTAATACATTTCCATGGAAGTTTCCATGTCAATGAATCAGCATATTCTGATGGAAAAAAAAAATTTGGTTGGAAAATTTCCAACGAGTTCTAACCCTAAATGACTTTATGATTCTCACCAGATACCTACTGCCCCTAGTTTACCTACAGCAGGGGTGACTGGACAGGTGGTAGTCATGGGTCTCTGACCCTTCTCCACTATGGCATAAGAGCATACTGAGCTCCCATGCTGGGCATGAGACTTGGAGATAAAGCTGGGAGTTCAATTCCCCATCTGGAAACTGCCAAGAAAAGTATCAATTAGTTCCAAGCAAGAGTAGTAACAGCTGTGCGATCTACTAGAAACCATCTAGACCACCACTGCATTTCACATTGTCTAGGAGCTTTCAGATAGTACTTTTTTGTCATCATCGGCAATCTGTGGTGACGAGGTAGTATTTAGAGTTTAATCGAAATAGGGTCGTAACATTTTAATTGTAAATTTTAATGGTGGGGGCTGTATCTGAATAAATGTTTCTAAATTATCATTTAGTTTCAAGTATACTCTCTTTCTGTTCCCAAAGCAGCCAAGGGTAAGACAATTTAAAACAATAACAGGAATAATATTACACTCCAGGGAGAGAATAAAACATATATTGTTCTTTACATATAAATGGGCCCTGTTGTTACTCATTTTTATGGGGGTTGCTTCTTTCAAAGCTGGCGAGATGCTCCATGCAGACAGGCTGCAGAAGTGTATACCCCTGACACGTTTCTTACTTTCCAGCACCAGGACTCTGCTGCTATTTTATGCCACATAAAGTCAGTTATAAAACTCCTACTGAAGTCAATGTGAAGCAGGATGAAGCACAGTATGAACTCAGCTGTTTGGGGATATGTACCTAGAGCCAAAGAACTAAAAGCCAGAAGACAGAATATTTATGTCCCAAATGATGCAATTGATATGAGTTTACCTGGAGATGTAGTCTTTGAGTGGCTAAATGCTGCAGAAGAACATGGAGCTGCTCCCATGATTTAATATGATGTATGGCTAGGCACATTATAGCAGGGTGATTTTTATTTTTAATGGACATGTTTGCAATTTCATAATAGCTGGAGGTTTCCCATCCAGGAAATTTAATTTTCATGCATAATTTCAAGAAATGGGATTTTGCTCTCAGAAGCATCAATATCTGCTGGTTCCATTTTCAAAGCCACAAGGTCTGGAAAATGGGCCTAGTTACACTATAAATGTCACTTGATGTTTTTTTTAACCAAAAATGTTTTCTTTGTGGTTCAAAAATGGCTGTGTTTGGACAGAAACGGTGCATTTTGAAAGACTAGTGTACAGTATAGGTTAGAATTGATCATGAAAAGACTTTTTATTTAATCTTGCGATGGAATCCAAACCCATGTCCACTCTAGTTGTTTTTTATTTCATTCTGGACATGGTGCACAGTAGCTCCGTGTTCAGCACTGGCTGTTGTTGATTGAATATTTGGAGTTATTCGTCTGAGACACAATCGTTGCCAAGAAGCAGTTGAATTCAGTAATTACCTTAAGAAAGAATAGCTCTCGGGTCTCACCAAAATAAGTGGTCAAAGTAGATGTGACACTCAGCGAGTTGTCTCCAATCCCTGGATGCCTCAGCAATTATTTGCCAGTGGCTAGTGGCAGCACGAATTTTCAGACCTTTCCTTTCTCTGTACATGTCAGCTGTAGTCATGCTCCAACCCCCAGGCCTCTGGTGTTCTGCTTCTCTGGACACTCAGGTCATGTCAACACTAGGAAACCATTTCAAAATAACTAAAATCGATTCAACAACTCCCAAAATAACAAATTGAAACGGCGTGTCCACACTACTGGGAAGCCTCAAAATTAGTCCAAGGCAGGCTTTGTTATTGTGGACACACTACCATGACTTAGAGTCCCAGGAAGCACTGGGGAGTAATTACTTTGAATTACTCTGGGAGGGAGCTATTTCAAAATAGCAGCACAGGAGCGGCCATGCTACCACTACTTTGAAATAACAATTTTGAAATACACGGTATTGCCCGTGAAAAGCAGGAGTGCAGATTTCAAAATAACCAGCCCGTTATTTAGAAATAACAGGCTTGGCGGTGTGGATGCTCCACTTGTTATTTTGATATAAGGGGGGGAAGGTTATTTCAACATAACTCCCTAGTGTAGTCCAGGGTTCACAGAATTTCCAAACTCACGACCACATGTAGGGGTGAATTAGAGCGAAATAACAGTATAGAACATTGAGAACCAGGACTGGTGGCTGTAAGGTAAACAAACTTTATGGGACTGCAGGAAACTTGGCCCCACTCATGATAAGTGGCCATCCAGTGAACTAAAATCAGGCCGGACCATGGATGTTTCTGAACCAGAGAGTGCTGGAATAGAGAGGTTCAACCTGTAGTAAAAACAAAGACATTTATTTCACAAAGATTTGAGAAGGAGCACGCAGCATCAGTGCAGACAAATGGTTACATATAAAATGAAATAAGAACGTGTTTGCTAGGTCCTAAATGTAACTAGGTGGTTATTATCCTGGCTCAAGAAAGTTTGTCTCACCCAAAGTTCCTTTCAGCCTGGCTGAGATCCCTTTCCATGAAACAAACCAATTCTCAGTTTCCTTGGCAGGTGAAGGATAACTGGGGTCCTTATACGCCCTAAATACCGTCCCAAAATTTCAGTGGCTTTACTTGTGAGCCAGAAATCCCTGCTAGTTTTGTGGCTTTTATTCCTGGAATCCCACCAAGTCTTGATTAGCATGTAGCTCAGAGCGTCAGTGGGTGTCTGTTGCGAGCTGTGCGATACTCAATGGGTGCATGACAGCCCAAGGGTCATACATGTCTCCTCTCCACTGCCAGGCAGAAGTTTTGTGGATTATCTTTTTAAGACCTGTTATAACTCACAGCTGTTGGGAACATATTTTTCCACGTATATTCCTATTTCCCGTACACACATCTCGCAGTGATTGTGACCGGCGTGAAACAAGCTTTCATTAGAGACCTTATATGACATTCTTTGGCAACTTGGTGTGTACATACCAGACCCAGGGGATCCCTTGAATTCATATGCGCACCTGTGCGCTCTGACAGTGGGCGTAAAGAAATCCCTGAATCGCGCTATATAGCGCATTGCCATACACACAGCTGCAGATGTCTCCCTTATAGCCATGAGTTCCAAAAAACCCACCCATGCTTGTTCTCTATTTGCAATTAACATAGAAAAGGTACATGCACTTGGAGATCTGGAACATTTATTATTCACCTTCAAGGGCAAAGATAGCAACTAAGTGCTGCAATTCATAATGCTCTTATTTGAATATGCAATATAACTGGCCCATCGAACATCATTAATAACAGTTGTCCTTTAACTTAGCAGGAACCACTTAGAAGACATTATTTGCATGTGCAATGGGAGCAGGTGCTATTCCTTCAGACCCGTAAGGAGGGAAACTATGGAATCTCATCACTAAATTCTGCTCTCATTTATAGAGGTGTAAGTTTGACGTAATTCCGTTGACTTCAGTGAGGTCATTTTGAATTTACATAAGAACGGAATTTGGCTCAGTTACACATATCAGACAATTGGTTGCAGCCACTCATTAGCCAGTATTTCCCCTTTTGTGTTCTTATGTTGTTTCTCGCCACATAAGAAAATATTTAAATAGGAAAAAAATAGTGACCTGAAAGACGGAAAGAATGGACCGCAGCACTTGTCCCCAGACGGAGAATCATTACCAACAGTTGGTCTCCAAATCTCTCCTCTGAGGTTCTGTTTAATTAGATTCTACCAGCCCAGACCCAGCGTCCCTGTATGAGGCTAAGCCTAACATCTGTTGTGTCTGTCTTGCCCCATAGATTAAAACAAAACCAAACAAAATAGTTGCACCGAGAATGAACAAATGCGAACAAAGTAGTAGTATGCCAGTATGTTGTCAAAAGTATTGAAGGAAAAACAGGTTTGCTATGCAGAGAAGCCTAAATTGCATGCATTGCCTATTTTATTGTTCACAATAGTAGACAGCAACTGAAATCTCTTTTTTGTGAGCAAAGTGTAACAATAATAATTTGCTTCTTCATAGCATCATTCATGCATCTTGGACTACGATAAAAACCTTGGAGAAGTAGGTTCGCAAACAGTCCTGTAAGGTGGATGCCAATGCATGTGGCTATTTTATTGTTTCTATTGGTAAATCAAGGCACGGAGAAATTAATTTATTTTCTCAAGGTGACTTATTGCTGGCAGAGCTTTCCTGCATTATCTTAAGCCAGCTGCTCTATCCCTGGTGTGCTCCCGTTTGCCTTGAGCTCCCCAAAGTATTTCTCATGATTTCAATGCAAATTAGCCCACCAAGGTTTGAGCATCGTAGCAACCCTTGTGATAAACCTGGTAGGACAATGGCAGCTTTCCTCCCGCCTAGTACGAGTTCAGACTGACCCGACAAACACATACGTGAGTGCTTAGTGCTAAGCATGACTCAGGGGGGTTATTCACACATTGAACATTGACCTTGTGTAGGGTTGCCAGGTCAAATCCTGAGACACATGGCCAGGGTTCCCATGAGTTTCTTCATAGCAAAGTTATGCGTTGAGGTTCCCAGGCTCATTGTTAGGACGTGTTGCTCCATTGCGCGTGAGAGCTGAGAGGCCAGACACAGAGCGATCGCTCTGCGAAAAGCGTTCACCCACCGGCGATTGGATGGTTTTATGTTTTTTCATATTTAGACGTCCAAATGCGCATTCCACCTGGACGCGAGCCTGGCTAAGATGCATGTTAAAAAGCTCCTTGCTCGCATCCAAGTGGCTGGTGTAAGGCTTCATGAGCCACGGCATCAGGGGGTAGGCCCAGTCGGCCACGATGCACCACGGCATCTGCACAGCCTCGAGCGTGAGGTCCCACTGGTGGAAAATGTTCCTGTCTGCAACCTGCGGTGCAGGTAGGAGTTGCGGAATATGCAGGCATCATGTGCCCGCCCCGACCACCCGACACAAATGTCCATAAAATGTCCCCGGTGGTTGACTAGGGCCTGCAGCACCATGGAATAGTAGCCCTTCCGGTTTATAAATTGGGTGCTCAACGGGGCAGTGTGCAGTTTGGGATGTGTGTCCTATCAAGGGCTCCTCCACAGTTTGCGAAGCCAAGAGCAACAAACCCGGCAATGATGTTGTCCAGGTCCCTGAGACAGACAAGCCTCCTCAGCAGCTCCGCGTTGATGGCCCTCACCACCTGCAGCACTAGACAAATAGACAGAGAGAAACCAGGGAGTTAGACAGGTTACCTAAGAGCTTGGGAGGAGAAACCCACCCCTCCCCTTGTCAGGATGCCCCTTTCCCCGGCATCTGCGCAGGGTTGGCCGAGGAGCCGCCTCCAAGTGCCACTCCATCCCCCACTCCCCCTTGCCCTTGCCTGGCAGACCCCCTTTCTCAACCCCTGCACTTAGCAGGTCCTGTCCCCCAAACTGACTTACCTCCATCAAAATGGCCCCGACGGTAGACCTCCCCACGCCAAACTGGTGTCCCATGGAGCGATAGCTGTCGGGGGTGGCCAGCTTCCAAAGGACGAGAGCGTCCTGCTTCTGCAGGGGGATGACGGGACGCAGGTGGGTGTCCTTGTATTCCAGAGCAGGGGCGAGCCAGGCACACAGCTCCTGTAATGTGGCCTTCCGCATCTGGAAGTTGTGGAGCCACTGGTTGTCATCCCAGAGCTCCATGACAAACCGATCCCACCAGTTGGAACTTGTCTCATGCCTCCAAATCTGCCTGTCCCCCCAAAAAAAGTTTGGGCGCAAGGACAGAGCTCCTGCATCCCAGACAAAGGCCTCGTAGGTCTGGTCCAGGTCCATATGGGGTAGAAGATTCACGACAGAGTTATGAAGAAGCTGCAGTATGGCAGCGTGGGGCCATCGCCTGCCCTGGGACAGCTCAGGCTCCATGGCCAAAAACACAGTGAAAAGCAGAAAAAAACCCAGAAAAGAAACTGCTGTGGTGTCCAAGAAAGCAGGGCAACCAGAGCAAGCACGGCAGCAGCTTTGCTTTCCCTCTAGGAGGTAGGCAAGCCAGAAGCAGAAGCAGAGCAACGGCTGTCCAGGGGGATCCCTTTAAGCACATGTCTCTGCAGCAGCAGAGGGAAGTAAATGCTGCCCCCATGCCCTGCCAGAAGTGGTTCCAGGTGCTGCTTTTTTTTTCTTTTTTTTTCTCGAAAAAATGGATCGATTTTTCAATCTGCATAATGCAATCTAAATGCTCTTTTTCTAAAGAGGCTTTTTCAAAAGTATCTTTCGAAAAAGCCATGTAGTCTAGACGTAGCCTAAGATTGCACAGAACTTGTTGTTTTTGCAGACGCGGATGAATATGGCGAGCCCTCTGAGATATGTAAAACAGTGGCAGCACACACACAAAAACAACAGCAACAGCTTTCATTGTTTCAATAACTGCACTCAGCCCCATGGTTATATTCTGATGGATTTCCTAGCTAGATGAGAAGCTCATACCCGTTTCGTTATTCTTGAACTCTCTGGTTCAACATGCTACTTTGTGCTAATGCTACAGGCCCCATGAATAATAAAGACTCCTGCCTTGACAGAAAGCAATAACTGGAGAGATGTGAAATGTCTCTGGTTTAGAATAACATGTGACTCCAGGCTCGGATGCTGTTTGTGACACCAATTGTCCTACCAAAGTAAGACTAGCTCCAGAGGGTTATTTAAAACCAGGCAGACCACTTCAACTCCATCAGGATAATGAAAGGGTTTTCTCCAGACACATGAGTCGGAATCATTTTTTCCCTTAAACTCTGATCCCAATTCATGCAGCTTAAGGTTTTGGGTTCGCTGAATCTGACTCTGAAGGCATCATCCAATTCTGTGAGCGGCAGGAGAAAACACTGACAGCACCTGCAGATCTGCAGATTTCCACCCAGAGGAGTTGTTAACATGGCTGAGTTAAACCAAGCCATGGCCTAGAAGTTAAGGCCCAAATTCTGATTTTGGCTTCTGTGATGACGCAGTCGGGGTTCCCCTGTTCCTGCACCCCCGTATCAGCAAGAACAGACTCCGCCAGTCGTAGAATAGAGAGGGGTTTATTGTTCCTTCAGAATACAGCACAACATATATGTGATGTGGCTACAGGGCCCAGGGCCAGGATGCCTCAGACTCTAGGGTTAGGGGTCCATCGCCCCTAGGTCCCCAGCTTAGCCTCTTCTCTCCATGCTTACCCAATAGCAATTGACCCTTCCTCCTAACCCTGCCTCCCAGCCAGGTGCTGGTCTCCACCTTCCTACCTTTGTCTCTCTCCCTGGGAGGCTGAGCCGAGGTGTCTGGGTTAATCCACATTTGGGTGAGTCAGTGAGAATCTCACATCACAGCTCAGGGGGATCCCGGGTCACAGAGCAGACAGCCCCCCCACTACGTCACAGCTTCCAAGTGTCTCAAAAGGTGCTCTGCTTTTTCAGGAAGGAGCAGACTTTTGCTTCTAGTTTATTGGCCAATATGTTTGCCTCTTAACCAATGGCGCTAGAGTTCATTAATAATTAACCTCTTCGGAGAAGAACCAGGTATGGTCACAACTGGTTCCTCACCAAATCTCCCTTCTCCAAATCTAAGCTCTGTTCTCTGATATACATCAGCAAATCCTTTGGTTCTCTCAACCCAAGTAAAGACCATATTCCCCTGTTCTTTCCAGACACGGCCTGTAAACAGGTCACACCGCCATGTCTAACACTGATGGTTTCCCACCCAGGAAGCACTTAAATAATCATCCTAAGAGCTGTAGTGCTTGAGGATACTCAAAGGAAGATGGTGGAACCTAACTTTTTTCATCAACCCATCCCACATCTTTTTACCCAATAACAAGAGGTATTTAAAAAATGCTCGTTGTTCACCTGGGCTTCCGAAACAAGCTTTGATGTGCTAAGACTATGCTCAATGGGGCTGGCATACTCGCTGGGGTCCTGGGCCAGGTGCGGGAAGCAGCTCTCTGCCCCCAGAAGGGGCAGAGCTGGGGCTAGATTCCCCTAGGCAACCTCAGTGTCTATGTGAGGCAGCCCTCAATGCTGCCTGGAGCACACAGCACGGGGCTCCAGCGGAGATTTAAAGGGCTCAGGGCTCCAGCTGCCGCTGTGGCTGAAGTAGCAGCAGTGGCGGCCAGGAGCCTCGGGCCCATTTCGATCGTCCAACCCCGGAGCAGTCGCCCTCTTTCTCCCCCACCTCCATTGGCTGATCTGACTATCTGACATACCTTTAATTGACCGTATACTTCCTATTTCATTTATCTTATCCCACAGTCACCTCTTCGTGATTATAGTCCAGACTTTGCCTCTGCATGTGATCCAACAGCTCCCCACTTGTGCGTTCTGTAGGCTCCTCCGCCGTCCTCTGAAATCCTGTGGTGCTTTATCCTGCCAGAACTGCCTAAAATACTCCTCCCCCTCCTCCCCGCCACCTTCCTTGCCTTTGGAACGATTCATGCCCATGTGGTTTATGGGTTAGCTGAGTCATGTGTCCAAATTGCAAGTTCCTCTTCAGCTCACTTCAAGCCAGACTGGCTGCAAAGAGCATTTGCAAAAAGGAAAGTAACCCAGTCCTCCCCCCTCCCCCAGAAATGGTTCATTGCCTCGTCTGTGTGTGCCGTGTGTGAACTGTACTAGTGGCTTGCTCTCGAGGAACTGTAACTTTAGGCTCGTGCCTTTGACTGCGGTACTGGTGCAAGCCCCAAATATTTCATGAGCGTTTACCTTGTCTTCTAGACCAAGGGTCTGCAAACTTTAACTCTTGAGCCAAATGTGGCTCAGTATGGAACCAAATAGGGCTCTTTTATCATTCCCAAAATACATACAATTTTTTTAATTAAAATAAAAAATTCAAAAGTTTAAAAACGTGTAGTTACTCGTGTAGCTTGACTGCACACGTGAACCTGAATTTGACCAGGTCTGATGTAAATGTTAAAGAAATGGGCAAAAAGATGCAGCAGCAGAAGTCCCACTAAATAAAGCCTGCGAGTACAAGGTTTCATTTACGCTGTTATTCATCATCATGTCAATTATCAGTAATATGAAGTTGTATATTTTCAGTCCTGCAAACAGGCATTCTCATGCGGTTCTTAGTTGACCACTTGTTCTGAATGTTGATGTAGTTTGGCCCTTTGGTTTGAAAAGGTTGCCAACCCCTGTCCTAGACAGCCTAAAGCGTATTTTTTTCAAATGATGCAACGTAAGAGAGAGAAAGAAAAAAGATCTAATTTATTCCCTGATCTCAGCCAGACAAATTGAATAAACACGTCTGACAGCAAAAGAGGGAGGTGATTCCAGGGGTCGGCAACTCATAGTCTGTAGTTCCCAAATAAGATCATCAAGGTTGTTCCAGCAAAGGGAAGGGGGATGGAAGGATGGTCAGGGGATTATGCAGTTTCTTTCAAAGCAATTTGACATTTTTCAGACTAGGAATCGAACTAATCCAGTTTGTCAGACTAGCTGTGCCGTGGTTGGCAGTTTGGGTCTCAAGAGCCATCTCTTGTCACATCTATTTAGATTATGCAGAGGGTTAGAATGCCTCCTGCTAGGTTTATTGTCTAAATTGGTCTCTGGAGCAAACTCTGTAATGCTAAAGAGAGCATCCCAGAAAAGAGGGCATTCTCGCATGCACCGTACTGTTGGCAAAGTGGGAAGTGGCGTGTGTGATGGGCATGCGAAATTACACCGGATTACCTCCTCCCAGAGAAAGCTCTTCTGATGAGTGTAGTTTGGGTTCCCCAATCTTCCTGACAAATTTGGCTGAATTCTCCGCAGCCTTGTAGTTATTGGCACCTTTGACACGTGATCCAAACGGCCCCTTTTGGCATAGGCAAAAATGATTGTGCAACACGCTCACCTGCAAAAAGTCCGGATTCTATTTAATTTTCTGCAATCTGAGAATGGCATTCGGTTCATGGATTTGATGTTAGTCTTCATAAGTCTGAGTGCTGGATTCTTGACTCACATCTTTGCACGTGGGTTGCTCTTCTTTCCAAAGAGGTGTAAATAAGTTCTGGTGAATGAGTACAGATTTCATCTGACACCCTGTCCCTGGCTGGGATGTGCCTTGCAGCAAGACTGAAAACATGGGGGCTGTGTCTACATTGGTGCGATCTTGCACAAAAGTGGCTGCTTTTGCGCAAAAACTTGCTGCCTTTCTTCACTGGCCACAAATTCTTGCACAAGTACGCTGACATTCTAATGTATGCAATCAGTGCTTCTTGTGCAAGAACTCTGATGCTCCTGCTCAGGAATAAGCCCTCTTGCACAAGAGGCCAGTGTAGACAGGCAACATGAATTTCTTGCACAAGAAAGCTCTATGGTTAAAATGGCCATCTGAGCTTTCTTGCGCAAGAGAGCGTCTACACTGGCATGGATGCTCTTGTGCAAAAGCACATCTCTTGTGCAAACACACGTGCCAGTGTAGATGTTCTCTTCTGGAAGAGTTTTTGCAGAAGAACTCTTCTGCAAAAGAATTCTTGCACAAGATCATGCCAGTGTAGACGTAGCCATAGTGTTTTTCTATGTTCATGTTAATTGTAGCCATCAGATGTGACTTATCTGTGCTCGGTAAGGACTCCAAGAAGTCTTTCTCTGGGTGTCATTTTGCAACTTTTCCATGCTGACTTGCACAAAAGCCAATATCCCACCTCCGTGTTGTGCTGAATTTCCAACTCATATGATGGGACCAGTTGTCATCCAGAATATTTCATTTTCAGTCTTCTTTCAAGATCTCTGCTGGGCTATGTCTACACTGGAATGATTTTCCGGAAATGCTTTTAATGGAAAAGTTTTCCGTTAAAAGCATTTTTGGAAAAGCACGTCTAGATTGGCAGGATGTTTTTCCGCAAAAGCACTTTTTGCGGAAAAGTGTCCGTGGCCAATCTAGACGCGGTTTTCCGCAAAAAAGCTCCGATCGCCATTTTCGCGATCGGGGCTTTTTTACGGAAAACAGTACTGTGCTGTCTACACTGGCCCTTTTGCGCAAAAGTCTTTTGGAAAAAGACTTTTGCCCGAACGGGAGCAGCATAGTATTTCCGGAAAAGCACTGATGATTTTACATGAGATCGTCAGTGCTTTTCCGGAAATTCAAGTGGCCAGTGTAGACAGCTGGCAAGTTTTTCTGCAAAAGCAGATGATTTTGCGGAAAAACTTGCCAGTCTAGACACAGCCCTGGAGTCCATATCTCCTATTATCCTACAAGGGCTACATGGTTCAGGGGGCTGCAAACGGTATAGAAAACAGTTCTCAAGTCTACATGAAACGATCACAGGCTGTAGTAATGAGGGGGAAATGTTGCCATCTGATGTCTGCATGGTGGCTTCTGTGAAGAACTTGGCGGGTTTCACCAAGGCTGAGGAGAGAATGGCTGCACAGTGGACAATGAAGAAGACATTCAGGGACAGAAGCAGAGTGGTCAGAACTCCGGTACATTTGGAAAGAGGTAGGAAAGACACTGAGACACTGTTGCAGAAAAAAGCAAACGTGATTCTGGGAATCTGTCAAAGCTGTTCCCCACTCTGGCGCGCCAACCGCCAAAAGAGCACCCCAAAACTTTATCTCTACAGGCTTTGGTACAAAAGCTTCCCCCCAGAAACCTAATACTGGACTTTGGGGAATATCCACTGCCACCATCAAGTGCTTTTGAACCCACAAACTGTGGTGGGCACTTGAAACTAACCCCAGCAGCACCCCAACTCTTTTTCTCCAAAGAGCTTGAAAAAGAAAAGAGAAAACAAGCTGCACTCTGTGGTGCTGACTCCTAGTCAGACAGGCAGACCTCCTAGGACACAAAAATGAACCAAGATTGGTTAATAAGAAAAAGAAAACAAACTTTTATTATCAAAACTAAACTATAGTTGCAAGCATAGTGATTAGATGGAAAAGAGCCACCAATTAATCTAGATACTCAGGGGAATCCCATGGGTTCAGGACTTTAGTTACAAAAGGAAAACACTTTTAAAGAGGAAAAAAACACTTTTAATAGTTCAGACCTCAATTCCCCATTCCCAAACCAAAAAACAATAAAACCTGAAGGGCTAACGAAACTTTACCCTACTTACATATTGTGAGAAGACTTTTCTTAGAGAGAGAGATGACCTCCCATCTCCTTGTTACCTGGAAGAAACAACTCTGACTCAGACAAAGGAGAGAAAAGTTAAAAACCCCTTTGTCCCAGTTTGAAACCCCTACCTGCATTACTATTGGCTGACCAGATACCTGGCTAGGCACAGGAGACATAGTTAATCCTTTAGTCACCAGATGCTGGCCAGCCCTCCTAGTTATGACAGAGGCATGAACAGGAGTGTTGTGAGCAAGACACGAGAAGTCATTCTTCTGCTCTACTCGGTGCTGATTAGGCCTCAGTTGGAGTATTGTGTCCAGTTCTGGACACCACATTTCAAGAAAGAGGTAGAGAAATTGGAGAAGGTCCAGAGAAGAGCAACAAGAACGATTAAAAATCTAGAAAACATTACCTATGAGGGAAGACTGAAATAATTGGGCTTGTTTAGTTTAGAAAAGAGAAAACTGAGAGGGGACATGAAGACAGTTTTCAAGTATCTACAAATGCGTTATGAGAAGGAGGGAGAAAAATTGTTCTCCTTAACCTCTTGATAGGACAAGAAGCAAAGGGCTTAAATTGCAGCAAGGGAGGTTTAGGTTGGACATTAAGAAAAACTTCCTACCTGTCAGGGTGGTTAAAATCACTGGAATAAATTGCCTAGGGAGGTTGTAGGATCTCCATCATCAGAGATATTTAAGATCAGGTTACATGGGCATCTATCAGGGATGATCTAGATGGTGCTTGGTCCTGCCATGAGGGCAGGGGACTGGACTTGATGACCTCTTGAGGTCCATGCCAGTTCTAGTGTTCTATGCTTCTATGATTGTATGAGACATGAGTTTGTATGTTTGTCAGCCAAGCACTTCTCTATAAAAATGTTAGAGTAGAATTAAAAGATGATAACTTTTAGGTGTACCTTTGTCAATTTACAGACTGACAATGTGACTTTGAATCTGTAGTTGATGAGGGTAGCACTGTCTGTTCTTTGCAAAATTTCCCCTGCCCATTATGCAGCACATAAAGCAATCCGTAACCCACTGGCGTTAAAATGATCGTTACTGATGTACTGCGTAGGAAAGGTGCTAAAGTGCAGGCTCAGTATAATTCTTTCATAAATTGATTTCATGGGTATATGCTGGCACGGCATCGGTAGGGATGTAAAAGGTTTTGCACATTTAAGAGAAGTTTAGCTGCTTTCTCATTTATTCTTAAGTAAAGGGTTATTAAAAACACTTATTCCTCCCATGTTGGTATAGAACTCTCGTTACCGGTGGTGGGAGAGTGGTTCTTTACAATAATATTGGAACTTTCATTGTATTAACTTTTGACCTTTTCTTTATTGGACAATAAAAATGAATCTGCAGATGAAGAAATACTGTGTGGGAAATATAAAGATATGACAACGTAATGCATTTAACCAAAAAAACGCATTTTAACATAGGACAAAGGGACACTAAAAGCAGAGCTGGGAAAATAATGGGGAAAGTATGTGTTACGGCATTTTTGTCTTAAAGCTTCTGAAATTCACAGAATTTAGTTAATATATTTGGACTTATTATTCTTTGGAATTATTCAGCCAGCTTGTTGTCAGAAGAGTGAGTGCTGTGTGGAACATTTAGCATTCAGAAATGAGCAATACATTATGTATGAATGTGAAAAATAATTTGTGCTCTAGTTAGAAGTCCGAAGCAATGGAAGAACCTTTTAGAGAAATAGGACCTGAGCCTTGATTTATTTGCACACAAACTAATGCAAATATTCGCCTGCATGTCAGCCCCACATAGTTCCTGTATTGAGTACATCAGTATTAGAAGGTGTGCCAGGTTGGTGAATTGCTCCAGTCCGAATAAGGAGCTTTTTCCCTATGGGAGCGGATATTTTTGAAAACAGCACAGCCAAGGAAGGGCGTGGGAACAAGGTGGCCGTCTGGCACGGGGAATGCTGAGAACATTCACTGAACAGCTTGTTACTCTTTTAGAGAAAAATCAGCAACAGGAACAAGAAAAGTCACTGGGCTTCTCTACATTTACTGAGGGATTGGTGCTGCGGCAATCAATTCCCCGGGAGTCGATTAAGCAGGTCTAATGCAGACCTGCTAAACTGATCACCAGTTGATCTCTCATCAACTCCATACTCCACCAGTAGGGGCAGTGAGTTTTATGGGCCAGTGGTGCCCAGGAACCAGGAATATTCCTGGCCTGGGGGCCTGGCTTCACCAAAGTTTGGGGCTGGGTCTTTTTCCCAGCTCCCCCTGGCTCTTCCCACATGCTCCTCTTACTGCATCCCCCAGCCCTGCCTGCCATGCCCATGTGCTCCCCCAATGCATCCTTTAGCCCCACTTGCTGCCTCCTGGCAATTTATTAGGGCCTAAGGGCCCTGCCACCACCACCAGCAGTGCAGGGGGGAGGGCAGAGCAGCTTCCAGCCACTTGCTTGATATGGCTGCTAGCACGTCTCTTCATCTGGAAGGAGGTGTCTTTGTGCCCCCGCTTTGAGCATCCTCTACGGCCAATGGGAAGCAGTGGGGTGCTGCTTGCAGGCAGCAGCACGTGGAGACCTATGGCCCCCTGTCTAGCAGCTGCTGCCAGAGAAGGGTTGCCCCAGTAAGCCCCACCCCCCACTTTCTCCCCCTGCATCCCCTTCTGCACCCCCCAGAACCTGCACCCTCCTGTCCCCAAACTCTTTCCTGTACCCCCTCTCCCTCCCATTCCTCTTCCAGCACCCAAAGTCCCTCCCAGAGGTGAGGTAGGGGGTTGCAGGTCCTGGGCATTCTGGGCACCACCAGCATTTCTAATAACCAGCTGCCCCTGACCAACACAATGAGAAGCTCTCAGGTGCTGGCTTAAGCCTGGGAACTAGCACATCTAATACGGGCCCTGGTGATGATCCTGTTTTGGTTGCAACCTGCTTTGGAGCATCCCAACTGACAGTTCGAGAACCACAGTTTCCTTGCCTTTTAAAATTGATAATTTAAAAAATATTCTATTAAGCTCTCCTGATGGGCTAGGGCAGTGTTTCTCAGCCAGCGGTACCCGAGAGAAGTCTGTGAGGTACATCAAAACAACTGAAATTTTGAAAAAAAATGAATTTTTGTTTTAAGTTTTACAACGCTTTATTATTTTTGTACTTTTTACACCCAAAAATGTCATGACCCATCTAGCTATGATTAAGTTGTTTAAATAAATGTGTTGCAATGATAGACAAAAAATTGTGTGTCTGAAAAATGTAGGTACTGTGGGTACATATATATATATATATATAAACCCCCTTTTTCCTCCCTGGGTTACTCAAGAGCAGGTTGTATTCATAGGTGTGCCTGGGCGCTTGATGGTTTTAACATAAAACGAGATCCAGGGGTGATGTTGTTTAGTTGGGGATTCCCTAACCACCCCTTTGCTGCAGTCCCTTGCTCATAAAGAATATACAATGGTGGTGCCTCCACCTGGCTGGCCCTGTACACACTTAATGCTGTGCCTGGGGATCCTCCAGGAATAAAATTATTCCAGCAATAATCTGGATCTAACTCCAGAACAACAATTACAAATTATAAATAATATACATCTCATTGATTACATTAGAATGAACACACCTTTACTTAACAACTTAAAGAAACAGGGTTTAACAGATTAACAGTGAATAACACCAGTTAACAAAGTACACAGAAGTTAGAGTACACAGGAACTTATCTAGCTGGCATTTGCACTGCCACCATCTATCCCACCCCAGAGTGTGCACTCCTCTGGACTCAGAATCCCTGACGCTTGCGTGGGCACACTTGAAGATCTACAACTGGAGTTGAGGTTCTCTGTAGGTTGTGTGTTAGTCCAAGCTATGCAGCCAGCTGCAAACTCCCTCTGCCACTGGAGCAGGCTCCAACAAATGCCAGCAGATCTGATTTCCTGGGTTGGACACTCTGCTTCTCTGTGGACCTAGAGTTAATCGAAATCTCTGAGGTCTGTCCCAGGAGGCACTTTCCCAAAGAGCCCATTTACCTACAGCCTCCTTCTGTGTGCTGGTTGTAGTGTAGTTCTTCTGAGCCACAGGCATAGCCAGAGTCTCTCCCCTCCAGGGCAATCAGCTGCCCCAGAAGCAGCCTACTAGATCCAAGTCCCAAAGGCTTTCAGTCCCAGGCTGTAGTTGCAACATAACAGCTCCTGGACTGGATAAGGCTCCTCCACAGCAGCCTGCCTCCTCTCCCAAAAATGGAGACTCTCAGATTCTGAGACCCTCCACACGGAGAGCCCCAGACTAGCCTTCACTTCCTGGTTTCCTCAAGGGCTCATGGGAGTTGTAGTTTCTAGGGCTAGATTGAAGCACACAGGATCTTCCCAGAAAACATCAGAGGCACTTTTAGTAAGTAATAGTCCCTATATATACATATAATTTTTAAGGGGTACTTGATAAAACAAAAAAGGTTGAGAGACACTGGGCTAGGGATACCCTTGCATTAAGCCCTGGCTGATATGAAATAATATGAAGACTCTCCTAATCACAGAGTTCTGTCTCTCTCTGCCTAGGCCTCCTGGCTGTTTGCAGTAACTAATTAGTAAACAATGTAGGGTGACAGGTTTACATTTACAGAACAATGAGCACATTTAGCGGCTGATCTTCAGAAGGGCCTGTTTATTTTAAACCTATTTTACTGACAGGTGTGAATCAAGGTCAGAGGCAGATTTCTACATTGGCTGCTTTTGTGCACACCTCCCTTTGTGCCTTCAAGCCTCAAGCACTGACACATGGGCACACAGGGAAGGGTTTAAATAGGGCGTGTACTAGCCCCTGCAATGTATTGGAAGAATTCAGTATCCATCGTTTGTAATGATTGCTAAAATAGAACAAATCAACTGACACCATCTCATCCAGGTAAAGATGTATGGCTAGACAACCTGGGCAGGAGGTTTATTATGGAACAAAGCCTTCACTCATTATTATATTATGTATCGAGTTAAATGAGTTCTCCTGAAATTTCAAACAGACGGGAATTTTGCGTGCATTTCTCATTTAACGATGGAGGATATGCACGGCAGATTTCCAACTGTTTGTCTGAATAGGCTTTCCATGTCGCTGTTGTAACAAGATTAATGAAGCAAATAGCTCAAAGGTTTCCAATGGGTAATACAATTTCTCAAGCCTAATTTAAATATTTCAAATCAAAATGCTAGAATTGACTATTATATCTAGCCTTCCAGATTTGCTTTTTCATATTAAAATACAGGTGAAAAAAGCACGTAGGGTTTTCTTTGGTGTCATTTTATCCTAGGCACTGCATGTGTGTCGTGTATTGGCCATTTTAAGGTAATTTGTTGGAGATGCCAGAAAATGATTCCCACTCTCTGGATGGAGGAGGTTTTAGAGTGTAAATTAGCATCCTTTCACATTCAAAGACACCATCCATCCATTTCTTCCAAGAAGAAGGCAGTTTATAAAACTTTAGGTACAGTCCCTCTGAAGTTGCTTAGGGGCCACCTGAAATACGCAGAATTGAACTAAGATGAAGCAAAGATGATTTACTTTTCCCACAGACTCAGGGAGCACAAGACAGGAAAACGATGTGGAATAGACAAGTATCAGAGCTACATGGAAAGAACAATAGCTCCATCTTACCATATATCCAGTAGGTAGCAACTTTAAAACCAACAAAAGAACGTTTTTCTTCATACAGGGCACAGTCAACCTGTGGAACTCCTTGCCTGAGGAAGTTGTGAAGACCGGGACTTTAACAGAGCTCAAAAAGAGCTAGATAAATTCATGGAGGTTAAGTCCATCAGTACTTATTAGCCAGGGTGGGTAGGGTGGTGTACCTAGCCTCTGTCAGAGGCTGGGAATGGGTAACAGGGGAGGGATCACTTGATGATTCCCTGTTCTGTTCACTCCCTCTGGGGCATCTGGCACTGGTCACTGTCAGAAGACAGGAGACTGGGCTGGATGGACCTTTGGTCTGACCCAGTCTAGCTGTTCTTATGTTCTTATGTCCAGTATCATCCATGTCCAGTATCATCCATGCTCTCTGGAGAAGCCAGACAGACCAAATCTGCTGAGGTGAAAGTTGCAGAAAGTGGCTGAGTTTTTAGTTTAAGATACAAAGTGAGGCTGGCTCTACAACAACGCAAAATTAAACAACTTTTGTCCCACCAGTTGCCAGGAGATATCACCTTCCTGACAAACCCAAACCTCTGTCCTGTTCACTCTTGGGTGTCTTATGGAAATGGAAGCCTGTTTTACCTGTCTGCCACTGAATCTTCTTATATCCTTGTCTTCTGGATTAAGGAGCCTTCCTCTCTCACAGATCTTCACTCTGAGCAAAAGAGAGAGTTGAGGGGGAATGCAGAGGCTCAGAAAAGCTCCCATGGGAAGTTGAACAGAACTTCACCGTAATGAAACTAAAATGGTCACTGAGAGAAAGTTCCTCTAGTGGCTTCATGATGTCCAGAGGCAGGCCTATCTTGTCTACACACAGCTCTCGCCAACCTTAATTGGCCCTGAATCCCCTTTGGATTAGTCTCTCAGATTGACTAACTTTTCATTCAACGAAGGGAACCTCACCATCTCTCACCTCCAAAAGTCCCCGAAGCTCTCTTCCTCTCTGGCTTCCCAAAGTGACACTGGAGAGAAATCACAGAGAATGATTCCTCCTTCTGATCCACTTTCGAACGGTCCCTTGTGTTAACTTGCCCAGTGAAGAAAGCTCTCACTATGACACTGCTTTTAAACATGTTGCCAAGATGAACGTTGTTTCACAAGAACAACCACACATGCTGAAAACACTGCTTCATCTTCCATGGCCCGAACTTGGTTAAGTGACTCGAAACGTTGACATTTTTTAATAAATTACCAGCCCAAATTTAATCAACTGAGTTCATCGTTTCCTGCGGAGTGAATTAGAAAGCTTTCGGCTGCACATATAAATTGCCGTCTAAATGTGAGACTGAACAATGTTTCATTTGAACTTTACCACAATGGGGAAACCGATTTAACAGTTAGCATTTTTTTAAAATCACAAAAATTATTAAAATTCATTAGTTGAAAGAAATGAGGGAAAAGATTCATTTTTTAAACAAATTTAGGGCTAGATGACATCCAGTAGGTTTAAACCGATGCACCAACTCAAACCAACCTCCTAATATTTGAACTAAAAATACAAACCTTCACAGAGGTTCATGAAGGCTAGTTTCTAATATATGGGGGGTTCCCCTCCCCATTTTTGCAGAACTCTGGAGTCCCAGTTCCAGCCAAGACTGAAGACACAGAAATGCTTTTCACCCGGCTGTTATGGGGGGAAATGGGCTGAGGGTAGTCCTTTCTCCCTGGGGAACCTGCACACTGAAAACTTCGTCCACAGCTGTCCCTCTGATTTAAATGAAGAAAAATAAAAAGTAATTGAGCTAATGACCCACGCAACATTGGGTAAATCTTCTAGTGTCCCCACCTCTGTGATTTCCACTCCATGCATCTGATGAAATGGTTTTGACCCACGAAAGCTGATGCCCAAATAAAGCTGTTCATCTTTAAGCTGCTGCAGGACTCCTCGTTGTGTTTTGAGTAAGACTAGTTGACTATGATGAATAAGGCCTGGCAGTTAAAGCAAGCCATGACGAGGCAGCATACCTCCTACCTGAAGGGAACATGTCTGAGGTATCAGACCCCCCGTCTGCCTATATCTGGCCCTTGTGTACAGTGTATTCTATGCCTCACGCTGTCAGTCTCTTTGTATGGGTAATCAGGAGCAGAATGAAAGGCTGCAAACCCTGCAAGAGAGGAAATTAACAGGCTGAAACAAACCCCAGGGGGTGGCCTGTTTCCAAATGAAGACCAATGATTATTATGATATATTTGGGGGGGGGGGGCAGGAAACACAAAGAATCCTTCTCCTAGGAGCAAACTAGTGGAGCGCTTGTCTCTTGAAAGGAGGGTTACAGCCAGCCTGGGCATGAAGCACTGTGAGGGTTCTGAGCGAGCAATATTACACAAGACATGAGAGGGGCTAGTGAATTCAGTCTGGGCTCCACAGAGCCTGCGAGGGCATTGCTTTACAATTCTTTTACTTGCTACTAATTGAATCTTGATGTGCTGCTAAATAAGCTGACCCTTGATTTTACTCTGAGCATGTCCAAGTGCTGTTAGGGTTGCCAGATACTTTCTCCAAAAATCCTGAACATGGCAGAGGAAAAAATGGGACACCTAACTAGATGAGCAAAAAAAAAAAAAAAAGGTTGCTGCACCTTTAAATTCCCATGCTCCCCACTCCCCTTTCCCCTGCCAGACGCGGAAGGGGAAGAATGTACCCGCCAGCCTTCCGTCTGGGAAAAACAGAAAATACCGGACATTTTACATATCCAGTATTTTCTGGTTTTTTTTTTTACCAGACAGAAGACATCATTACCAGGCTGTTCCGGTGAAAACCGGACACCTGGAAACCGTAAGTGCTGTGTGTACAGCCGGGCTCTGCTCTGAGGAGGAACTGGGAGGCCGGGCTGTCTTCTTTCTTTCAAAGCTTTGGACCTATGAATTCTGTGACTCTCTGAGGGTATGTCTACACTACCCCGCTAGTTTGAACTAGAGGGTAATGTAGGCATACCGCACTTGCAAATGAAGCCCGGGATTTGAATTTCCCAGGCTTCATTTGCATAAGCGGGGAGCCGCCATTTTTAAATCCCCGCTTGTTCGAACCCCGTGTATTGCGGCTACATGGGGCTCGAACTAGGTAGTTCGGACTAGGTTCCTATTCCGAACTACCGGAACACCTCGCGCTACACGGGGTTCGAACAAGCGGGGATTTAAAAATGGCGGCTCCCCGCTTATGCAAATGAAGCCCGGGAAATTCAAATCCCGGGCTTCATTTGCAAGTGCGGTATGCATACATTACCCTCCTAGTTCGAACTAGGAGGGTAGTGTAGACATACCCTGATTGAGTCTCTCCCAGGAGTGCCCAGCCCCTGCTTAGAGGGCTCAAGGAATGGGGTGGGCAAATCACTAATCAGCAGGGTCTGAAAGGCCTAGAGGAGCTCGTGGCTGGTGAGTTAGGGAGCTGTCCCTCAGGAGAACAGAAGAACACAAGAACGGCCAGACTGGGTCAGACCAAAGGTCCATCCAGCCCAGTATCCTGTCTGCCGACAGTGGCCAATGCCAGGTGCCCCAGAGGGAGTGATTAAAACAGGGACTCATAAAGAGACCTCTCCTGCCATCCATCTCCACCCTCTGACACACAGAGGCCAGGGACACCCTTCCTTACCTGTCCTGGCTAATAGCCATTGATGGACACACAACTGTTTCCTCATGCTAAGAGCAGGTGGTAGCGAGGGGCCTCCCGAGCCTGGAAAGAGACACATTCCCCTGCCTTAGCCTTGCTTCAGGGGAGCCATTCTTTCCAGCCCTCTCAGGGAACTGCCTCATTTCTTAGGGAGTTTCAGTGTCTCCTACGCCTTTAGGCCTTGTCTACACTGGCACATTTTGTACCAAAACCTGCCTTTTGTAGACAAAACAGTGAGTGCGCACACACTGCAATGTGACTTTTGTTGGGAAAAACACCCATTTTTGGCACCAAAAAATTTCCACTAGTGAGAGAGGCTTTTGACTTTTCCCCTCCCCAATTGTCGACAAAGAGCCAGTGTGGACTCTGCTGTTTGTTTTGTGGAGAGAACTGGCTTCCGCCAGCAGGGGCGGATATACGGCAGGGTGATCGGGGCGGCAGCCCCGGGCCCTGCGCTTCAAAAAGCCCCACGCATGCGCCGTGGCAAAGGGGAGCCCCGCAAGAATATGCTGCCCTGGGCCCCGCAAAACTGTCATCTGCCCCTGTCCGCCAGGATCCCACAAGGCCTGTCCTGAGGGCTTTGCTCAGTGTTTTGCGGTGTTTGCTGCCCTGCAGGCCTGCGCCCCTCCCCTTTCAAAGCTCTGGGAAGAGTCTGACAGCTGAGTGAGCAGCGCCACTTGAGGAACAAACAAAGAGCAAATCATGGGAGTGCTCCTGTTCTGCCCGGCTAGGAACACAGTGGCAGGCAGGCAGCTGCTACAGGGGAAGGGCTGGAGAGACGGCTGAGCTGCTTTGTCATTCCCCAACACAGAGAGCTCCCAGAGCTAACCATGGTGCTGCTCTCGGCAGCTGAAAATTCTGGGGGAGAACTCAGAGAGAATCCCAAGAAGTGCAGGGATCAACTCTGCCTTCTCCCCACACTGCACTGTGGGATGCTTACCCACAATGCTTTGCTCGAATCTGGAACAGGGGAGCTAGCCACATGGCCATGAAATATCGACAATGGGAGGCAGAAAAACCAGTTTGGCTGTTTTTTACTTTTGCCGACAGTTGCATGTCGACAGCACTTTTGTCGCCAAACCTTCCCAGTGCAGACACAGCCTTAAAAACTAGGCTCTCCCTCTCTTTCCAGTGCAGCATGTGCCCATCGCAACAAATGATGAGTTTTTTGATTTTGTGGGTGCAGGATGCATTTGGCTGTGTCTTAAAAATGTCCTTTTTTTCCCCTATGGAAAAAATTCCAAGGATGCTTTGGTGCTAACCAGAACACGGGAGCTCCCTGAGGTGACGTTTTCCTTTGGCCAAGCTAGTACACACACGTTTCCATGTTGCATCCGGTGTCTCTTCAGCGGGCTCTCTTACAGATAAGAGTCTAACCTTTCGCTAGTAATGCATGCGAGTAACGGTCCTCAGGACATTCAGAAGCATGTTTTTCCTTTCTGGGTGCCTTGCACTGAGAGCTAATGGAAAGCTAAAGCAAGTTTCCAATTACCTCACTGTCCTTTTGGGTACTCATATTGTTGTCACAGCATGTTTTAAATAAGACCAACGGGGGAAGAATAAGGTAATGAAATGTAAATACTCAGATGAATAAGGAAAATACTTGCTGCTATAGACACGGGCAGAAGAAACCTGTGTCTAGTCAAAGTCTCTTTATTTTCCCTCTCTCTCCTCCTAGCCCCTGCCGCTGTTTAGTGAAAGGAGGTGCCATGATAATGCTCTTGCATGGTCTTCCACACAATATAAAGCGCAATGGAAAAGCATTTATGAATACACATCGGAAGTAAGTGCTGACATTTATCGAAATAGCTTTTCCTTCCCCATAAGTCACTGAATAATTGTAGTCCCTTTAGGAACACTAATTTATAGGTGGGGCTTTATTTTTAACTCTTCCCCCTTTTTCTTCAAGGAGCATTTGCCTGGGCAATTTTACTCATTCCATAAGAGCATAAGAACAGCCAGACTGGGTCAGAACAAATATCCATCTAGCCCAATATCCTGTCTGCCGACAGTGGCCAATGCCAAATGCCCCAGAGGGAGGGATCACAACAGGTAAACCTCACATGATCCCTCCCCTGTCACCCACCCTCAGAGAAACAGAGGCTAGGGACACCATTCCTACCCATCCTGGCTAATAGATTCATGGAGGTTAGGTCCATCAATGGCTATCTAGGTCTTTTTTGAACTCTGTTGAAGTCCTGGTCTGCACAACATCCTCTGGCAAGGAGTTCCACAGGTTGACTGTGCGCTGAGTGAAGAAAAACTTCCTTTTGTGTGTTTTAAACCTGCTGCCTATTATCCCCTATTGCTACATGAAACGTTAGATGTGCTCATTGTGCTACCGGGACCCCCTGCGCCCTAGGGCAGGAGTAGCATGCTATTTTGCCCCCAGTACATAAGGCTACGCTTTTCAGCCGAATGTGACTGGCACCCTGAGTCCAGTAGGTATCGTTTAGCATTTCCCTTCCAAGCCAGGAGTAATTCAGACGTGATCGACTGGGTTCCAGCAGAGCACATTGGTGCCTCCTTCCCCGCAAATGAATTTTGGTGTGAACGCCGAAGGAATGGCACACCTGCTCGGGTGAATGACATGCAGCCACATGAAAATAAGACCACAGTACTGTGTGTCGCTGGGCTCCATGGGATTTCCATGGCAAATCTACCTGCAGGATGGTAATTACATGGGAGTGAGAACATTGATTAACACATTAATAAATAACTTTGCAATTAAAATTTAATCAGCCCTGCTGGGAAGAGTAATTGCCCTGAGCGTATGGGGAGGCAGTCACCTCTCCAGAGTGAAGGGTGATGCTTCCTTTCCATTCTGACCCTGCGGTTTGGGACAGGAACTTGTGTGCATGTGCACTCAGACAAAGGTACTTTCTGCTCCAAATGCTGCAGGGGGGGACTGTGGGCATCAGGAAGGGCTGGTCCAAGTAAAGTCATCTGAACAGGCCACTTCTCTGATACCTGGAGGTCATAGCTCAAAACCAAAGCAAAAGCCACCCCACTCACAGGCGGCCCTTTCGCTGAGCCTTGGGTGGGGTCTTGTTTGTTAGAAAAGAACAGGTGGCCCGGAGGTGGAGAGGGTAGAAGGGCACTTTTATTGCAGATACTCATTCTGTCTTGGACACCGCCCCCCCCCCACGCCTGGGATGAGCGTGAGCCACAAGTTAACCCCAGGTTCACCTTTTTATCCTAGTTCGTCCATAAATACACGGATCAGTTACACCCTTTAAGCCCTAATTTAGCAACGTGAACACCCCTGTAATGCATAATCATAACCATGTGAGGAGTAGAATGACACCCGCTCCTGTTTACAGCTTTTTAGTTCACGCAGGCAGTTTTCACATCACGAAACTCCTTGAATCAACAGCTTACAAGGGGGGAAAGAGCTGTGAGCATGAAGGTCTATTTCAACGGGAAAGGGAATGGCTCAGGTGGAAAAGCGGATAGCGCGGGTAACACACAGACTGCGGGGGGCAATCATTTTTGACCGGAGGGCACTTCAGAAATATTTGAAGGGGCCCCGGGCTTCAGGCAGAAGAGGCAGGGCCAGGACACTTCCGTGCTTTCCCACCCACCGACCCTGATTGGTCTGGGGGTAGGGGAGTGCCGTGAAGTCTTTGGCCCCACCCCCGATCTGAGAACTGCCAGCTGTTCGGAACAGCTGGCAGTTTCCTCTAAGCACCCCTGCCCCTGGCGGTGGGGGGAGACTTCACACACTCCCCCCTCGCTCTCCACCCCTAGGTCAATCAGGGCCTGGGGGCGGGGGAGCACACAAAGTCTGCCCCCGCCCTGCAAGGGAGCACCACGCTTGGTCACCTGCCAGCTGAGCAGTGCCAAGCCCCTTGCAGAGTGGCAGGAGACTTTGCGCTTCCTCACCCCCAGCCAATCAGGGGACGGGGGCGGGAGAAGACTTCACGTGCCGATTGGCCTGGGGGTGGGGGATCCGCAAAGTCTTTTGCTCCCTGCCCTCTGGCACATGGTGCTTAGAGTCAACCGCCAGCCCTCACATAGACCATTCATGAAAAGTTACATCCTGGATACAGCTGTAGCGTATCGGTCCTGAGCAAGCAGAAAAGGAAGAATCAGTAGAAGCAGTGTCGGCTCCTGCCGTAAACCCACCACCATGGTAGCACTTACCCAGACCCCTTATTTAACCCTCATGCACCCTGACACCTTTGAAGAAGGGATGAACTCTAGTTCTCAGAACCCATTTTCAGACTCAGGTGAGATCTCCATCCTAGAAGAGGTATGTGCTGCTATGACCGTCAGTGCACGTACACAGCCCTTCACAGGGGATATAGGTAGCCGGGTGCACATATACAGACGTGTGTCCTTGCTTGCCCACAGGCAGAAATCCTGGTCCCACCAAAGCCAATGATGAAATTCCCACTGAATTCAGCAGGTCCAGGATCTCACCACAGAAGTCTTTGGGGGCTCTCTCAGCCACAGTTTAGTAGATCGGATTTGAAAATTCAAGTTTTCAATTAAAAAAAACAAATTAGGAAAAAAATATCCACCGATCTTTTGAAAAAAAAATCACGTCCCACTTTTGCCAACCAACCGTTACATTAAGGTTGGGGAATTTGGTCCCCTACCGGAGCATTTATATCTCTGCTAAATCATAGAATCCCAGGGCTGGAAGAGACCTCAGGAGTCAACGAGTCCAGCCCCCTGCCCAAAGCAGGACCAACCCAATTCAATCATCCCAGCCAGGACTTTGTCAAGCCAGGAATTGAAAACCTCTAGGGATGGAAATTCCACCCCCTCCCTAGGGAACCCAGCCCAGCGCTTCCCCACCCTCCTAGGGAAATAGTTTTTCCTAATATCCAATATTTACTCTGAATTTCCTAGGTTTCTAATTTTTTTTTTTTTTTTTTTTTTTTTGGTGTGCGAGATCTATGACTTTCATGTAAGGTTGGTGCTTAACCCTGGAGTTGCTGATGCATACTTCCGACCCTAACAAAGTCTTGGTTTGGAAGCAGGGATAGGGAATTCAGAGCACTGATATAAACAGGGCCAATGGGGTGTCTCTCATGACAAACTGGAGAATAGAGAGGGATTTATCTGCAAATACCATAATCCTATTAGATCACAACATTGAGAGAGACATTTTGTGGTTCTGACTCTATAATGTGGCTGTGACCTGCAGCAATCTAGAAAGATGAGATCTTATTACAGTGCTCTCATATTAGCCATGTACCTCTACAAGTTTGCCTTGCAAGACAACGTGTTAATGGCACCTCCTATGTCTCTGTCTATTAAGGAATTAAAATTGTGTCCATGATAAACCACTTCAAATGAAAAACAGTCAATCGAGAGCAATATTATTAATATCCACGCTCTCGCCATTTCTTATAAAACATAACTTGGCTGCCTGAAATCCAGTTATGCATTTTAACTCAAATCATGCTGGGATAAGTAAGTCACATTCACCCTTGAAGTCTGACAGCATAACTAATATTTGCAATTTAAATATGGTAACTGCTTGTAGAGCATGAAATGAATATTACACAGCTAAACAGAAGCCCAACTTTGAATTCCCTGCTTTCCAGACTCAGTTGTTTAAAAAAACCCATCATTCTCTAATGAAATGCTCGGGGAAGTTGTAAAGGCAAATGTACATGACACGCTGAGAAGATAAAGCTATTGGTGATAAAGGAAGTGGCATTTTAGACTAACATCCATACTATCGGCTCTGCCATCGTTTGCACTAGAGGTAAGCCAGGACTCCACTGCATCCCACAAGCCATGCCCACAGCATGTCCTGTGATGTTAGGAATGCCACTTGGTTACCTCAGATTCAGCGCCCACCTTCCGTTTCCTGCTGTTGTGTTCTGCTTTCCTTCTGCGCTCACTCCGTGCACTAGACAACTCTTTTCTTCGTCAGACTTGCATCGGATGAAATGGGTCTTTGCTCACGAAAGCTTATGCTCCAATACATCTGTTAGTCTACATCTGCAAAAGCGACAAGGAGTCCTGTGGCACCTTATAGATTAACACGGCTACCCCTCTGATACTAGACAACTCTGGTATTCCTGCAGAGGTCACTTCCTGAGGCCCTTAGGAGACTGAAGTTGTTGGTTATATGTTCCCTTTCTTTTCAGTCTAGGGTATGTCTACACTGCTAGTCTATTTTGGGATACCAGAAGTATCCCGAAATAGCTACCCACGTCTTTTGAATGCGTCCACTATTGTGAAATATAGCGGACCTGCTATTTACAGCATCCCGGTAAACCTCAATCCATGGGAGATAATGGATGTCTCAAAATAGTGTGTCATTTCAAAATTTGGTGCTGTGTAGACATGCCAAATTTTGAAATAGCCTATTTTGGAAGAAGATATACAATTTGCACATCTTATTTTGAGCTAAGGGTGCAGTGCAGATGCACCCCTAGAGACAGAACTCTTCTGGGAGTAATTATGTAACCACCACTTGGTGCATTTGAACCTGGGACCTCTGGAGCTAAGGGTAGGAGCTGCTACACTTGAGCTATAAAGCCATCTGCCTTCTAGCTTTGGCTGTAGAGCTCCCTTTTTCTTAGCTCTTGCTGTAAGTGGTCTAAATACCACTACATGGGACAGTGAACCACGCTAGGGCTACGTCTACACTGGCAGCTTCTTGCACAAAAACTCTTTTGTGGAGGAGGTCTTGTACAAAAACTTTTCCAGAAGAGAGCGTCTACACTGGCATGTGCATTTGCGCAAGAGATGGGCTTTTGCGCAAGAGCATCCGTGCCAGTGTAGGAAAGCGCAGGAAAGCTCCGATGGCCATTTTAACCATAGGGCTTTCTTGCGCAAGAAATTCATGTTGCCTGTCTACACTGGCATCTTGAGCTAGAACAGTTCTGCAAAAGGGCTTATTCCTGAGTGGGAGCATCATAGTTCTTGTGCAAGAAGCCCTGATTTTATACATTAGAGCATCAGTTTACTTGCGCAAGAACACACAGCCAGTGTAGACAGGCAGCAAGTTTTTGCACAAGAGCGGTCGCTTTGGCACAAGGTCGTGCCAGTGTAGACACAGCCAAGGGGTGTGGGTTACACCTGCACACTTGATTTGATGAAGGCAAGAACCTGAAATGGTCTAGAAAGAAGTATCTGCTTGCACCAACAGTATCTGGCATTATCCCAACACACACATTACATCTCTCTTGCTGTATATTTTCTGATCTCGTTTGCTGTTTCATCACAGGCATCTGGAATAGTCTGATAGTTGCTGCCTCCTTTTTAACTGAAACTAAAACTGTGTTGTCTTTTTTTTTCTAAATCTTTACTCCTTAACCAATTTTTTAAAGGGAATGGCTCAAGACAGAGAGTAGTAATTATGACTATGAAATGGGGTGACTTCTGAAAAGCAGATATCACTATTGCAGCCTATTATACATCTGCCTCCAAATACAACACGTATTTTCTGCCTGGGTGGGTACATGTGAAAGAGACACGCTTGCAGACTAGATTTAACAACCCTTGCAAACAAGGAGGGGGCTTTATAAATACTATTAGTGCCTTGCTGTGACAGGGCATCTGCCCCATACTGGCCCTTTAAGGGTTAAAACCCAGCCCTGGGCGAGGGCTGGAGCCATGGAGCAAACAGCTGCAGCAGATAGCTGCCAATGAGGGCCCAGCTGTGGGCTGTATAAATAAGGGCTCCAGGAGGGAGAAAGGGAGACTTGCTCTTGCTCCAGCTATGGAGTAGGAGGGATCTGGCTGCCAGGGAAGCTGGAGGCTAGAGCAGAGCAGAGCAGAGCAGAGCAGAGCAGAGCAGAGCAGAGCAGAGCAGAGCAGCAAGCAAGCAAGCAAGCAAAGCAGGGAAGCTCTGGGCCAGGCAAGCTCCCAGGCTGCAGGGCCTGAAGCAAGGCCTCAGGATACTAGGGCAGTGGGGAGGCAGTCAGGGCAGGCAAAAGCAGCAGGTCCACCCCCTCTGCCAATGCTGAGTGGCCAATTCAGACAGCAGTGTCCCCTGAAGTAAGGGGCTAGAGGAAGACTGGCAGTGGGTCACTGAGGCAAGGTGGGCCTAGGGAGCTGGAGGTTCCCAGAGGGGGAGGATCCCAGAAGGAGGACACCACAGTCTGGAAGGGACGTGGGTCCTGACTTACAGTGGTGGAGAAGGATAGGTAACAGCAGGTGAGGCACCAGCTAGAAGGGGGCACTTCAGAACCAGTGTTAATTCCCTTAGGCTGTGTCTACATTGGTGCGATCTTGCGCCAAAGCGGCCGCTTTAGTGCAAAAATATGCTGCCTGTCTACACTGGCGGGGAGTTTTTGCGCAAGAACACTGATGTTCTAATGTATGAAATCAGGGCTTCTTGCGCAAGAACTATGATGCTCTCACTCAGGAATAAGCCCTCTTGCACAACTGTTCTTGCGCAAGAGGCCAGTGTAGCCAGGCAACATGAATTTCTTGTGCAAGAAAGACCTATGGTTAAAATGGCCATCGGAGCTTTCTTGTGCAAGAGAGCATCTACACTGGCACGGATGCCCTTGTGCAAAAGTATGTGCCAGTGTAGACACTCTCTTGTGCAAATACTCTAATGCAAAATCTCTTGCATTAAAGAGTATTTGCGCAAAATCTTGCCAATGTAGACGTAGCTCTAGGCTAGGTCTAGACTGCAGGCTTTTTTTGGAAGAGAGCATCTACACAGCAAAAGCACATCGGAAAAGTGATCTGCTTTCATGTTTCCTCTTTTGGGAAAAGGCTTCTTCCTCGTAGAAGGAGGTTTAGCAATGTTAGAAAAACCCCTCTGCTCTTTGGGTTTCCCCCTCCCTCTGAAATAATTCAATTGCAATGTGGATGTTAAGTGAAGTTTTTTCGGAAAAACAGACGTTTTTCTGAAAAACTCTGCAGAGTAGATATACCCTTAGGCTATGTCTACACTGGTGGGTTCTTGCTCAAGAACCTGCAGTGTCCACGCTACCCGCCTGCTCATGCACAAGAAGATTTACAGTATGGTGTCGGAAGACCGGGCTTCTTGCGCAAGAGCTGCACTCTTTTCTAACAAGTGTAAGCCCTCTTGTGTAACAGGGCAGTGTGGACGCACGGCAGGAGTTCCTTGCACAAGAAAGCCCTATGACTAAAATGGCCATCAGAGCTTTCTTGTGCAAAAGACCATCCACATTGCCAGGATGATCTTGCGCAAAAGCACATGGCAGTGTCAACGTGTTCTTGTGCAAGATCCTTTGCGCAAGAACCCGCCAGTGTAGATACAGCCTTAGTGACCAGCAGGAGGCTCCTTTGTGGGTAAGGCCTGCCCTGTGACACTTGCATTATCAGTTGCAGATAAATAACATTTTCACAAATCATTTAATGGCCAGTGCAGCTGTGATTAAAAGTGAGAACTTCACACAGAGCTCTGCTGTGCTAAGCACCGTACAGAAGCATATTAAGAGATAGTCCCAAAGAGCTTACAATTGAACTAGATAAGACAGAAAGATGGTTGGAGAGAGGAAAAAGAAACAGAGAGAGGGGAAGTGATTTGAACTAGGCCATGTGACGAATTGGGCATCATTTCACTATATTTAGTGAAACAATAACAGGAAACTTGGAAATGGCAGAGGTGCTTAATGACTTCTTTGTTTCGGTTTCTATCAAGAAGATGGATGGGAACGGGATGCTTAACATAGTGAATGCTAGCAGAGATGGGGTAAGTTTAGAAGTTAAAAGAACAAGTTAAAAATTATTTAGAAAATTAGATGTCCGCAGGTGGTCAGGGCCTGATGAAATGCATCTTAGAATACTCAAGGAGCTGATGGAGGAGGTATTTGAGCCTTTACCTATCATCTTTGAAAAGTCATGGAACTTGGGAGAGATTCCAGAAGACTGGAAAAGAGCTATATAGTGCCCATCTATAAAAAGGGAAATAAGAACAACTCAGGAAACTACAGACCGGTCAGTTTAACTTCTGTGCCAGGGAAGATAATGGAGCAAGTAATTAAGGAATCAATTTGCAAACATCTGGAAGATAATAAAGTGATAGGTAACAGACAGCATGGATTTGTAAAGAACAAATCATGTCAAACCAATCTGATCATTTTCTTTGATAGGATAAGGGAGAAGCAGTGGACATGGTATACCTAGACTTTAGTAAGGCATTTGATACAGTCTCACATGACCTTCTTATCAATAAACTACAGAAATACCACCTAGATGGGGATTCTATATGGTGGGTGCATAACTTGCTGGATAACCATTCTTGGAGAGTAACTATTAATGGTTCACGGTCATGCTGGAAGGGCAGAACAAGTGGGTTTCCTCAAGGGTCTGGTTTGGGACCAGTTCTGTTCAATATTCTTCATCAATGATTTAGATGATTGCATAGAGTGTGTGCTTATTACGTTTGCAGATGATACCAAGCTGGGAGGGGTTGTAAGTGCTTTGGAAATTAGGGTCATAGTTCTGCACTGATTAGGCCTCAGCTGGAGCATTGTGTCCAGTTCTGGGCACCACATGTAAGGAAAGATGTGGAGAAACTGGAGAAGGTCCAGAGAAGAGCAACAAAAATGATTAAAAGTCTAGAAAACATGAGCTATGAGGCAAGACTGTAAGAACTGGGCTTGTTCAGTTTAGAAAAGAGAAGACTGAGAGGGGACTTGATAGCGGTTTTCAAATATCTTAAAGGGTGTTACAAGAAGGAGGGAGGAAAAATTGTTCTCCTTGGCTTCTGAAGATAGAAGCAATGGGCTTAAATTGCAGCCAGGGAGGTTTAGGTTGGAACTTAGGAAAAACTTCCTGTCAGGGTGGTTAAACACTGGAATAAATTGCCTAGGGAGATTGTGGAATCTCCATCCCTGGAAATATTTAAGAGCAGGTTGAACAGACACCTGTCAGGGATGATCTAGATGGTGCTTGGTTTTGCTGTGAGAGTAGGGGACTGGACACAATGGCTACGTCTAGACTACATCCCTTTTTCGGAAAATAAGAGCTAAGGGATCTTTGGGAAAAGGCTTTATTTTTCGAACGATCAGCGTCTAGACTGGCGCTTTTCTCCGACAAAGCTCCGAACCGAAAAAAAGCGGCAGCCATTTTTATGCTAATGAAGCGCGGGAGATTTAAATCCTCGCTTCATTAGCAATTGCAATACGTCTAATTTACATCCCTTTTCCGAAAAAGGGATGTAGTCTAGATGTAGCCAATGACCTCTCAAGGTCCCTTCCAGTTCTATGATTCAATATTTAAGGCCCTACCAAGCTCAAAACTATGCAAAACATATAATGGACCATGAAATCTAGTGTCCTCCTATGAAATCTGGCCTATTGAGTGCTTTTACCCTGCACTATACACATTTCACAGGGGAAACCACCATTTCTCAAATTGGGGGTCCTGACCCAAACGGGAGGGTCACAAGGTTATTTTAAGAGAGTCACAGTATTACCACTGTGACAAGGGGTCCTGCGGCACCTTATAGACTAACAGATTTATTGGAGCATAAGCTTTCATGGGCAAAGACCCACTTCGTCAGATGCATCAGAATATTGCCACTCTTATTTCTAAGCCGCCTTCAGCCCTGGCCAATGGAAGAGCGGTAGTTGTAATGGTGGCCCGATGCTCAGCTCTGAAAGCCGCATCCCTCCAGCAACAGCACGGAAGTAAGGGTGGCAGTATCATACCAGGTCATCCTTCCCTCTGCTCTGCTGCTGATGGTAACTCTGCTTTCAGAGCTAGATTCCTGGCCAGCAGCTGCTGCTCTCCAGCTGCCCAACTCTGAAAACAATGCTGCTGCCAGCAGCCAGGCAGAAGTAAGGGTAGCCATACCCCAGTCCCCATGCAGTAACCTTGTCACTTCCACTCGATCTTTTGGGGTCAGGACCCCTACAATTCCACTGTGACATTTCAAATGTAAACAGGTGAAATATTAAAATTTGCCATTTTAAAAATCCAATGACCATAACATTAGCCAAAATGGACTGCGAATTTGCTAGGGCCCCAACTGTGTTATATTATTCTCTGCTCCTTTCCCTCCATCCTCTAGAACACCACTGGGCAACTACAGGTGCTTGTAAGAAAATCCAAGTGTCCCTTTCTCTCTTTTGAAGTCACACTGCCTAAAGGGAGAATATCTGTCCCCAACCCCAAGTCTTTCCAGGACATTACAGCGGCAAGTTTTGTTAGCATGTCTCAATCAGACTGGATTCGTAGGGAAAGGCGTATTCGATGCACATATTGAAGGCAACGGAGCTTTTCGTGATTGTTGTTGTTTCCATAATTACCATTGGGATTGGTAATGATAAACTGCCAAATGGCAAAGCACCGGGGACTAAAGTCCTATCCAACGCATTTCAGCACTAGGCAACGTTTGCTTACTTCCATGCAAAACAGTATTAATTGAGCACACGAAGCGTGATCCCCCGGGATAAAGCCAGCCACAAGTTTTTCACAAAAATATATGCCCGTAGACGGTGAGAGGTTCTTGAAACCTTACACAGATGACGTATGGCCCCATTCCAAAATTAATAGAGACAATTTGCCGGTGCAATTCCCTTGAGTAACCACGGAGGTCTGTGTGGTGGTGGCATAACGTTGCAGACTACGTTCTCTATGAACACCATCACTTTCCCTCTCCGCCGGCAGTGCCTTGGACCGGTGTAACAGGCAGATGTGCAGAAGGCAAGATGTATTTAGCCTTGCACAGCAGAAACGCAAGGTGCGGTCTGGCATAGCTTCCTTGGCTCACAAGGGACTTTACACTGATTTGTAAGTGCAGGACAAGCAGACTCAATAGGCAGCGGAATCTTTGTGAATTAGGGGAAATATTTTTGCCTGGGCTAAGGTACAAACTGTGCCCACAAAAGATAGGGATCCCCATGAGAGGAAGTTTATTTCTTCCCCCCTCCCATCGGTCTTTATCAGCACATCTCACGGTCGCTGCTGTTTGTGCCGGTTGACTTTGCGACCCCGAGGCTGTCTGGAACATGTCATACTTGCTCCCTGAATTCATGGTAGAAGTTGCTACACTGTGTTCCTTTCATAACAGGGAATGTCATAGTCTTCCCCCAGCCCACAAGAATAATAATGGTCCCTGGGGTCATGCACCGGGAGCTCAAAAGCAGAGTTTGGATATGATAAGCCGGGTTGTTACACTTTATAGTCCCCTTCCTGCTGCCAAAACTTCCCTGGAATGCCTTGGAATTCAGTGATAAGCACCTGCCAGACGCTTCCTCTGCTGCATAGCCGGAGAGCCCAGAGGGGACTTTGTGAATGGCCTTTAGACACGGACCAATTGCTTCCCCCCAATTGTTCTCTTCAGACTTGACTGTTCAAACTTTTGGATCAGCGCTGGGTGTAGAATTTTAATCGCTCACTTGCCATTTTCCCGTCTTCAGAAGAAGGGCTGTTGAATGCCAGTGAAATAGTAATGAGGACATAACTCAGCACTCGCCTGTCCCTTTAAGAGCCCCTGTGTCTAGAGTGCCTGGGATTTGACCTCACCCAAGGTCCTGGTTCAAAGCGCTCTGTCACTTCCACTGGGAGTAGAATAGATTTTTTCCCCCCAGTTTTTGTAAATCGTGACTTGCCTAAAGTGATTAAATGGGACCGAAGGCCCAGAAATGCTCCCCTTAGAAACTTCATGCAAGGAGCTAGAATCCCCTCCCAAGCTGCTTTTGCCCAGCACAGCTGTAACTGGGCCTAAGACAGAAGTCCATACCCCTGCTGCAGATCCTGCTGTGGGGAGGGTGGCCAGTCATCCTCTTTTATAGAGGCAGTGCTGTGTTTTGCTACTCTCTTCTCTATGGATACCACACTGCACACCTCCGTGTCCTCTGTTTTCCCCTTGAGACCAGCAGGGAAAGGAAGTCGGTGTGCCCCGGTGCAGCGCTCCGGCCTGAAGCCAGCCGGTTGGGGCGCTCGGCTGCAGCTGCCCCCAGCCAGGCAGGTCTCCCAAGGCTCTCTTGCAGCCTGCCTGGCTAAGTCGCAGGGAGCCAGGCGAGTGAAAGGGGCTGGCGGGGTTGGGGTGCTCTCAGCCCCACCGTCCTTGGCACCCTTTTGGGAGGGCGAGGGAGACGGCTGCAGCTACATGTACCAGGTCTTCTTCCCCTGCCTTGGACTATGAGAAAGTGAGGGGAAAGTGCTCTAGCTGCCAGTCCCTGGGTATTTTTCAGCTAAGTTATCTCTGAGGGGAGTCTCTGATTCTGGAAAAACAGTGAGGAGTCCTTTGGAACCTGATAGGCTAACCGATTTATTTGGGCCCAAGCTTTTGTGGGTAAAGCCCACTTCGTTGGATGCATGCATTCAATTCTGGAGCTCACGTCCCTAAATATTATTAGTGTTATTTTTTATTACCCGCTTTAATAGAACACCCAGCTGGGGCCAGGTTGAGCTGGGTGTAGCGCACACACGGCAAGAGATTGCAACCTAAATAGACCAACCAGGCACAAGGCTGTGAAAGGGGGGGGGGCTTTTAACCTCATTTCACACTTGGAGATCAGAGGCTGAAGCCACGTCTTCACTCTGCGGAAGATTGATGCTGCTGTGATCCATCTTCCAGAGTTCAATTTAGCGGGTCTAGTTAAGACTTGCTAAATCAAACTCAGAGGGCACCCTCGCTGGCATCCGGTATTCCTGCCCTTGCCAAGAGTAAGGGAAGCTGCCACGAGTATTTGCACCTGTCAGCCTCCTGCTGTGGGAACACTGCCAAGCTCGGCTTAAGGTACGCCGACTCCAGCTATATATTCTACGTAGCTGGAGTTGCATACCTTAAGCTGAGCTGCCAGGTTGAGTGTAGTCCTGGCCTCTGAGATGAAGTGATTATACAAAGGTCACAGAGGCCATCAGAAACTAACCCTTTTTCTCCTGCATCCCCATCTAGTACCTTAACGACAAGGCCATTCAATCAAACAAAGTCCAGGTTGGATTCAGGCCACCCTTATCCATTCATCCCAGGTTTTGGTTTAAGGGGGGGAAGGCCCTAGGGCATGCGTATTTTTATCTGTGATATTGAGTAAATAATAACCCTCAAGTACAAGCTCACTACAGATGCATTTTTGATAACCTGGAAACGAGTGGCAAATAAAATAAGTTTATTTTATGTTTTTTGTGAGTTCTACTTCTCCTGGGTGTCCCAGAGGCATTATGCTGGAGACATTTATTCATTTTTAAGTGGTGTTAATTAAACTTCTGCATGTGTTTGATTTCAGCATCAAAAGAATGATGCTCATCTTAAAGGCTGAGTTGAATCGAGGCGACGTATCATGTGCTACATCTTTGAAGCCTCTGAAAACAGGGCTTAGTGCCCGAGTCCCTGTTGATGAACGCCTGCTGGTGAAACTGGAGCCTTGGAATGTGTCTCCAGTCCATACACTTGAAGGCTGTGTCTACACTGCACCCCTTTTGCGAAAAAGGGATGCAGATTAGACACTTTGGAATAGGCAAATCCGCGGGGGATTTAAATATCCCCCGCGGGATTTGCATTAACATGGCTGCCGCTTTTTTCCGGCTTGGGGATAAGCCGGAGAAAAGCTCCAGTCTAGACGTGATTCTCCGGAAAATAAACCCTTTTCCGGAGGATCTTTTATTCCTACTTTCAAGGAATACTTTCAAGTAGGAATAAAACAAAACTGGGGGGGGATTAACCTCTGGGGAGACAGGGAAAAGGAGGTGGAAGAGAGAGGGTGGAAGAGGGGAGGGGGAAACCTGGGAGGAGGGAGCTGGAAGGGGGAAGCCAGGGGAAGAAGGAGGAGGGGAAGTATAAAACTATGGTACGCCATATCTTCAGTACTATGTACAGATGTGATCTCCTCACCCAAGAAAAGATATTTTGGCCTTGGAAAGGGTTCAGAAAAGGGCAACTAAAATGATCAGGGGTTTGGAACAGGTCCCATATGAAGAGAGGCTAAAGAGACTGGGATTTTTCAGCTTAGAAAAGAGGAGACTGAAGGGAGGGATATGATAGAGGTCTATAAAAGCATGAGTGGTGTAGAGAGGGTGCATAAAGAAAAGTTCTTCATTAGTTCCCATAATACAAGGACTACAGGACACCAAATGAAATTAATGGGTAGCAGGCTTCAGACTAATAACAGAAAGTTCTTCTTCACAAAGCAAATAGTCAGCCTGTGGAACTCCTTGCTGCAGGAGGCTGTGAAGGCTAGAACTAGAACAGAGTTTAAAGAGAAGTTAGATAAAGTCATGGAGATTGGGTCCATGGAGTGGTATTAGCCAGGGGGTAGAAATGGTGTCCCTGGCCTCTGTTTGTGGAAGGCTGGAGATGGATGGCATGAGACAAATCGCTTGCTCATTGTCTTTGGTCCATCCCCTCCAGGGTACCTAGTGTGGGCTGCTGTTGGCTACTGGGCTAGATGGACCTTTGGTCTAACCCAGTACGGCCATTCTTATGTTCTTATGTTCTAAGCTCAGGGTTGGGGGTCTCACTGGACCACCTTGATTTTCATGCAAACCTGCTCCTGGGTTTGCATGTGGCCTTTGGTGGCCAGGATGGCAGCTCTCCTGCCCTAGACAGCCATTTTCCTGTGCCTAGTGCGGAGGTTGTGGACGTTGGAGGCCTCCCCCCAAACCTGGGTGAGGACCATGATCTGCACACTAGACCAGGTGGGCGCCCACCTCTTGCGACCCTAGGCAGGCTCCCAGGAGCCGCCAGCCAGGTTCTGGGAAGAGGCGGAGGGCTGGGTGGCAGCAGGTGGCTGGCTCGTGCCATGCCAGGTGCAGGGTCTGCTGGCTGGGTGCTGGCAGGCTTGCACCTGGCTTGGGTACCCTAGCCAGACCATGCCCCTTTAAGGGCTCCAGGGCCAGGAGGGGGGCAGACGAGTTTCCCTGGTTGTGCCCAGAGTGGCCACCAGGGCAAGCTGGGAAGGGCTAGCCTCCCACTAGTTCGAATTAAGTGGCTACACAGACCTTAATTCGAACTACTTAATTCGAACTAGGCATTACTCCTCGTAGAATGAGGTTTACCTAGTTCGAATTAAGCGCTCCGCTAGTTCGAATTAAGTTTGAACTAGCAGTTTGCCTGTGTAGAGCCTATGAAAGTTAATTTGAACTAACGGCTGGTAGTTCGAATTAACTTTGTAGTGTAGACATACCCTAAGAAAGACTGAAATATTCAGATGTGACGGGTGGGCTGTGGATTGTATCCTTTGCTTAGACTCACTTCTGGCCATGCATATGTTATATGTCTGCCCCAAAAACACTAACTCTTTGGTTTGTGAGGGGGTTGTTGTTGTTGTTGTTATTATTATTATTATTATTATTATTATCATTATTAATTAATACAAGAATCAGTGTTTAAACTCTCACTAGCATCAGGAATTACTTCCTAAACATTTCCATACAAGACAATTAACCCGTCATAAATCGGGATTTTCAGGCTCTCCTCCACGTTGGTCTTCTCTCCTGAGCCTCCGGTCTCTCGCTCCATCTCTCTCTCTCCTCCTACTGCCTCCCCCTGTCTCAGCTCTCCTCCGCCTCCTGCCTCTCTCACTTTCTGCCTCTCTCTCCGTCTCTTTTTTTCTCTTCTCCCCCTCCTGCCTCTTACTCTCCCTTTCTCTTCTCCTCCTCCTCCTGCTTCTCTCTCACCTCCGTCTCTCCCCTTCCCCTTACCCTCCCACCATGGCGCTCAGCTGAGTGCTGTTTGCTCATCTGGGCTGCCGCGAGGGAGGGCTCCCAGGGAGCAGGGCTGTGTACGTCACCACCCAACCCCTCCTACCCCGCGGTGGCCCAGCTGAGTGCTGTGCTGCTCAGCTGGGCCATGGTGGGGGAGCAAGCGGGGGCAAGCAGCCGTTTGGGGTCTGCCCCCTGGCCATGTATGTCACCTCCTCACCCCCCTCCCTTGCGGTGGCCCAGCTGAGCAGGCAGCACTCAGCCGAGCGCCACGGTGGGAGGGGAAAGGAAAGGGGGGCGGGGAGAGATGGAGGGGAGAGAGAGGCAGGAGGAGGAGGAGAAGAGAAAGGGAGAGTGAGAGGAAGGAGGGGGAGAAGAGAAAGAAAGAGACGGAGAGAGAGGCAGAAGGCGAGAGAGGCAGGAGGCGGAGGAGAACTGAGAGACAGAGGGGGAGGCAGTAGGAGAAAGAGAGAGAGACGGAGCGAGAGACCGGAGGCTCAGGAGAGAAGACCAACATGGAGGAGAGACATGAAAATCCCGTCTTATGACGGGCTAATTGGCTAGTCTATAATAAAGACGACTTTACTACTGCACTACAGCGCAGCCTGTTCTACACGGGAAGTGCCTGCTCAGCCGGGCCGCCACGTTACTTGGGATTCAAAGCCATCTCCTCCGTCCTGGCCCTGTCACAATGAATGACTAGCCAGCTATCGCAGGGCTCCTGAAAATGAAATCCAGGCCTAAGACACATCGTGCAGCCACGGCTGGAAGAACGGGAGGGCTCTCTTAGCATTCACAGAACAGTTCGGTTGACAGCTAATAGATATGCATGACAACAGCCAGCCTGCCAAGCAGGAATTCAGCTAAAGCTCTGATGAGCCCCAAACTATTATGAATCCAAAAGAGGATTGTGTGAGCTGATATCACTTTCATTAGACTCTGCTTTATAGTCAATGCCCATGTCTGGCTCTTGTGTGACTTTATTATTCTATGTGATTCTGTCTTCGTCTGGGCTTGTACTGATGCTAGCCAAAGACGTAAAAAACTTAATTGTGCTGTAAGTATGTGAACCTTTTCTTCTTTCTTCCTCGTGCAGGATGCTTTGCAACAGGGACAGGAGAGATCTGCCTGTCTCTCATTTCTCTCTCTTTGGACAGTCTGGATTGGCTGGCCCCATTATCTCTAGTTGAAGTCTCTAGAAATCAGATGCACTGCATCCATGGCTCAAGAGAAATGACCATTGTAGAGCATGGTTTGAAAATCCCCTTTTCACCACAGACGGAGTGATTAAGAACATAAGAACAGCCAGACTGGTGAGACCGAATGTCCATCTAGCCCAGTGTTCAGTCCTCCAACAGTGACCAATGCCAGGTGCCCCAGAAGGAGTGAATAGAACAGGGAATCCTCACGTGATCCCTCTCCTATCTTCCATTTCCAGACAAACAGAAGCTAGTGACACCATTCCTACCCATTCTGGCTAATAGCCATCAATGGACCTAACCTCCAGGAATTTACCTAGTTCTTTTTTGAACCCTGTTAAAGTCCTGGTCTTGACTACATCCTCTAGCAAGGAGTTCCACAGGTTGACTATGTGCTGCATAAAGAAATACTTCCTTGTGTTTGTTTTAAACCTGCTACCTATTAATTTATTTTGGTGACCCCTAGTTCTTATGTTATGGGAACAAGTAAATATTTTTTTCTTATTCACTTTCTCCATACCTGTCATGATTTTGTAGACCTATAGGCTCTTTTTTTCTAAGCTGAGAGGCCTGGTATTTTTAATCACTCTTCATACGGCACCCGTTCCAATCCCCTTGTCATTTTTGTTGCTCTTTTCTGAACCTTTTCCAGTGCCAAGATCTCGTTTTTGAGATGAGGTGACCACATCTGTATGCAGTATTCACGATGTGGGTGAATCATGGATTTATACAGTGGTGATACGATAGTCTCTGTCTTATTCTCCATCCCTTTTTAAATAATTCCTAACATCCTGTTTGCTTTTCCCACTGCTGCTCTTTGATTGATTGATTTTTAAAGAAGATCCACATTTAAAATGGCTAAGCTACCCTTTCATGCCAGGGATATTCCTGCCCCATTCCACCTTGAGATTCAGTCCAGTTGCACAATGTCTGATCTGGTTGGCCAGGTAGAAGCCAAGCGCAATATTCTCTACACTTCTCAGTCACCAATGACTTGATTGTGTTTTGATTCTTTTGTGCTTTTTTATGCGGGGAAAGGGGAGACTGCATAGCAGTGAAAGGTCAGCACACCCCATGAACTCAGCAGCCACTCGCTCTAGGAATGTTGCTGGGATTTGCATACCGAAGAGCACGCACCGAGCACCGGACATTTAAGTTGCAGGAGTCTCTTTATAGTTAACTCAGCTGTCTGGCTGGAAGGAGTTTTTAGAGAGACCAGGCTTCCAGGCAAGGGCTTTACAAGACTCACCTCGTATTTATTTACAAATCAACCTTCGTATCCCCAGGGAAGTTTCAGAGAGGTCGCCGGGTGAGTCTGTTTCAGCAAAAGTAACAAGGAGTCTGGCGGCACTTTAAAGACTAACAAATCTATGAGGGGATTAGGGTATTGTTTCTTTCGCGAGCTACAACCCACGTCCTCAGGTGCAGACGAGAAAAAAAAAAGACAGAAAAGGGGGGGGAGGAAGATGCATAGATGGGAGTGTGACCAACAGCGCTAATTAAATCAGAATGAATGAGGCTCATCTCCAACAGTGGTGCGAAGGGGTGAGCACCTGACTGGGAAGTGACCTGATGCAATGTGAGAACCACTCCAGGTGTGTGTTTAGACCTGGGTGCAGGGAGTCAGATTGGCGTATGAATTCTGGCTCGGCAGTTTCTCCCTGCAGCCTGGTTTTGGAGTTTTCCTGTCTGAGAACGGTGCCATGCAAGTCCGAACCAGTGCGCCCAGGCAAGTTACAAGGCTCCTCCACTGGCCTTTGCCATTCTTAACAACTGATTTGTGTCCGTTGATTCTTTTATGGAGAGACAGGCCAGTTTGCCCTATGTCCATGGCAGAGGGGCATTGTTGCCACAGGGTGGCCTATATCACACTAGTAGATGTACACATGAACAAGCCTTTGGTGGCATAACTGTTGTGGTTAGTTCCTGTGACGGTGTCACTCGGGCAGTGTTGGCAATGGGGCTTGGGCAGGGATGGATTCTTGGGTTAGTGTTCTTGTTGTGCGGTATGAAGTAGGGGGTGAGCATTTGCCTCTGGTTGGGGGGCTGTGTAAGCGAGGACTGGCCTGTCTCCTGAGCTCGGTGGGAGCGAGAGACCATCCTCTAGGATAGCCAGTATCACTGGGGGCTGTAGGTAATGGCCGATGGCATTCTTTTGCTTTCTTCATTGGGTCTGTCCTGTAGCAGGTGACTTCTGGCCTGCAGCCTGCCTTTATCAATCTGTTTCTTTACTTCTCCGGGTGGGTATGGTAGTTTTAAAAAGGCCACCCATCCACCTTCTCCTCAGAGATTAATGTAGGCACTAAAAACAAACCAAAAATGTTTATGGGAATGGCTATTCCCTTTTCTCAGCCTTTAAATAGTTTCATCTCTCATTGGTGCACTGAACAAACTGACAGTGAACATTTTGTGGCATTAGTATGAAAGAATAGTCACTAAAATCCCTTCAGGATAACTGGTCATCTGAAGAAGTGGGCTGTGCCCACAAAAGCTCTTGGTACCATCTACATGTTTAGTTAGTCTATAAAGTGCTACCAGACCATTTGTTTGTTGTTTTTTTCTGTAGCAGACTAACTCGGCTACCCCCTGAAGTTCAGGAAGGGCGTGTGTCCATGGAAACCACTAACACTCACGTCCTAATCCAGAGAGGTAGACGGTCAGATGTTGATAGAACAGATCTGTCCAGCCCCATCAAACACTGACATCTGTTTCAGGTGAGTCAAGAGCAAGGGCCCAGACAAAGTGAGCAGTGGACTCCGCGGATGTGGAGTGCAGAAGGGCCCCGGCGGGGAACTGGGTTTTCTTTAGCCTGAGCCTTTTGGACCTAATCCAGGAAGCTGAATTCTGAGTTGGACGTGAAACCTTGTGCGAATTCTCTGAAGGGTATTGACCGAAGGCTGAGACTGCTGCTGCTGCCAGGGCAGGGAATAACACCCTAAGGAAACAGCTCTGCCAGGCAGGCTTTTTGGCAGCTGGGAATCCCGGAAGTAAATGAGGCCCAGGTGACTGCGAAGGGCTGGGTGAGACGGGGGAGTCTTTAGGCCAGATCACCTCAGAGCAGCTCGCTGAGTCGACAAGGCAGAGAGCGTGTTACTTACAGACCCTGGCATGAGAGGGGGCACTGACAGAGACACCTCAAGTGCGGTTGAATTCAGGGTGAGACACCAGCCTGAGGTGTCTCAGTCAGGGAATCACAGTTTAATGTACAGCCGAGCTGTTGAATAGGTGAAATTACGTAAAAAGTTCCCGGTCCCTTTTAAACCCAGGCACTTGTTCGACCGGGCCTAACCGGAGGTGAAAGACCAGCCTGAGATCAAATGCTACCTCGGGGAGTGTCGACAGTGTAATGGCTCGCCTTGTGGTTTGCGCAAGCGTCTCAGAGAAGTGGCATTTGGCCCTCAAGGCTCCAGGGCAACATCAGGAGGCCAGAACTGGACTGAAAGAACGCAGAGAGAAAGTTCATCAAGGCTGTGGGGAAGCTGGTCTTGTGATGGCAGGGAGCCAAGACGGGCTGGACGGATGAAAACCCCTTCGGCTCTGACCTCACAAGTGCCTCCATGCACGTAACACCCCTTAAAGCCACAGGGCCCCATGCGGGTGACACCCCAGCTCTGCAGAGCCACCTGCGGGACCAGAGCGTTAGTGGTGGCTTCGATCCACCCGGCAGCAGAAGAGGCTGCTTGTTCCTCCCTCCCTGTCGAGGTCCCTCCAGGGGAGCTAAATCGCTGGCTTATCTAATTTCATAAACAGAGGCTGATTAAATTAAACTCTAAACTAAAACACACATTGGTTTTAAATAAGGATTAAGATGCTCAGCGGGGTTTTATGATATGGCTGATAACCACTGGCGGAGGCAAACTGGGCTTGACAATAAAATGAAATAAAATTAAATACAATTAAAATAAACCTTGCTCTTGTTTCTGGAAGATTGGGGAGTGAGTGTGCGGGGAAGGGGAAAACCTTGTGTTTCCTGGGATGGCACATGGGGGTATCTACATTCAGGTTCTGTCTACACTGGAGGGATAATTTCCAGCTTGACAATGGAAAGTACAGTCACAGCTGGAGTTTGGCGGCTTATGCAAAATGAGTGGATTGAGTTTCACGTCTGGTGTCCAACTTTCCACATCATCCCACACATGGGGAATGTTAAAAAATTAGAGAGCTATCCAATGAACATGGCCCATAGTTAATGGATGAAAAGCAGGCTAACGAAGAAGTCTTCGAACGTACCTGTAAATGGGGAATTGTCATTGAGCAGGAAAGTTTGTAGGAGGGTCCTGCATGGAGCAGTTCTTGGCTCTTTGCTGGTTAACATTGGTGACAATGAGCTGGAAGAAAACACAAAAAAATGGGTGGGGGGGTGATAAAGTGGACAAGTCACTGAAACAAATGCTCTGACTTGCTTGGTAAGCTGGCTGCAGGCCATCTTGAAGCATGGCTCATGGATAAGGTGTCCATCTACGGTCAAGGAACATAGGCCATACTTGCAGAATGGGGGACTCTCCTGAGAAGCAGTGACACTGAAAAAGATTGATGCACTGTGGTGGATAATCAGCTGAAAATGAAATCCCAGCGCGATCATAAGAACGGCCAGACTGGGTCAGACCAAAGGTCCAGCTAGCCCAGTGTCCTGTCTGCCGACAGCGGCCAATGCCAGATGCCCCAGAGGGAGTGAACAGAACAGGGAATCATCAAGTGATCCCTCTCCTGTCGCTCCTGACAAACAGAGGCTAGGGACACCATTTCTACCCATCCTGGCTAATAGCCACTGATGGACCTAACCTCCATGAATGTATAGAATCATAGGGTTGGAAGAGATCTCAGGAGGTCATCTAGTCCAAGTCCCTTCCCAAAGCAAAGGAAGCATCTAGTTCTTTTCTGAACCCTGTTAAAGTCCTGGTCTTCACAGCATCCTCTGGCAAGGAGTTCCACAGGTTGACCGTGCATTGCATAAAGAAATACTTATTTGTGTTTGTTTTAAACCTGCTACCTATTAATTTATTTTGATGACCCCTAGTTCTTATGTTATGGGAACAAGTAAATAACTCTTCCTTATTCACTTTCTGCACACCGGTCATAATTGTATAGCCCTCTGGCATATTGTACCTTAGGCTCCTCTTTTCTAAGCTGAGAGAGTCTTTAATCTCTCTTTATATGAGGCCCATTCCAAACCCTTTTTGTTGTCATTTTTGTTGCCCTTTTCTGAACTTTTTTCCAATGCTAAGATACCCTTTTTAGAGATGAGGCAACCACATCTGTATGCAGGATTCCAGATGTGGGTATACCATGGACCATGACACTGAACTAAAAGGGCTAATGCATTACGTGGGTGCATAAACAGGAGAATCTCTAGCAGAAGTACAGAAGTCATTTTACCCCTGTGTTTGGCATTGATGCAGCCACTGCTAGAATAATGTGTTCAGCTCTAGCATCCACCATTCAAGAAGGGCATTGATAAAGTGGAGAGGGTTCAGGGAAAAGCCACAGGAATGACTAAATGCTTAGAAACTGGGGCTTATAGTGATAGACTCAGGGATCTCAAGTCTATTGTTTAATTTAACAAAGAGAGGGTCAAGGGATGACTTGACTATATTCTATGAGCAGCTACATGACTAAAGGTTTGTTCATGCTTTCTTCAGTCTAGCAGAGAAAGAGCTAACATGATTCAACAACTGGAAGGTGAAACTAATTAAATTCAGACTGGAAGGAAGGTAAACATTTTTACTGGTAAGGTTTCAAAATCAATGAAGGGAAGCCCTTTCCATACATTTCGTGAGGGGGGAGAGGAGAGCCATCCCAGAAGAGCAAAGGTCGGGTACATTTCCAAGAAACATTTGGGTTTCAATGAAACAGTCGTTTTGACAAATAAATGTTTCATCCGTTTTTTTAACTAGATCTATTTTTAGACCAGATCCTTGCATGACCAAGGCTTTGAGATCCTGGCAGCACAAAGCAACACATAGATCAGGGGTGAGGAAATAATGTACCATGGGCCAAATGCAGTCTGCCAGGGTTAGCTCCTGGCAGGCCCCTACCGCTCTATTTACCTGCCCGGCTGCAGATATGGGTGATCGCAGCTCCCATTGGCTGCAGATCTCTGTTCTCAGCCAATGGGAGCTGTGGGAAATGGTGTCTTGATCCATGCCACTCTCATTGGCCAGGAATGGTTATCTGTGGCCAATAGGAGCTGTGATCATCGGTACCTGCGGCCATGAAGGTAAATATGGCAGCGGTGGCCTACCAGGGATTAACCCTGGCAAACCGCCATCGTGTTACTGCCCTCCCCTGGCATGTGCATTAGTGGTAGCGTTCTGCATTATTTCCTTTGCCAGAGCCACCATTACTATGAGAAATCGAGTCTTTCATTCTTTCAATGTTCCTGGCTTTGCCGTTTGTTTTTCCCTTTGTCTAGCGGATCTCTGCAGTGGTTTTCGTAACTTATCATCTTCTTTCTTTCTTTCAATAGATTGCACGGTTTAACATTTTATTTCCCGGGGCTGGCGAAAGGGCTGCCTACTGTGCTGTTTTATTATTTGGAGAAAAAAAAGAAACCTGCGAGATGTTTCTATTGTCATATAAAAAACTGTTTTAATTTCTGTGTTGACGAGCAACATCTGTATGTTTCAAAATGTACAGTAGGAGATTTCAAGGAGAAGAGCAGCCCTGGGGCTTCTGTCTGCCTGTCTCACCCTTGGAGCAAACAAGCTGCTGTGCCTTGCAATCCTTTTAAGTGTCAGTCGTACTTGGGCTGTATACGGCTTGCTCCGGCTGACGCTGTAATTGAGCTGTTCTGGATGGCTATGGGCCCCAGGTGCATTCTGTAACCATAAGCACAGACCTGGCTGTGTCACCAGACTGAAAATCGATGTGCTGGGCCGGAAGGAGATGGCCCAGCATGAGGTGGAGCTGAACGCCGGGCTGCCGCTGACGGACGAGAGAGAGATCTCATTTCACGCGGAGCAGGGCAGCTCCAGACCCAATCTCCCAGGCTCCCATTTGTACCAATGAGATGCTGGGCTGATTGGATTCCCCCCCTGGAATCAGCAGAGTTATTTTTTCCTTATTTCACATGCATTTTTCTGGCTGGAACGGGGCGGTGCTGGAGAGCTGTGTTTGGTCCAAGAGCTCTGCAAGGTCACAGGCATCATGTCTGCAAGCTTCCCATGCTAGCGTCCACGACTGCTGCTTCCTGGCTTGGAAAGGGCCCTGCGTGGGAGAGATGGGGCAGAGTCCCTTGCTCTAGGGGTCCAGAGGCTTGGAGGTGGGGGACTTGGGGTCATAAAGGGGTAGCAAAAGAGCAATGCACTTCCTTACGTCCTGCTGATACTCTCCAACAGGCTGCATGGGCCTTGTGCTGGGCCCACTTCTGCCTAGGCCCTGAGGCTACGTCTACACTACGTGGTTTTTTTCCGGCAAAAAATATGCTAATGAGGGACTCATTTGCATGAGTTGCGCTCTCATTTGCATATATAGTTCCAATCCATTTTTGCGCTAGGGTTTTTGCACAAAAACAAACAGTGTGGACATTTTCTTTTTGCGCAAAAACCGCCTTTTCCATAAGATCCTTATGCCCCCAAGAAGGAGGTATACCGATCTTGAGGGAAAAGGTGGTTTTGCGCAAAAACAAAACATTCACACTGCTTGTTTTTGTGCAAAAGCCCTAGCGCAAAAACGGATTGGCAGAAAATATGAAAATGAGATTGTGACTTATGCAAACGAGTCCCTCGTTAGCGTATTTTTTGCTGAGGAAAATTTGTAGTGTAGACGTAGCCTGACTGTGTCCACAGATTGTGCCTCACCAACCTCCAACAGCCATCAGAGAGGGGGGGCTTGTAGGGCAGCAGTGTGGAGAGGCACGGCACACCCCCCTCATGCACCCTTCCCAGCCCACTTTGCCAGTGATTAGGGCCATCCAAAACTCACGGTCTATTTTGATCAATTTCACAGGCAAGCGATTTTACAGATCACAATGGTTAGAGAAGAACCGGGCGACCCAGGAGCAGAGGGGGCAAATAGACCTCTTGATTGCAGATACTGCTTCCCCTCGCACCCCTATCACAACGTTCCGAGTAAGAAGTGATTTGGCACCAGTTACACTCCTGTATCCGATTTAGTATGTGAATTCACGTGTTGATCACTACTTCCCCTCAATCCTTATTCCGTAATATTAACTCCTATACAATGAATATTAATAGGCAGGTGAGGAATATTATTATCAGGGCTCAACAAACTATAGAGTCTACTCACCCATGGCGAGTACATTGCTACAATGGTGTATGTCCCTAGAGGCTTGCTTCTGGCTCATCAGAGTAGGGAAGGTGGGGAGAGAATGCCAAAAGCCTCACCACCCCTATACTTCACACGTACAGAGTTCTTCTGCAATGGACCCCTACATTCCACCCCTGGGTGGTGGGGCCCTGCACTCGTATTCACAGATGGGAGGTATACTGGCTGTCTGGTCACTCCAGGTACCACACATAAGCACCCCACATAATTAGTGAGTACCACGGTGGTCTGATTGAATATACAATCCATAACACACTCCCCCACTGTATTAATTTCTGTTCTACAAGGATCCAGAATGTGGTGTATAAAGGGACACATCCATTCATTCCGGGGCATTTAGGCAAGCATGCCTCTCTTTGGATGTCAGTTTCCAGCTCCCAATTAGCTCACAAGCTTGGATCCCGGGACGAGCCCCCATATTCTGATTGGGATGCATAGAAGTGGTAACGGCGTCTTCCCGATAGGTGATCGGTATGGTCCATAAGTGCTTGTCCAGGGGTATAAAGCAAAAACAAAACGAAGAAAGATACGCAGCAGCAATTGCGTATGATACGTCTTTGGTAAATTAGCAAGTTGGGCTCGTGAAAGGGGGGGCGCTATTTCTAGTTCCTTAGCAAGAATTTGTGGTTGGCATTAAGAGGGCAGCTGGGTGTGTCTCTTTCCCATGCAGACTGTGGGGAACCTTGCAGGGCCATAAACTTGAGTGTATATTTGATTCAATTATGGCTTTCCATTTGGTGTTGTGCTGCCTAGCTTATCTGTGCTTTTCTGTGTCCTTCCTGTTTTCTTCAAGCTTCCTGTTATCTGTTTTGACTTCAGCTAGACCTGCTAGGTCTTGTCTCTTTGCTCCAACTGAACAGCAGATTTCTGGGGGGACAGCATAGCTACAGATCATAATTTAAGGTTTTACCTATATATCAAAGGGCTACTGGCTACAGTGGGTTAAAAACCTGTTCCTACATTTAGTATCTGCCAATGCTGGGGTTCTTATAGCATCAGATGCTGGCCATTGTGAGCAAGGTGGTGCTGGGCTAAATGGTTCTGACCCAGCCTGACAATTCCCACATTACTGCATACAGATGCCAGCGTAAGTACAAAGAGGTGCATTGTGAACCCTTCTGGAGCACCTATTACAAACAGCTAACTGCGCGTTGATTCCAAGGAGAAAGGAAACAGCAAAATGCCCCATTTCCTGGATCCTGTTTCCTGCTGGAATGTAGTAAAGCACCTGGGTGTCTAAAGCCATCGCCATGGCGGCGGTGACACGCTTGTACACGTGCTTGACAGGGACGTCTGTAACGAAAGCATTCAGGTGTGCGGCGAGGGTCCCGAAGGCTTGTCACAGAGGCAGCTCCCTGTGTTCTTTAATAGTTCAACACTCCTTTATACACATCCATTATTGAAATTGATCATAAAGTTTTAAAGGCATCACATCCTGTATCACTTAATTATATCACTTGCTCTTTAGTCTTTGCAGAGCGGCAGTCGTGTTCGCCTGGTACTTGTGGTGTTACCTGCCAAGCCCGCTGCAAATCCCTTTGATTTATCCGCTTAAAAGCATCCATCGTCTTTCCTCACCAGGAACTGCACGATGTCTCTCTCATTAGGCCGAGGTGTGACTTGAACAAAGATGTGCTGTGTGTGGAGGGCATCATCTGTGGGGCGTTCTTAACCTTCCCAGGCATAGGTCTGGTGTGGAGGAACTGGTTCATGAGTCAGAGTTTCAAAAGTGCCAAAGTGATTTAGGATCCTAAGTCACATTGATTGTCAGTGACATTTACATTCCTAAGTGCCTAATTCCTACGTCCCTAAATACTCTTGAAAGATTGTACCTGAAGTCTAAGTGCCAAGTATTATTATGATGATTTTATTTCTTTAGAGGAAATATGTTCTTGTGCCTCAGACTGTGCTTCAAGAAAGCTGACTTTAGTTCCTCCTCTGCCACAGACTCCCCTCTATGACCTTGGGCTGGTCACATAAGCTGTTAAACAGAGACAATAATGCTTCCTTTCTCCTATCTATGTGGAGTGTTAGCTTCTTAACAAGGATCTGTCTCCAGCTACATACGTACAGTACTTGGCCCAAAGGGGCCCTGGTCACTCTTAGGGCTACTAAGCACAGCCCTAGGAGAAATAATAATAATTATGATGAATATTCTACTAGAAGATCGGGTCCTTAAGTCAATTAATTTTTGTTTTTTGGGAAATAGAAGGGAAATGTCCAGGCTTCATTTGCATCATTGCTCTGGGGTGGGGATGAGGAGGAACGGTTCAGAAAGCAAGATGCCCTGGGGCGAGAGAGGGCTACCTCAGCTTGAGACCTCTTGGCAGGCCCCTTCCCCATCAGTAGCCCTGCCGGTAGGTTCTGGCAGGGCTCCTATGGCATCACTTGAATGTTGGCTGTGTATGGACCATGATCCCCTCTGGCACTAGTGCTGCAGCCACCGGCCACACTCCGCACGATTTCCCCAGAGATCCTGTGGCTGTCGAGTGGCCTAAAGGGGTTGTGTTGTGGGTCGGAATGTGGCTCTTGTCCTTGCAAACCAGGACCAAAGCGATCCAGACAACTCCCCTCAGCAGCTCGGCATCTCCAAAGCCAGGGCTGGTGGGCGCAAAGAAAGCTCCCGGATTTGTGGGGAGGGCCGAGCGTTTCGGGGAGAATTCATGCTGCAGCCAGCCGAGATGGGTGCAGAGAATGGGGCACATGGGATGGACTTTGGATGAACTGTTTCCAAACCCCCTTGGAGTGTCGCTTTGGCAGCCAGGGCCAACACCATGAATGCCACAAGAACACAGCTGGAAAAACCGGCTCTTCACGGAGGGCACAAGTCCCCCCAGACACAGGCGACAAGTTCTGCCATTGTAACAACCGAGCTGTCAAGCGACAACCCCCCCCGATCGGCCGCCTTAGTGACATGTCTTTCGGTAGGTCATGTATCGGCTCCCGCCGTGACCGGCGCCGTGGTGGGCATCACTGGGGATCGAGTCCAGGCTCACGCTGCAGCCATGCTCCCGGGGGGCTGTTTACGGCAGATGTAACACTCCCCTCTGCAACACGTGACCCCTCCCTCTCGAAAAAGGCCTCGATTTGCCTTTTCTAAACCACCTCGCAGTTTGCAGAGTCACCGACCCCCAGGCTTTGTCACGGAGGGCACCAGACGCTTGGTTCGTGCTTTAGTGGGGTGTTTTGGCACCGCCCTCCTATCCTCCCACCAAAACCCTTAATCACTACGTAGGTGCCCCCTCATGCGTCCCCCCATTCCTCTGGGTGGCCCTCCCTGGAGCAGCTTTATTCCCCAGCCCTGGATGGGAGGCCGATACAGAAACAGCGGCGTGATGTTAGTGAGCGCTGGTGGGGAGGGCTGTTGGAAGGGAAATGCTGGGTTTATTCTCCATCTGCCCTGCAATCCCCAACCCCTGATGGGTGTTGGGACCCACTCACCTGCTGGTATCCCTTTCCTCTTCCAGCCCCAGCTTATTTACACTGTAAGCAGCCTGAGGCAGAGACTCCTCAGTACTGCCTGTACAGTGCCCGGCACAATGCGGCCTGGATCCTGGTGCACCTGCTTCCTTTCACTGGGGTGCGTGTGTGTGTGTGTGTGTGTGTGTGTGTGTGTGCGCACGCGGCCGCGATTCTGTGGGGCCCCCGGGTCAGGTCCATTGTTTGTTTGTTTTTCAGTAGAAATGGAAGCAAATTTTCAGGGTGCAAATCTGATTACTCTTGACCCCGTGTAAACCCGGGATAACTGGTGTCGCACCAGCGCAGAGCTAACGTGTCTGAGTCAGCCCCTCTGTGTCCCTTTTGGCAACACTTCATAGAGTTACTTTAGGTAGGATTCTATCCTGGGAGGCTGACTGACTGCTGGCAGGCCGCCAAATCTTCCTGACTAATTTTGTGGCTGTTACATCAATTTGACTGCTTTCCACAGCTTAAAAAGCACCAAATAGCAGCTCCCCTGACTGAATTACTTGGTGAATCTCATTACGTGTGAATAGGTAGCAAATGGCTCCAGGGGTAGCATGCGAGTTAGCTGATGTTAGAAATATTTAACCTACGCAGACACATCACTGACACTCCTGCAGTCCAAGGCAGGGAATGTTTCTCAGGAAGTAGACATCTGACTCCTTTCATTTGCATATAAATAAAAAAAGAGCAAGAGTGAGAGAAACCAAAAACTGTCGACTTCAGAAATCACATCCTGTGCCACCAAGGCATTAATAGTGGGTCCAACGAGCATGGATTTTTTCATGCTTCTAACCTGCATAATGACCTACCAGAACATAGCTACCCTTTCCTGGTCCAGTGGAGACGCTTGTGCTAGAAACTTGTCCATCTGCAACTGTGAATATCCTGATAGAATTTTTTTTTTAAATCTGTTGGCCAATCCACCTCATTCAATCACACATTGAACCTCTCTTGTCCAGCACTGTCTGGTCCAGCATGATTTCAGTTCGCCGGGTGTCCACGTAGCATGGCTGTGGCCAAGTTTCCCGTGGTCCCATAATGTTTACAACCCCCAGTCCTGAATCTCAGTGTCTGTGCTGTGATTTAGCTCTACGAGCCCAGCAAGCAGTGGCTGTGTTGGTGATGCTGCTAGACAATATGGACCTCCCATGGTTCGGCAAACTCTCTGCTCCCCACGGGTACCGGACTACAGAGGTTCACTCTGTAGAAACACTCTTGAAGGATGAAGGCTGGGCCCTGGCGCTGGAAAATCCTGGCTTTGTTGAGAGTAGATATTTCTGGGAGTGGTTCATTTTGTGCTGCACTGATGAGAGGCCATTGATGCCAACGCTGGGTTCAGCCGACAGCCCAGGGCAGCGGACGGCATCTTCTTGAATAATTCACCATCCTGGGGCATTGAGGGGGAAAGGAGGGAAACGGTTCCCTCCTGGGGACCCACATACTTCAGGTGGGATGCTCCTGACTGTTTCTGCTGTGATGTCCATAGAGCTGCCCAGCAGAAAGAAACATTAACGCCCGCAGAGCAATTCTACTGTAGATACATTCCCAGCCAGCCCACCTTGCCAAACATCACCAGGCCTCTGGGGTTTGCTTCGAATCCCAGACTTCGGTGCATGTAAACATGACCAGAGTGACTCCGATTGCAGGAGTAATGCCACGGGTGGTACACAGTGCGGAATCAGGCCCAGCTTTGAAATACTGCCGCCATCAAGCCCTTAATCCTCCCGTTTCTTTCAATCTACACAAAATGCCATGGTGAGAGCGCTGCTCCTGTTGAAATCATTGTGTACCAGGCGGCAAAGTGTTTCTGAGAATCAGGCTATTGATTTAGCTGCCAACACAGATAACCTCAGTGTGAAAATGTTGGTCTGTAGCTTGAAGTAAGGTTGTGGGTGATTTTAAGCAGCCCTGAAGATGTGTTAGATTGTCCCAAAGCTTTGTTTCCCTCTTGCGCTGAAGGTCCGGAGTGTGCCAGATATGTTCTAATAGGTCAAGAGCCGTGATTATGTATATCACTGCTGGGTGCAAATAAAGATGAAGTTGTCCAAAAGATAACGAGTCCTAGCTTAAGACTGCTGCCTGACAGTGAAAAGTCGTGTAATCATGAGAACCCTTTTCCATGTTGCAAGAGTGAGTCAATGCCAGGCCGTGTGTGAAACCTAAGAGCTGTTATGTGCAGTCACGTGGCTGTTATGTATAGTCACTGAATCCTCAAAAGCAATCTCTTTTCAGATGTGATTGTATCTCTCCTAAACTATTCCACCTTCCGCCCCTGTGGAGCTATCCATGCTTCCTACTGGCCTTGGTCAGGGGAGGCTGCACCCCAAAGTATGTGTCACACACACACTCACACTCCAGTGAAATCAGGTGTTTGGCGGCACAAGTGAAAGTTGTGTGTTGTGGCATGGACAGCAGATGACAGCAACAACTTTTTCTCGTGCATCTGAAACCAATGGGATTGCAGCTGCACTGGAGACTAACAGCGATCCTAATCCTCATCTCCTTCGCCGGGGCTGAGCCCTGCTAAGGCACTTTCCATGGTGCACAGTGTAGCGGCAATCTGTGTGTGACAACAAGATACTCCCGTTCGGCTCCGAGAACTTCATTGTGATTCTACCAACTTTCTGCCTCATGCCAATGAGGGAGATGACATTGTCCCGCATGGCTGTTCTGCCGTCTTACAAATCGACTGTCACTCATCTCACCCAATTACATCTCCTGCCCTGAACGTTGCAAAGAGCTGTTCTTGAAGTGCTGGGGAAAAGTTGAACGCCATCGGCGTGTGGCAGCACGTCACAAGCTGCATGTTACTCACTCTGCCCCTATGGGAGAGGTGACTACATCACACACATGGCACTGCATTGGCTCAGAGACGAAGTTTGAAAATTCATGCATATTTTGGTATGAGTTTTCCGGGTCCCTATTTTAGATGCAGATGCAGATGCAGTTTTGGCACACACGATGCTCTTCCGGATAAAGCACTAGAAAATACACTGCGGGGAATCCTGCATTGATCCTTTCCCCTCTGTCAACACTTGTCTGTGCTTCTAGTGAAAATGGGTTGTGTTTGGTCTTTCAAACAGAAAGACCTTTTTTCCCCTTTCTGTGGGGAGAAACAGTTCTCATTCTGGTAACTACGTGCTTATACTTCCGGTTTCTATGACACCGGCTGAATTTCTGCAGAACATGCAGGAAGATAATAATCATTTGTTATGGCTTCTTGGCCCCCGAAAAGGAAAGGAGGGGATGCGAATATGCCATGCCAAGACTTCGGCAGCGATGCAATTGAGGATTTCCTCGCAAGGAGATCCAAGTATCTGTGTCTTTTTGCTTTCTTTTCTCTTTGCTTAATGCCGGTTAGTGTGCAGGGAGTCTACCTGTGGGTGGGGAAGAGGCAGGGGAGTTTGCCACCAAAATGGCAGAAAAACTCAAACCCTGGTACCATTCAGAAATGTGTTAAAATAGGTGAACGTCTCCGCAGCCATGGGAGCTAGGGAAGCAAACCTGTAACCTCTGGGAGTGCTGGAAAGTTTGTCCGTTTCGTTTCCTCATTCTGGAAGTTGTTGCTATGGTAACAGGGCAACAGTCATATTTAAGAACAGAAAAAAAAATCCCAACTTTTTGCCTGAGAAACCAAGCAGAACGTGGTGTCTCCCTCTCCTCTTCCTCACGCGCATTCAGTCCTCCGTGAGCCAGACCTCCTAACGGGAAACAGGATAAACCCCCTCCTTCCCCCTCCCCCGGAGGATGCCATCTTCGTGGGTTCCTTGTGTTTCTGGCAGCAGACGGAGCCCTTTGTCACCACCCCATCCTTAAAAATCCAGGGTCCAGCATGCCCCAAGGCTGACAACTGCCAGTGCTCTATGGGTCTATGCAGGCCCCATGGAGGAGACGGTAAGGGCCAGACCTTGCTATTTTCTTAAGGGACCTTACCCCTTCTCACAGGGAGGAGGAGGCCAGTACGGACCCTCAGGCCAGCACTACCCAAAGGGCCTTTGGGATCCTGCTGAGGGAGGGCACCAGTGGCCGGGTAACCTCTCCTGTGGCTGGAAGAGACAGACTGGAAAGTGGTAGGACCAACAGGGGAACTTTGCAGCACAAGCCAAAGACGGGGGGAGTATGTGTTAGCGACGGGTGTTGCTCCCCCTCACCAAGGAGAGGGACAGAAAAGGGCCTCGCATCCTCTGCCCCTGCCCCCGCCTTTATCCTGTCTGAACAATCGCTATGAAGTCGCCCACCGAATTTATAAAGGCACACGTCGCGTTTAGGCCTCTGGCGTCACTTGGTGTTCGCCGGATTGTACTTATTGGGGTTTTATTGCAACACAGCATCGGGGGTTTTTTCTGTTTCAGGCATCGGCACTTCTGCGATGACTGGCAATTCGGTATCCTTCATGCCCTCTGTACGGGCAAAAGCCAGCAAAATATGCCCCCACTTAGTCTCGGCAGGCAGGAGCAAATATGCTGCCGTTTTAACAGTCACATGAAGAATTTAACATAGCCCGAGAGTATTTACACCCCAGCAGGCCCTTGCTTTGCAGAAATCGTGTCTTGGCCATCTTTGTGTCAAGTTGTGGGCTTCTCTGGCAGCACATAAAGGAACCGTCTCACCTGCTCAGAATCCGGCCTGGCCGTGAACTGCTCACAATGGAGCCAGCATTGGAGTTCCTGCTGTAGCAAGTGTCTTCCCACCTCCCCAGGAACACAAGTAAGGGCGGTGGCTAGCAAGAATGATAGCTCAATCGATTGGGCGCTCCCTCCCCCAAGCTTCCTTCCAGCAGGGTGCTGGAAGACAATGTAGAATGACTGACTGGGAAGCTAATAGAAACACATTTGTTATTTTTTTGTGGTCTTTGACAGCATGGGCTGCAGAGGGAAATTCTCCGATCTTCTGGGAAATGTACAGCGTCAGCGCCTTATTGTTGCCTTTTGAGCAAGAACACTGGGGCCCCGACTGACATAATGACAGATTATTGTTCTTGTTAGGTGCTCCTTTCTCAGAGCCGGCATCCATACGCAGCTTGTCACCGGGCCGTTACAAGGGAGATGTGCTTATTTCTGTGCGTCTTATCTTCGGTGCGTTGCTGTTCCAGGCTGGAGTAGACATTTCTTCCCAGGCCTGATTTCTATTTGAAATAATAAGAAAGAGGAGAGTTAATACATCATTCGGTGACCTGGCTTTACAAATCAGCCGCTTATGGAGGGTGCTTGAGGAGCGTCCCTGGGAGAAGGTTCAAAGCTCCGACATGGCACTCAAATTGCAAATCCCTCCCTAATGGGACTAACAGATCAATGCAGCTGGCTTTCATGCTATTTTCATCAGATTTTAATGGCTTTCGCCTCATCTCCCATCCATTTTACAGCAGCAGGACGTCCCCATCTTCAGTCGAGCCACCTTGATGCAAAGTCGCACTCAACCTGTGTTCTCCACTGAATTTGCTTTATTTCATAGAATCATAGAATCCCAGGGCTAGCAGAGACCTCAGGAGTCACTGAGTCCAGCCGCCTGCCCAAAGCAGGACCAACCCCAACTCAATCATCCCAGCCAGGGCTTTGTCAAGCCGGGACTTAAACATCTCTAGGGATAGAGATTCCACCCCCTCCCTAGGGAACCCAGCCCAGTGCTTCCCCATCCTCCTAGGGAAATAGTTTTTCCTAATCTTCTACCTAGACCTCCCCCACTGCAAATTGAGACCATTGCTCCTTGTTCTGCCATCTGCCACCCCTGAGACCAGCCTCTCTCCATCCTCTTTGGAACCTTCCTTCAGGGGAGTTGAAGGCTGCTATTGAATCCCCCTTCATTCTTCTGCAGACTAACAAGCCCAAATCCCTCAGCCTCACCTTGTAGGTCATGTGCTCCAGCCTCCGAATCATGTTTGTTGCCCTCTGCTGGACCCTCTCCAATCTGTCGACATCCATTCTGTAATGGAGGGCCCAGAACTGGATGCAATACTCCAGGGCTGTGTCTAGACTGCATCCCTTTTTCGTAAAAGGGATGCAAATTAGACACATCGCAATTGCAAATGAAGCGGGGATTTAAATCTCCCCTGCTTCATTAGCATAAAAATGGCTGCCGCTTTTTTCCGGCTCAGAGCTTTGCTGGGAAAAAGCGCCAGTCTAGACACAGATCTTTCGGAAAATAAAGCCTTTTCTGAAAGATCCCTTATCCCTCATTTTAAGAGGAATAAGGGATCTTTCAGAAAAGGCTTTATTTTCCGAAAGATCCGCGTCTAGACTGGCGCTTGTTTCCGGCAAAGCTCTGAGCCGGAAAAAAGCGGTAGCCATTTTTATGCTAATGAAGCGGGGGAGATTTAAATCCCCGCTTCATTTGCAATTGCGATGTGTCTAATTTGCATCCCTTTTACGAAAAAGGATGCAGTCTAGACACAGCCCAGGTGTGGCTTCCCCAGTACCGAATAAAGGGGAATAATCACTTCGCTAGATCTGCTGGAAATGCTTCTCCTAATGCAACTAATATGCCCTTCGCCTCTTTGGCTACAAGGGCCCACTGTTGACTCATATCCAGCTTCCCATCCACTGTAATCCCCAGGACCTTTTCTGCAGAGCTACTACTTAGCAGTCGGTCCCCAGCCTGTACCAATGCTTGGGAGACTTCCTTGTTGAACCTCATCAGTTTTCTCTTCGTCCAATCCTGCAATGTATTTAGGTCGCTCTGTGCCCGATCCCTGCCCTCCAGCGTATCTACCTCTCAGCCTAGCTTAGTGTCAGTTGCAAACTTGTTGAGGGTGCAATCCATCCCCTCATCCAAGTCATTAATGAAGATGTTGCACAAAATCAGCCCTAGAATTCACCTTTGGGGCACTCCAATGGAAACCGACCGCCAACCAGACATCGAGCCGTTGATCACTACCCATTGGGCATGACAATCTAGCCAGTTTTCTGTCCTCCTCACCATCCATTTATCCAATCCATACTCTCTTAACTTGCTGGCAAGAATATTGCGGGAGACCATTATCAAAAGCTTTGCTAAAGTCAGGGTATATCCCATGTTCTCAGAGCCAGTTACCTGGTCACCGAAGGCAATCAGGTTGGTCAGGCATGACTTGCCCTTGGTAAATCCGTGTTGACTATTCCTGTTCACTTCTCCCTCTTCCACGTGCTTCAAAATGGATTCCTTGAGGGACTAAGGAGAAGCTGACTCGCCTCAATTAACCTTATTGTCCAGGGATAGCTGTAGCATGGAATGGAAACCCAGTCACATACCATTCCTAAAGTCTGGGGGATTTTCCAATAAAGGATATCTGAATGACAGTTTGGAAAGCTATAAAAATAGCGATATGATCCAGGCTGCTGATAGCTAGTATATTTACCGGCTCGGGGGCATAAAAGAAAAAAGAAGAACATATCAATAAAAATACCAAGACAATTTATACCCCTGCTGTTGAATGTCAGAGAATTCTCTGAACTTTGTGCTCTTTGAATATACAGCCAGGGTTTGAACAGTTTTGCTGGATGGTTAGAGGAGGAATCAATAATGGTTGATATATCGATCTATAAAGAGCGCAGTGTTCCCTCTGATTTTTTACATCCACGTGTGAAATACATTTTGTTATGTGCACAGAGAGATGTGCACCACTATTAGAAACACATTCTGCTGTCTGGGGTACTCTGCTAATCAGCTGGGCGGCATTTGAATCTCTCTTGGGTGGCCGCCCAGGGACCATTGAATGAGCGGGAAGCTAATCCTGTAACAGCCCACTTCCAGGGCTACCAATGAAAGGAGAGGGTGGGATATTATGGGATGAGCTGAAGCTACATTTCCATAGCCCAGCCCGGTTCACTCTGGGAAGGCTCGCTCTCTGGGACAGAGCACTGCCTTTCTGTTCTGCGTTTGCCCAGAGCCTGGAGTGAAGGGTGTTCTGTCCCAGGGGGGAGGCACTGCCGGGACGGCGATCCCCTGAATCCAACCTTTGCTTCTTGGGCCCAAGGAAAAGTGATTCTGAAGGAGATGGGGAGGGGGACTTTTCATTGTCTGCCATGCGCATTTGTTTCCAGTTCCCCTGCCGCTGGTTATGACCAGCAGGGCCAACAGCCACTATGGGCCCCTGGGCAAGTGAGGGGGGGCAGATCTACACCCCAGGAAGGCATGAGGCCATGGGTAGAGGGGACAGGGCTGGGGCAGCCAGGCCTCAGAGCCACACGGAGCACCCGGTGCGCCCCTCCAGCGATGATTTAAAAGGTCGGGGGCTCTGGGTGCCACCGGGAGCCCCCGGCCCCTTTGAAAGGCCAGGTCTCAGAGCAACTGCCCCCTTTTCACTCCCCCGCCACCTACCGTCTACAGGCCTGGCGGTGTCTCAGCACTGCCGTGAACTCGGAAGCCTTCTTTGCTTGGGGGGAAATCCTGCTGTGTATTTTGCATGACAAAAGAAGGCTCCTTTACTTGTATTCAGAGAAGATAAGCTGTCCCCGATGCTCGCAAATAAATATTAAAGTTAGCTGAAGGCGAGCTGATATGCTCTGGGGGAAAGAGCTTTATTCCCTTGGCTGACGTGACACTGCAAAATTCAGTAATTGCCTCATCAGCGATAAATTACCCCTGGATTAATCCAGGGCCGCATTATGACTTTCGTGGGCCCTAGGCACTATTGCCTTCATGGGCCCCTTCCTCCATAAAAAGAAATATTAAAAATTATTTTTGATATAATTTTAAATACTTCAAAAAAAAATCTGTTTTAGGCAAAATTTAATAGATTTTCGTGGGCCCTAAAAGTTTCATTTTTTTCTGATGTGAGAAAAAAATTAAAACATTTTCTTCAACCCTAAAAGTTCTTTTTTTTTCTTCTGATTTTAGAAGAAATTTCCATTTTCGTGGGCCCCTAAAAGTATCGTGGGCCCTAGGCACTGTGCCTAATGGATAAGTCGGCTCTGGATTAATCGACCGGAAAGTCTTCCCACAAGGTGGGGTTTTTTCCCACCGGGCTGGCTGTGTATGCGTCTCTCTGGATAGGGGAAATGGGTAGGAGCTAAACAGACTCCCCTCCTATGCCCAACAAGTCGCTGTCCACAGCCAATTCTTCCAGGCGCCCATCCCCTGGTTTGCTCAGGTGTCTCTCCACAAGACTGGATTTCCCTGCCACTGCTGGTGGGTTCACCCCTCGCCCTGCGCAACTGCAACCCTCTGGGCCAGACCCCCCAGCCGGGGGGGATGTGCCTCCATGTACCTCCCCCATCCACCTCAGTGCGGTAGCCTCTGCTCTGAATGAGAAGACCACGTTGTGACTTTCAAAGCCACGTTATGCTGGAGGAGGCGGGCGGTGGCTTTGCACAATCCCCCCAGGAGTTCTGCCTGCTGAACACCGCTGGCATGGCTCACACACACGTGGCAACTGCTACCGCCCGGGCAGGCAGCCTGCAACCCGCGGGCCACGTGCAGCCCCTCGGGGTTCTGGGTGTGGCCCATAGGACCGTTTCTTTCCCGCTGCCCACGCACAGGGATGTCAGATTCCACAGGAGCCCATCTGCGGAGCTTTTTCCCTAGCAGTACAACTGAAGTGACCCGCACATAAAGCCAGGGCCCGTGCAGGTTGGTGAGGGCGGATTGCACACAACAGTGACTGGCAGCGCCGGGCGCTCCCTCTGCAGTCAATCACAGCACGGCGCCGATGCAATTGGCCCACCCTGCAATTTCTAGGTGCGCAAGCGCCGTGAGCAAAACTGCCCTCTCCTGGGAGACTGTCTTGGTTAGGACAAACTTGCAGCCCGCTGAGATAAAGCAGAGCCGCTGCTGTGACCCACTCACTAGCCTGGGTTGCCCATCGCTGTGCTAACGCCTTTCCAGGGATGCAGCAAATATCCCCCCCATGCTCCAGATTCCCGTGCTGTGAACTTTGCCCTCTTCAGTCTGGTCTGACCTGGGGTGGGAGGGCTCTGCCGTTTGTGGTGCAAATCACACCCATCCCCCACCCCCAGCAAGGTGTGCAAAGAGCAGGTATTTCTGCTCACTGAGCAAGTGTGCAAACCACACCCCCTTCTCCCCCTCCCACCCCAGTGTGCCCTTCCCACAGGGGGGAGCCGGCATCTGGCTCAGTTTCTCCCACTTCTGCTTGCTCCTTTGCTTGTGTGCCCTAACGGCAGCTGGGAATCTGCGCCCACACTCAAGTAGCCATTCCTCCCCCGCTCCCATCTGGGGAAGGACCCTACCAGCCTGTGGGCTCAGTTAATTCACTAAGGCCTTCCTAGGACCCAGGGCCATGTGCAATAGAAATGCCGGGTAAGTCAGGGAGAGCAGGCTGCACCCTGATCTGGTGTCCTGCAGAAGAACCAGAAAGGAACCTGGCCTCGCAAAGGCACGACACGGTTCAAGAAGAAATTGCAAGGGACCCGTGCACTGGTGGGGTATGCAAGATGGAGACTTCCCTCCCTGGAGACAGCTGCAACACCTGGGCTTAATGAAGGACAGCGTGTCCGCTGTCACTCGCAATCTCCTGGCTTGGGTGGATTTATGGGCGAGCCAGGTGCAACGTGCTGTCAGCACTTCCCTCGCGGTGCTTTCAAAGGCGTCCTTTTTATTGCAGCCTCTCGAGAGAAAGTTCCCACCACTATTGTCGGCTTCTGCAGATGTGACCAACCCTTCCACCGCTGAGAGAGATGTGGCCGTTTCCAAATGCCTTAAGCCTTGCCCCCATCTTACCTAGAAGAGCTCTGATTTGGAAAGGGGTCAGGAAGCCACCTTAGCCCTGCCGGCGTTCATTTTTTTTGCACAAACTATCCACTTTCCAAATCTTTTTGACATTTGGATTAAAAAAAAAACCCAACTCGGACATCAGTTTGAACCAAAAATGATTGTTTCTTCGAGGAATTGATTTTTTTATTTTTAACGTCGATAAAAATGTCTCCATGTTTTAGCTCTCACAATAGTTTCCTATGGGGGAAAAGAACTGTTTCCAACTAGGTCTACTAATTCTCATCAATAGCAACTGTACAGGTCTCACATCTGAGAGACAAATGCCTGACCCTGCAAGGGGTATTTTGATTAACTCTGGAGGCCTTTATAAAAGTTATTTACAAACATATTCCATCCTCTCCAGTCTGAAAATCTCATGCCAATGGGATTATTTACAGGATTTCCAGTCCTCCTTGTTTCCAGCTAGGTAGAATACCTAGAAAAACCTGTCAATTAGTATTTCTTCTTCTCTTTGGATCACTTTGGGGTGCAGAGACACATAGAAACCGGGGTGGGAGTGGGGGGAGGAACACGTTTCACCAACATTTTAAAAATCAGGGTTCAGTTGCCAGAGGATGTTGTGAAGGGCAGGACTTTAAGAGGGTTCAAAACAGAACTAGATAAGTTCATGGATGTTAGGTCCATCAATGGCTATTAGTCAGGGTGGGCAGGGTGTTTTGGGCAGGTGGGCAGGTGTTTTGTTCCCTTCCTCTGGGGCACCTGACGTTGTTCACAGTCGGCAGACAGGACACTGGGCTAGATGGACCTGTGGTCGGACCCAGTGTGGCCGTTCTGATGTTCATGTTTGATTTAGGCAAATTGATGGCTCTGAACATCTTTGAAAAGTCTCACACGCATACTCACCTCTACTCATCATCTTGCTGCACTGATATTTTATTGCCTTATGTGGGCAACAGTTTGGATTATATTGTGCAATAAGGAGGGATGGGAAGGGAACAGATGGCTATGAGCGAGGATACTTAATGTTTCAGAGAGCAAGTGCTATTGGTGCAAACTGTACCCAGGGGGATATAGAACCTGCTACATTCACTCTTCTGCTTCCAGACAGCCATGCTGTAGCAGCTGAGGTAGCCAGGGGTCAGCTGTGGGGCAGGATGGTCCCAAGCAGCCTCCCACCCCACCTCACAACCACACTGCCAGGACTCAGTTGACCATCAACAATGGATTTGTGTGATGTTAGTGGCAGCAAGTCTACATAAGAAATGATTTATCACCATGGATTGCTTGGGAACATTGGATTGCAGCAACTGTGCTGCATCACAGGTGGCCTCCATTTAGGGCTGTAACTTCAGCAAACAAGCCGTTTCCACAATTTAAGCCGTTCTGGTTTTACTCCGGGGGTGCCATGGCAAAGTGAGGGTGGTCCGTTTCAAGAACTGCCTGCTCCTTGGATGGTGCTTCTTTTGCCAATATATTCTACTGACATTCAGGGTCAGAATTGCACAGAATGGGAGCTCATCATTCAGTTTGTTTTTGGTTTTTTCCCCTGAACCTCTGAAGTAAGTAACCAGAAAGAAACTAGACCATCTCTCAGGGATGATCTGGATGGTGCGTGGTCCTGCTGTGAGGGCCGGGGACTGGACTTGATGACCTCTTGAGGTCCCTGCCAGTTCTAAGATTCCAGGATTCTATGATTCTGTGGAAGACCTAACTTTCCAAACTCGCTTTTTGGGACATGTAGCTCAGGGACCTTTTACGTACCAGCTTTTGTAGGAACAGATCCTTCCTAGGCATGGCTCCAGAGGGTAGGCTCTGGGTGTGAGGAGACCTCCACGCAAAAAGAGGAAGGTGAATTGAGTGCTTTGCCTCCTTGAGGCTGTGCTCAGGGACGTTATGCTGAGACAGGCACATCTTTCGGGTGCAACATGACATCTCAGGTGCTAGTCAATGGCGGTATTGCTCATCCATGCTTTCAACATTCAGGCCTCAAAAACCCAGGAGACTAAGAGGCAAAAGTAGAATAACCATTGGGTTCTTTTCTGGTGACTCAGCCCTTCAGGGCTCATGGTTTCGAGCTTTTTCTGATCTGTTACAAGGTTTGGAACTTTTTTTTAAGCTAAAGCTGAAATCATAGAATCATAGAATACTAGGACTGGAAGGGACCTCGAGAGGTCATCGAGTCCAGTCCCCTGCCCTCTTGGCAGGACCAAATACTGCCTACACCATCCCTGATAGACATTTATCTAACCTACTCTTAAATATCTCCAGAGATGGGGATTCCACAACCTCCCTGGGCAATTTATTCCAGTGTTTGACTACCCTGACAGTTAGGAATTTTTTCCTAATGTCCAACCTAAACCTCCCTTGCTGCAGTTTAAGCCCATGGCTTCTTGTCCTATCCTCAGAGGCCAAGATGAACAAGTTTTCTCCCTCCTGCTTATGACACCCTTTGAGATACCTGAAAACTGCTATCATGTCCCCCCTCAATCTTCTCTTTTCTAAACTAAACAAACCCAATTCCTTCAGTCTTCCCTCATAGGTCATGTTCTTTAGGCTTTTAATCATTCTCGTTGCTCTTCTCTGGACCTTCTCCAATTTCTCCACATCTTTCTTGAAATGCGGTGCCCAGAACTGGACACAATACTCAAACTAAGGCCTAACCAGCGCAGAGTAGAGCGGAAGAATGACTTCTCATGTCTTGCTCACAACACACCTGTTAATGCATCCTAGGATCATGTTTGCTTTCTTTGCAAGAGCATCACACTGCTAACTCATATTCAATTTGTGGTCCACTATGACCCCTAGATCCCTTTCTGCCGTACTCCTTCCCAGACAGTCGCTTCCCATTCTGTATGTGTGAAACTGATTGTTCCTTCCTAAGTGGAGCACTTCGCATTTGTCTTTATTAAACTTCACCCTATTTACCTTAGACCATTTCTCCAATTTGTCCAGGTCATTTTGAATTATTACCCTATCCTCCAGAAATATTCTCAGTGATCACATGACTCCAGGAGCTGAACCATTCTAAACAAGAGCGAATACCGTGACATTTGCAACAAAACTGTGAGATCTGGCAGCACTGCACTTGAGATCATTAGAGACCCTTTGTCTTTTTAGAGGTGAATGAAAGCTGTTCAAGCCAATTTCCTATTTCAGAAATCATACTCTGCTTCAAATCCCCCCTCTCCATCACTGGTGTAGAGCAGAGGCAGGCTAGATATGGCCCATGGGCCGGATCCAGCCTGCCACGCCTCTAGATCCAGCCCATGGGCCTCCTGACCTGGCCCACAGGCCACCCGGCTTGGACCTTCAAGCACAGAGCAGCCAGCTGCTTCCATGCAGTCCCATGACACTTTGAGCAGCTGGCTGCTCCCTGTGGGTCTCTGCTTCAGGCACCGGTGGGACGGGAGGGCTTCATGTAAACTGGCCAATGGGATCTGAGAGATTTTCCTTGGGGCAGAATCAGGCACAAAGCCTCCCCTCTCCTCAGTGCCTAGAGCAAAGAGTCACAGGAAGCAACCAGCCATTTAGAGCAGCCTGGGGCTGTGACAGGCAGGGACCCAGCCTCGGGGTCTTGTGGGGCTGCTGACTGGGAGCTAGCTATGTAAACGCCTCCCAGCCTCTGACGCCCCAGCCCTTCCCACTCCCCAAATCCCTGCCCCAGGTCACCATCCAAACCCTCTGCACCTTCCTACTCCTCCTTCCCTTGGTCACCACTCCCTCCCAGAACCTGCACTCCCCTCCTACATCCCTCCTCCAGACCAGGATCCTCTCCTGCCCCCAGACCCCCTCCCAGACCCTGCACCCCAATCTCCTGCCACAAATCACAATCCTCATCCTTCACCCAAACTCCCTCTCAAACCCCTTACTCCCTCCTGCACCCCAGTTCCCAACCCCAAGTTCCTTTCTGCACCCAACCTCCGTCCCAGTCCCCGTACCATAGAAAAGTGCATCTTTTGACCACTTCCCAAAACCTTGGAGTGGCCCCCCCATAAAAAAGCATTGCCCATCCCTGGTGTCGATGCATAATTTCCCAAACCAAACCTTTTGCCTCATGTTGCTGTGAACTGTTAGAGTTGTCATGGGCCATGCTACACAAAGCACGCTGTGCTACACAAAGGAAATGGAGAAGGCGCCAGCACTCTGTTAACGCAGGGTTTCTATGCTCGAGTGTTCAGATCTAGAGAGCATGCTCAAAGCTTTGTGATTCATAGCTATGACTCCCAGAGCATGGTCCCTGCAGCAAGGGAGAGTGAGTACAACACATGGAGACATGCCTACTCCCTAGCTTTCATCTAATGAACGTGTTTACCGAGAACAGGCCACAGCAACATGGACTTTAACGTAGGCTAGACCAGCCCTTCCCAGACCCAGGGCAGCTCGCCTGTGCTAACAATACAAAGCAAAGAAATTCTTCTCAGAAGGTTCCCAGCTGACTATGCACACGACAGCATCCCTCTTAGCTTCTTAAACTCAAAGAGCTTGCACAGGTGTCAATGAGGTTTTTGATCTCATTTAACACAATAAGAAAATAAGAATGGCCATTCTGGGTCAGAACAAAGGTCTGTCTAGCCCAGTGTTCTGTCTTCTGACAGTGGCCAATGCCAGATGCCCCAGAAGGAATGAACAGAACAGGGAATCATCAAGCGATCCAACCCCTGACATCCATTTCTAGCTTCTGAGAAACAGAGGCTAGGGACACCATTCCTGCCTATCCTGGCTAATAGCCATTGATGGATCTGTCCTCCACAAATTTATCTAGCTCTTTTATGAACCCCATTAAAGTCTTGCCCTTCACAACATCCTCTGGCAAGGAGTTCCACAGGTTGACTGTGCGTTGCGTGAAGCAGTACTTCCTTTTGTTTGTTTTAAACCTGCTACCAGCATTAATGGCATGAATTGAGTTCTCTGTACACTGTAACAATCTTGGCCCAGGGGGTCTGAATTTTTATTACTTTGCCAGTATATTGAGACAGGTCCTTTATGAAAGCTGGTGATACCAGTGCTCACTATCATTGTGAAATGTGTGTGCTAACACGATCTGAAATCTGGCTACTCACTGGTATTACACTTTCAAGTCTGTGACCAAACAAAGGGAGAAACAGGTTTTCTCCCAGCGAGGAGGGAAGACAACTATCTATCTGCCTCTGACATAAAAGAAGCATTATGGACTCAAAACAATGGAAGCTCCGTTTACGTACAAATCAACATGGGGGTGGGCAGTCCACACAGGAAGAAGTGAACAATACGAAGGGCAAAGAGACACTTTCGTTTTCCTTCACTCAAAGAGACAGGGAATCCAAGCCCTCAGAGCCCTTTGCTGTATCCTGGCTTAGAAGGAGCCATCCCTGCTAGGAGAAAGACTGAGGTGAGAAAACTTACTCTCCTCAGCCTAAAACCTAACAACAGGCCAAAATCTTTTGTTCTTGGTATTTGTACTTGTGTCTATAATCATTCCTGCCTCAGTGCCTGCTCCTTGGCATCGCTGGAACATCTGCTCTGGGGTTAGAAGCGTGTATTCTTATCCCACCAGGTCGGCGCAGTGTTGCAGACTGAAGGGCGCCATCCTCAGCCGGGCTAGCAGGCGGTTCTGTGGAGGCCTGTCCCTTTCCGGGAGCAGGAAACTCGGGGAGCACTCCCGCGAGGGGCTGGGCTCTGCAGAGGATGCAGGCTGGAGGAGATCCAGGCTGGAACGGATTTGGTGGAACCCCGCAGGCCCCATCTTGTGATGAGCAGGTGGGCGGGTGGCAGGGCTCTGAGCCAAAGCTGCACACCCACGGTGATCGGGCAGGTGGATACTGAACCCCATTACCAGTCCGGGTGAGCCCCCAGAGTGTCCCAGCTGCAGGCCTGACAAGACCACAAAACGGAGCCTTTGGTTTATGCTCAAGGCAAGGAGCCCGGAGGCACAAGCAAGGCAAGAGCCTCTGCATCCATGTTTGGTGGGGAGAGGACCTGTAGGAGGCATGAGATATAAGCGGCAAGGGAGGGCCTTGCCTTCCCAAGCCACTGCCTGGCCCCGCCCATTCTCTACCCCCTGCTGGAGGTAGGTACGGGGGGGAGTGTTGCTGCCCTTGAGCATCTGCCCTCCCCATGGTGCGGGGGGGGAGGCAACTTGGCTCTCGGGGCAACTTGGGGCCCGGGAAAAAGGGGCGGGGCTGGGGGCAGGGCTGCGGACTTGCCTCCCCCAGCTCTACCTTTACCCACCACCGGTGCCCCAACTTCAGCGTGACTCCCGGGCCTCGGCTGTACTGAGGCTGGGGCAGTGAGCCCAGTCTGCTCCGGGGCAGGAGCTTGGGGATGCCTGCAAGTCCCTGCCCAGGGGCTGGGGCGGGGCGGGGGGCTGGGGACATGCGCTGTCCCTTCCCTGCCTGTGCTCTGGAGTCAGGGTGGCTCATGCAGGGTTCTGGAGGCCTGCTGCTATGGCAGTGGGGAGCCCTGCCCCATGGAGGGCGGGGCCTCATGCAGAGGGGGCGGGGCTGGGGGCTTGCCTGCCCCTGCTCTAGGATCACCCACCGCTCATGCTGGAGGGTGAGACCGTGGGTCCGTCTATCCCCACTTGAACTATCGCCTGTTTGATGAGACAGCTGGGGGGAGGGTTCGGGGAGCTACGTGGTGGCAATGAGGTGGACAGACAGACTGGAAGCTGAGAGGACAGCCTTTGTGTAGAACAAGCAGCCCTAGGAACCGCCCTGGCCCCCAGACTTTTTAATTAGCCTTGTTCCAGTATTAGTGAGGCTGGAAGTAAAAACTCGTCCCCTGCACTGCTAAGGAGGGGCTGAAAGGATCCCGCCATGGAAGGCCAAGCAAGAGGCAAGGTGGCTGGAAGGACGGCCCAGCTATGCTACCCGTGTCTATGAGCACAGCCCCTCCAAGGAGAAGAGAACACAGGCTGTGTTTGCTGCTATGGTATAGAAAAGACATGACAGATTTAATCACAGCAATTAAAAAACAAGGACCTCTGGAGGGTAAGAAAATGAGAGAACTTTGTGGGGTGCTGGGGGGAAGGCAGAGGATTAAATTCCACACAACAGGAAAGAGGAATATTGTTTTTAACAACTATTCGATTAGCTGCCAGCGGGGATTTTTTTTTTTTTTAATATGCAAAATGTTCAGTGAGCTTCAAATGAAGTTTCATGGCAGCTTGATTCTTCTGCTCCCATCTGTGCAGCACGACATTAAAATCAGCAGCAAAGCAATAATGCTCCCCCCTCCCTCTCCAATTAAGTTGCTGAACATTTTTTTCTAAGCCCTTTCTTTCCTCTTTTATTTTGATATGCAAGACTGAGAGGAAGATAATCCCTTGTTGGGCCTCATTACGAGGTTTGTGGGGGTGGTGGGGACCGTTAATTGTTCTCTAGGTGATGTTATTTCTGGGCAGTTTATTTATTTATTTCATTTAAGCACATGAGAATTTTTTTTTTTAATTTTTATTTTCATTTTCATTTTTTACAGCTTAGATGTAACGTGGGGTGGTAATACTGAGACAGGCTTAACAGCAATTATTCTGAGCAATCGGTATTCCTATTTTCCCCCTAAATGATCAAAAGTGGTAACACAAATCTTCCCTCAGTTGCTAACCCCGCTGTCCAGGCAAAGGAGTTAATGGATAGGCAGAGGAAAGGTTTCTGACTCTGTGCCTCTAGGAAATGAAAACAGAGCAAGAAATGACTGGGCAGACTCTGAATTTAGTGGAATTTTTCAGTTCTGTGTCACTGTGGACAGTCTTTCAGGCAATCTGGAAAGCAGGTGAAAATCAGCAATAGAAATTAAATGTGTCTGGTTGGCCAGATAGAAAAATGAATGCACACAAGCCATTTTCCTCTCTGGAATTCTTTCTTGTTGCATGACTGGTGCGAGTCAGAGTTGAGAACAACTGTGGGAGGTTTCGGTCAAGTGCCTGACAGAACTGTGCTAGCAATTTGGAGAGACCGGGAGTCAGTCTGGGAAAAGTCCAGGGCTGGGAGACAGGCGGTCCTGCAAGTCAAGAATGATGGACGTTGACAGAGCAACTCAGAGTGGTAGCCCCCCAACCTGAAGCAAATATTCGCCCGCAGTCACACCCCACCCTACAAAAACACTATCTCAGGAACCTATCCCTTCCACCGCCAACTCTGTCCACACATCTATACCAGTGACACCAGTGCAGGACCTAACCACATCAGCCACTGCAGCAGAAGCTCATCCACCTTCCCTTCTGCAAATGTGATATGTGCCAGCAATGCCTCTCGGGCCTCTGCCTTGTCTATTGGCCACACCAGACAGTCTCTGTGCCAAAGGATAAATGGAATCAAGTCAAACATCAGGAAAAGCAACACACAAAAACCTCCTTGAACACGCTGTAATGGATTTACAAGGAGCCACCCTTCCACCAAAACACCAAATTACAAAAGGAGACAGCAGCCCTGCAATTCATTTGCAAATTTAACATGATCAAATTAGGGCTGAATAAGGACTTCAGATGGTTGTCTCACTACAAAGGCAGTTTTCCCCTCTCTTGGTATTCGCACCTCCCCATCAGCTGCTGGGAGTGAGCCACACCCACCCTGCATGAATTGGCCTCTTAACACTGGTCCTACTCTTGATAAGTTGCTCCCTTCTTTTGATATGGTAGTGTGTGTATATAAAAACCACTCCCTCACATGCACGGAGTCCCCACTTCATAGAATAATAGAGCTGGAAGAGCAGGAGGTCATCGAGTCCAACCCCCTGCCCAAAGCAGGACCAACCCCGACTCCATCAGCCCAGCCAGGGCTTTGTCAAGCCGGGACTTCAAAACCTCTAGGGATGGAGATTCCACCCCCGCCCTAGGGAACCCAGCCCAGCACTTCACTCCCTTCCTAGTGAAATAGATTTTTCTAATATCCAACCTAGACTTCCCCTTCTGCAACTTGAGACCATTGTTCTTTGTTCTGCCATCTGTCACTACTGTGAACAGCCTCTCTCCATCCTCTTCGAAATCCCCTTCAGGAAGTTGAAGGCTGCTCTCAAATCCCCCCTCACTCTTCTCTTCTGCAGACAAAACAAGCCCAAATCCCTCAGCCTCTCCTTTTAGGTCATGTGCTCCAGTCCCCTAATCATTTTGGTCGCCCTCTGCTGGACCCTCTCCAATGCGTCTATATCCTTTCTATAGTGGGGGGCCCAGAACTGGGCACAATACTCCGGATGTGGCCTCACCATTGCTGAATAAAGGGGAAAAATCACATCTCTGGATCTGCTGGCAACGCTCCTCCTATTGCATCCTAATATACCATTAGTCTTCTTGGCTTATCTGTGATTTCCACTCTATGGCTTCATCCAGACTGCAAGCCGCTTTCGAAAGAAGCTTTTTCAAAAAAGAGTGTCTAGACTACAACCAGTACTTTCAAAAAAGCACAGTTTGCGTTACATAGTACCTTTTTTCGAAAGAGCACTTTCAAAAAAAGGTGTTCTTCCTTGAAAAATGAGGTTTTCCACGGTCAAAAAAAATCCCACGTTCTTTCCATTTACTTTAGAAAGAACGCGGCAGCAGTCTAGATGCAGGGGAAGTTTTTTCGAAAAAAAGGCCACTTTTTAAAAAAAACAACCTGCAGTCTAGATACACCCTATGTGTCTGGGCATCAGCTTTTGTGGGTCAAAACCACTTTGTCAAATACATCTGTTAGGGTATGTCTACACTAGCCACCCTACTTTGAACTAGGGTGGCTAATGTAGTCATTCGAACTTCACAATGAAGCCCGGGATTAAAATATTCTCGGGCACCGCCATTTTTAAATGCCCAGTAGTTCGGACTCCCTGCTCGCGTCTACACGCAGCATGGGCTAGGTAGTTCGAACTAAAGCTCCTAATTCGAACTACCGTTACTCCACCTGCAATGAGCATTTAAAAATGGTGGTGCCCGGGAACATGCAAAGAAAGCCCAGGATATTTAAATCCCGGGCTTCATTTGCAAGTTCGAATGCCTACATTAGCCACCCTAGTTTGAACTAGGGTGGCAGTGTAGACATACCCTTAGTCTGTAAGGGTATGTCTACACTACCCCCCTAGTTCGAACTAGGGGGGGTAATGTAGTCATACGGAGTTGCAAATGAAGCCCGGGATTTGAATTTCCCGGGCTTCATTTGCATAAAGCCGGCCGGCGCCATTTTTAAATGCCGGCTAGGTCGTTCCACGTGGAATGAGGCGTACAGCTAGTTCGGATAGGAAGCCTAATCTGAACTAGCTAGTCCGTGCCGCGTGTAGCCGCGTGGCACGGGGTCCAACCTAGCCGGCATTTAAAAATGGCGCCGGCCGGCTTTATGCAAATGAAGCCCGGGAAATTCAAATCCCGGGCTTCATTTGCAACTCTGTATGACTACATTACCCCCCCTAGTTCGAACTAGGGGGGTAGTGTAGACATACCCTAAGGTGCCCCAGGACTCCTCGTTGTTGACAGAACAGTGTGTGGACAGATCCAGAGTCGAAGGACGTGCTTTCAGGTCAGCTTTGAGACAGACTAAGAAGCCTCTGGGAGTGGGCAAGGAAAGCTCAGAGGGGAATCTCCTCCAGGTTTTCTGAGGAAGCCTCATTTCGTATTTCCTGAACACTCACACCAACAATAGCACAAAACAAACGGAGTCACAGTCAACATAGCGAGAATTATTAGTATTGAAGGAACAGAGGGAATGGGAACAACACAGAAGGAAGAAATAATATTCTTAATCTGAATTTCTTGGGTTGCCAAATCTTTTCATGTGTATTTCACTGGCATCTATTAATGCTGGGAAACCGTCTGAATGTCATAAAAGATTTAGCAGCTGCTTGAGTGAAGCCAAGACTTGAAAGAATTTTTTTAAAGGCAGAAATGTACAAAACCTCTTTTTATCTGAATTATGTAACACTTTAGAAGATTAAGGGGACTACAAAAGACTGGAGCCCCCAAGTTATCTGTAGCTAGGAAAAAAATGAGTGCACAGAAGCTATGCTATAAACATTTTAGAATATCAAATACCATAGATTGCACTGATTTCTTTTTTATGCTTTAGATTGAGATAAAGAAAAGCCATTCTGCTTGAGAGCAGAATAAAATATTTCAGGGAAAACAGTACTTTGCAAATTTACCAAGCAAATCAGCAAAAACCAAACCAAACAAAAAGACTCTCTAGCATGTTAGCAGGCAAATACATTCATTAGGGCCCCTCACCTTCAACTACTGGTTTAGGCACATGCTTAATTTTAGTCTCCGAGGGGTCGCCATGTGAGTCTGTATCTGTTTAAACAATGAGGAGTCCCCTGGTACCTTAGAGACAAACAGATTAGTAAATGTGCAGGCGGATGAGCCTGCACATTATGTGGTTTGGTCTGGTGATGCTGTCACATGTATAGATGAGTGGACAGATCTGGCCACAGGGTTTGTTGCATAGGGAGGTAGCAGGGGCTTGGCCCTGGAGTTGCCCAGGGGATAGCGCATTCACAGGAAAGCACAGGGTGGTGGGTTGAAGCAGCTGGATAGCCAATGCAAGATGCCCCTGCATTCAGAAGGCAGGATAAGGGACCCTCTGAAGGCAGCTGAAGGGTGGACCCTGGAGTGGCCAAGGAAATAGGGCATTTGCCACATGCCCAAGACTAGCACCCCAGCCTAGCTTGGGGAAAGTGGATGAGATGCAGGGAGGAAGGGCAACAGGGCAAATACAACTTAACTCCTCCTCCTGCATGTTCTTTTTCTTCATCATCATTTTACAAAGAAACGGCCCTTCGCTTTCATCACATGTGATAGGGTCTGTTTTTAATGACAGATGCCCCAAGAAAGTATCTCTCAGCCACTGCGAGAAGCCAAACTGCATTGGCCTAATGAAAGCATCATTCTGAGTAACGAGAAGCAAAGAAGCGCCCTCTCCATTACTCACTAGTCAAAAAGAACATAAGAGCATAACAATGTCCAGACTGGGACAGACCAAAGGTCCATCTACCCCAGGGTCCTGTCTGCTGACAGTGGCCAATGCCAGGTGCCCCAGAGGGAGTGAACAGAACAAAAAGCATTGATGGACCTAACCTCCATGAATTTATCTAGCTCTTTTGGAACCCTATTAAAGTCCTGTCCTTCACAACATCCTCTGGCAAGGAGTTCCACAGGTTGACTGTGCACTGCATGAAGAAAAACGTCCTTTTGTTTGTTTTAAACCTGCTGCCTATTCATTTCATTCAGTGACCCCTCGTTCTTGTGTTATAGGAAGGACACCTTCTGTTCCAAGGCTCCATAAACTAGCAGTGGCTGGGGTTGCCAGATTGGCCAATAAGAGTGATTTCAACCAATTAGGAGAGGTGCTAACCCAGCGTCTGGACTTGGCTGCCATATCAGGCAGGATGCACATGTGCCAACAGTCACCAGTGGGAACCTCCTGGTCTGTCAGCCCCAGCTCTTGCTTGGATGCGCGCATGAGAGCGGTGGGACTTGGACTCATGGCTAGTGACTGGTCTTTGGCAGACCAGACAGCTGTCCTGCCTCGATTCCAGCAACAGCTGCTCACCAGCAGCATCAGGCTGAAAGGAAAAACGTTTCCCCAGGTTTCATGCTGCAAAAGAAATGACACTCGCTTTCTGAACCCATCCCTCTGCCCCTCCACTTGCCTGGAGTTTTACCGGTAGCATGTCCGCCTGATGGCAGAGGAGGACTACACCTGATGTCAGGTGTCTCTCTGACGTTGTGGTGGAGACAAGAAACCTGAAACTATTTGGCTACGTCTAGACTGGCATGATTTTCTGCAAATGCTTTTAAGGGAAAAGTTTTTCCGTTAAAAGCATTTGCGGAAAAGAGCGTCTAGATTGGCACGGACGCTTTTCCGCAAAAGCACTTTTTGCAGAAAAGCGTCCGTGCCAATCTAGACACGGTTTTGCACAAGAAAGCCCCGATCACCATTTTCGCCATCAGGGCTTTTTTGCGCAAAACAGTTTTTAGCTGTCTACACTGGCCCCCTTGCACAAAAACATTTCCGGAAAAGGGCTTTTGCCCGAACGGGAACGTCAAAGCATTTGCGCAAGAAGCACTGATTTCGAACAGTAGAACGTCGGTGCTTTGGCGACTGCTTTTGTGGAAAAACTTGCCAGTCTAGACGCAGCCTTTGTGAATGGGGCAAGGAACGTGCGGGCCAAAAATCGCTCTCACGTCAGGACCCACTGCTTTGTGCTCGGACCGGACGCCGAGTTGTTCGTGTGGTAGATCCCACTTTGAGCATGCCGCTGTCTAAGAGCTGCCTGGGCTGAAGGGGCATGAGAACTAACCGTCCTCCAACACAGCAGCAACAAGTACAAACCAAGGCATAGGGACTGCCCAGAAAGCGCCTTTGTGGAAATGACATGAGACCCGATCCAAAACCAATAGAAAGACTCCCTGGCTAGTGTGGGCCTGGATCAGACCAGTTCTGAACCTCTCCTTCATCCCCAGCTGGCCATGTCAAACTGGATTAACCTGCAAATCACAAGACTGTACTTTTTGTAGCTTCCACCCAGTGTTCCCTGTACTCAGAGGGCTTGAATCACTCTGGAGAGATTCACATGCCACCCAGCTGATTAGCAGAGCCAGCAGCAAATATTTCTCCTAGTGGTGCACATCTTCACATGCCTTGGTGCACATAACAAAATTCATTCCAACCATAGATGGAAAAAAATTAGAGGAAACATTGGTCTCCACCCCTGCACACCCTATCAGAAATCTAACACTTAAACAACTGTCTGTTCCTTCAGCTCTCAGCATAACCAGCAACTCAGATTTGGCAACTGGGGCTTAGCATATGATTTTGTTTATGAGAAGGGAGATAAAGGTGACTCTAGCATCCTCTCCTATGACTCCTGTCTGCACTGTAGGGAGAATGGCGTGTCTGCTATAAGTAGGGGAAGAAGCTATGGTGTAACATGAAGACAAATCAGGAGACGATACCATTTCCCCACCATTTTTTAACTACCCCTTCCCTTGAATTCTGAAATGTCTCCTCATGCAGTGTCCCTGAAGCCGCTCTGTGCTGACCCTCGGCTTGCTGGGAAAAGTCACACTCCCGAAATGAAGCTATTAACATGCTGCATGGCTCAGCAAGGAGGGGACGCACGTTACCTATTGTTGCTGCACTCGCAAAGGCAATTTATGCCACATATAATTCTTGGGTAAATATTTAGAGGCATGGGGGAATAATCAGACTTTCCAATGAGCTCCCTGCCAGAAGAAGCTGTTAATAAGTGTACTGCCATGCCAGGCGTCTGAACGTATTTGGCTGCATTTCAGTTGTGAGCGGTGCCAGCCCAGCCCCTGCTAATAAGTAATTAGAAGATCATTAACATTTGTAATGAACAATGGGAAACATCTGGGCCGAATAACGTCTTAGAAACTTTCGCCTGATTCATGGAGTCCAGCAGAGAGGTGCAGTGGTGCAGGTCCAGAAACCGATGCCATGATCGCACACGATGTCAAACAGTGGGGGCTGGGTTTGCAGCAGGCATGTCGGAGGCTGGGTTTGGGAGCAACAGAGCATCCTCTAAGCAGGCATAAAGCTGCCCAGAATTCTTCCTCTGCTACAGGACAGGAAGCTGGCTGAAACTGCCCACATGGGGTAGCCCGGGGATGGCAGAGAGCCAACACACTGGGGTGGTACACCAGCAGGGATCCTCGCCGTGTGAGATTCTCTGAAGGCCTGGCTGGAATCGTAGAATCACCGAACACTAGAACTGGAAGAGACCTTGAGAGGTCACTAAGTCCAGTACCTTGCTCTCACGGCAAGACCATGCACCAAATAGATCATACTTGACAAGTATCTGTCTAACCTGCTCTTCAATATCTCCAGTGATGGGGATTCCACAACCTCCCTGGGCAATTGATTCCAGTGTTTAACCACCCTGACAGTTAGGCAGCACTACAATGGCCTTGCTTCTTAAACCAGTTAATTATTGCAGGAGGTTATATGTCATCGGTGGGAATAAATTGGGCTGAAGGGAGAGAGGGAGAAACCTTTGTAGCATCAAAAGCTCCCACCTGTATCCTTAATTGTAAGGGCGAAATGTTGGGGAATCCCCTTAATTACTTAACCTGGCACATTTCCAGCAGGTGGCTTGGCTTCTGTCCAAAACAGATCCATCAAAAGCCTCTGGGCCAACATAAGCAATTGAGCTTTTAATCCTTTCTCCCTCTCTGGATCGAAAGGGAGCTGGAGATGAACCTGGTGGTTAGTGGGCATGCAAGAGAGAAAGACGGGTGGGAATTCTTTGTAATGCTCTTGGGTTGAAGGTTTGGGGTGATGTTTTTTGATTATGTTCCCATAGCAATTAGAGGCTGTAATGGAGACCGTCACATTGTGCTAGGTGCTGTGTATAGCTGTAGCGAAAGACTATCCCTGCTCTACACAACTTCCAATTGCAATGCAAAAGGCAGACAAAGGAACCTCTAGTTCCTCTGCTTTCCAGACCGGTTGCTGAGAGATTCAGAGCTTTCCCCAAGCAGTCCATGAGGGTGTTGTGTATTGTCTCTCCTCAGTTGCCATCTGGTGCCTTGACCTGTGCAGCTTTCTCACCCCATATCAGTTCCTTTCTGATTAGGCTGAGTTGCAAAAACCTATGAAAACAGTTAACATGAGGTACCACACCATTCCCGGCTTTCACATTAAATGCCCCATCCCACTTCTAATGTCAGTACCAGGCAAATTAGTTGAAACAATAGTAAAGAATAAAATTGTCAGACACACAGAAGAACATAATTTGTTGGGCAAAAGTCAACATGGTTTCTGTAAAGGGAAATCATGTCTTACTAATCCATTAGAGTTCTTTGAAAGGGTCAACAAACAATACTCCAGGGTTACGTCTACACTGGCCCTTTCTCCGGAAGAGGCATGCTAATTTTGAACTTTGGAATAGGGAAATCCGCGGGGGATTTAAATATCCCCCGCGGGATTTAAATAAACATGGCCGCCGCTTTTTCTGGCTTGGGGAAAAGCCGGAAAAGAGCGTCTAGACTGGCGCGATCCTCCGGAATAAAGCCCTTTTCCGGAGGATCTCTTAGTCCTACTTGCAATGGCGTGTAGGAATAAGAGATCCTCCGGAAAAGGGCTTTATTCCGGAGGATCGCGCCAGTCTAAACGCTCTTTTCCGGCTTTTCCCCAAGCCGAAAAAAAAAGCAGCGGCCATGTTTATTTAAATCCCGCGGGGGATATTTAAATCCCCCGCGGATTTCCCTATTCCAAAGTTCAAAATTAGCATGCCTCTTCCGGAGAAGGGGCCAGTGTAGACATAGCCCAGATGTGGCCTCCCCAGTGCCAAATAAAGGGGAATAATCACTTCCCTAGATCTGCTGGCAATGCTCCTCCTAATGCACCCTAATATGCCGTCAGCCTTCTTGGCTACAAGGGCCCACTGTTGACTCATATGCAGCGTCTATGAGCATAAACAAAACCTTAAAAATTACCCTTTTTCTGTTCTACCCCACAGTTCCCCTTTCCCAAAACACAGAAAACCCACAGCCAACCCAGGATGCATCTACACTGCAACCAGAACTCAAAATAAGCTATGGAATTGAGCTACACAAATCACGTTGCTTATTTTGAGTCAATTTCGAAATAGCTTATTTTGTAATTTGGTGCTGTCTACACAGTGCCAAATTTCTAAATAACCTGCTATTCCAAAACGTCCCTTACTCCTCGTGGATGTTAAGACGCGGGACATCTCTGGTATATCCCAAAATAGCTCTGCAGTGGAGACAAAACCTCAATGACCACATCCATGCTCCAAAAGCAATTCAGTGGTTCTCAGATCCTAGAATGCTACAATAGCAACAACTCATCAAAGATTGGGAGGGAGAAAGAAGAACTCATTGGCCACGTTGAGAACTGTCTGCTTAGGAACACTTAGGAGCTACTGAAATGTCTGATTTCCACTGGCCGATCCTTCCTCAGCGAGCTTCAGCAGGTCAACATTTGCGGTGTGTCAGTGCAGTAGCTGATGCAGGAGCCTTCAACCTGTTTGTTAAACTCTCGAGAGACTCGTAAAGCTGCACCAGGCTGGGCATTAACATGTAAACAAGCACCAGTTTAGACGAGGCAGATGTTGTAATGACTTCTGCTGCGTGCGAGATGATTGCCAGTTTGAACAGAAGGCCGTAAATTCTAGGAAATGGAAATGTTTAAAGGTCTTCTCCTACCTTCCTTGTTCCCGCTCAGATTTATTCTTCCCTGCACTTTACTCTGCTGGCTGAGATCTCTTCGGCTGCTGCTGAAATGCCATAGGGCATATTCAGCAGTGGTGCAAATGAAGAGATTTCCAAAGAACTACGCGTGCTTCTCTTCGAGCTGAATTGGTACCCCCTGGATTTCTGTATAATTTGAAGAAGGAAACGCCTCCCATGATTCAGCCTTTTATGTAAAAAACCCACTGATGGGCTGACCAATTCACATACGATTTGACAAAACCAACAGGGATTTGGAAGGGCTGCCGTGTGAAGAGAGATTAAGAAGATTGGGACTTTTCACTTTAGAAAATAGGGGACTAAGATATGATAGAGATCTATAAAATCATGACAGGCAGTGTTCCCTCTAAGCTGAGCGCTTGGGTGGCCACGCATGACAGAGGCAGCTGCCACTCAGCTGATTGGCAGAGTACCCACAGCTGCCCACAATTGCCAGTATGTGTATCTATTAGTGGTGCACATCTGCACATGCCTTAGTGCATATGGCATTTATTCTGCACATGGAACTTTGATGACAGGTAAGGAGAAAGTGAACAAGGAAGTTATTTACTTTTTCCATAACATAAGAACTAGAGATTACCAAATGAAACTAATAGGTAGCAGGTTTAAAACAAACTAAAGGAAGTTTTTCTTCACGTGGCACACAGTTAACCTGTGGAACTCCTTGCCAGAGGACATTGTGAAGACCAGGACTTTATCAGGGTTCAAAAAAGAACTGGATAGACTAGTGGAGGTTAGGTCCATCAGTACTTATGAGCCAGGATGGGTAGGAATGGTGTCTGTTTTGGGACCCGTACTGTTCAATATCTTCATCAATGATGTAGATATTGGGATAGAGAGTACACTTATTAAGTTTGCAGATGATACCAAACTGGGTGGGGTTGCAACTTCTTTGGAGGATAGGGACATAATTCAAAATGACCTTAGCAAGTTAGAGAAATGGTCAGAGGTAAACAGGATGAGGTTTAATAAAGAGAAATGCAAAGTGCTCCACTTAGGAAGGAACAATCAGTTCCATACATACAAGATGGGAAGCGACTGTCTAGGAAGGAGCATGGCAGAAAGGGATCTAGGGGTCATAGTGGACCACAAGTTGAATATGAGTCAACAGTGTGATGCTGTTGCAAAAAAAGCAAATATGATTCTAGGTTGTATCAACAGGTGTGTTGTAAGCAAAACTCGTGAAGTCATTCTGCCGCTCTACTCTGCACTAGTTAGGCCTCAGCTGGAGTACTGTGTCCAGTTCTGGGCACCACATTTCAAGAAAGATGTGGAGAAATTGGAAAGGGTACAGAGAAGAGCGACAAGAATGATTAAAGGTTTAGAGAACATGACCTATGAAGCCAGGCTTCATGAACTGGGCTTGTTTAGTTTGGAAAAAAGAAGATTAAGGGGGGACATGATAGCGGTTTTCAAATATCTAAAAGGGTGTCACAAGGAGGAAGGAGAAAATTTGTTCCTCTTGGTTTCTGAGGACAGGACAAGGAGTAATGGGCTTAAAGTGCAGCAGGGGAGGTTTAGATTGGACATTAGGAAAAAATTCCTAACTGTCAGGGTGGTCAAATATTGGAATAAATTGCCAAGGGAGGTTGTGGAATCTCCATCTCTAGAGATATTTAAGAGTAGGTTAGATAAATGTCTATCAGGGATGGTGTAGACGGACCTTGGTCCTGCCTTGAGGGCGGGGGGCTGGACTCGATGACCTCTCGAGGTCCCTTCCAGTCCTATGATTTTATGACTCTAGCCTCTGTCAGGGGCTGGGAATGGGAGACAGGAGAGGGATCACTTGATGATTCCCTGTTCTGTTCACTCCCTGTGGGGCACCTGGCTTTGGCCATTGTCTACAGACAGGGTACAGATACCTTTGGTCTAACCCAGATGGCCATTCTTATGTTCCACTTTTCAGCTGAGCCTCTCAAACCGCTTGATAAGCATCAGTTAACACTGCCTCCCCTCATCCCATTATTACCTATGTTTCCCCAATGGATCTTGTGAGGCTCAGCAAGATTCAAGTGACTTGTTCACAATCCCACAAGAAGTTAGTGGTGAACTGGAGGTACAATGCAGCAGTCTGGACTCCCAGTCCCCTTTGTCACCACTAACCAACCTGCTGCTCCAGTTCACCTCTTCCGTGTCTTGCCGTGTAGAATGCATGATGAGCTGTCCTTCCTCATGAGCCGTGTGTCCATGCCTGGCTGATTAACTCGGCCATTCAAGTCTCAAGTGCCTCTAAGTCCGGAGCACAGTCCAGAGAGCTCATCCAAAGCTCCCATTCTCCACTATGAGCCGGATTAGTCTGCACTGAGCTCAGTTTCATCCCATCCGAGAGGCAGAATAACCCGTTTCTCACTGATGATTTATAAAGGTTTGCCTGACCAAGTGGCCCTGAGAGAGGCTGAGAACAACAGCCTGATGGCCTCCTGTCAGTCAATAACAAGAAGAGACCAGTACCTGCCCAGCCTGAGCAATTTCTAGACGGCTGTCCGGAGACGCCAATTGCTGCAGACTCGTTGTCCAAACTTTTTAGCACATCAGCAATCCCATTAGCTGGGCAGCTGAAGGAAAAAATTTTCACCCAGCACCCGGTGCTGAAGAAAAATGCCCCTTCATGTGGGAGATCTGCCAGCTCGCAAAAATGCAATTAATCCCATCAACCTTTGAATTATAGATTGCCCTGTCACTCCACAGAGAAGAGACGGCTGCCAGCTCCCGGACCTGAGCGAGTGAGTGACAGCTGAGAGCCCGTGGTTGTTTCTGAGTGGAAAGGGATTTGCATTACAAAACTAAGGAGGGGCTCGCAGATTGTAGGGAAAGAAGAAATGTTGGATGGAACCAAAAGCCAACGTAAGAAAGAGTTGGCGTTTTTCTAGCTCAAGAGGAAAAGAGAAATGGCGTGCTGAGGGAAACCTGTGTCATAAGCTCTGTGTTTTATGGCGATCTGGATTCAGAGACTCTGCCATGTCTTCCTAATAATCATTTCTGCACTTTGCTTACCAGTGACATCGGCATGACTTATTTGCTCTCCTAGGGCAATATTTAGCTGTGTACAGAGAGTCGACAGAAGATGTATGCTTCACTTAAATCTGAGGCTCAAATTCAACCGCAGCCGTCCTAAGCGGAGCTCTGGTAAATATTTTCAAGCCCCAGGAGCTTTTATAGCAACTGGCGGGCAGAGGGATTAAGGGGCTCGAGAAAAATACCCTATAGGGATGTAAGCCCGGCTTAAATCCCACTTTAGCATAGGGACGTGCCTTTCCAAGATTCACTAAACTAGCTCTGCCCCATGCTGCACATCCCCCCTTCTCCGGATCCCACCCAGATAGAGAAACAAGGCAAAATGTCGCGGGAGGGAATGCTCTTAAATGATGCCCAGTTTGGCTGGTTTCTTGTTGGTTGGCGGCTGCCTTCAAACCATCCTCCAGCTGCAAAATTCAGAACCTCGTCTGGTTTCTCAACTCCTGCCCAAGTGTGCGGAGTGCTGATGTCAATACAGCAAGCTGCAAAATGGAGCTCCCGAGCCAGACGGGACCCTCCTAAAGTCCTGCGATGTTTGGATTGGACCCGTCTCTAACGGCTTCATTTAAATATACGCTGAAGGCAGCGGTCACCAACCTGTCGATCAGGATCTACCGGCAGATCTAGGATCCTCTGACAGGCGAGCTTGACTGGTTTGGCTGGGAGGCTGTCAAGTGCTGGCACTTCAACTGCCCCTCTCCCTGCTGCCCTGCTGCTCTTGCCCAGAACCTCTGAGCTGTTCTCTGGGAGCCTCCTGCTTGTTGTGCAGTGTGGAGGAGACAGAGGCAGGGGCACTAATGTCACTCTGTCACCCTCCCCTGCACCACATCATCACAGAATAAGGAGGGTGGGGCTTTGGCACAAAGGGGTGGGGCAGAGGCAGGGCCTTGGAGAAGGGGAAGGGCAGGGGTATTTGGGTTTGAGGTTGATTTTGGACTGACTTAAATTCAAAAAATGATCTTGTGCTTGAAAAGGTTGGAGACCGCTGGCTTAAGGATTAAAGCACTATTGCCAGTTCCCGGCCCGTGTGAATCGGTGCAGTTCCAAAGGAATGAATGGAGGGTTTGAGCCCCTATCTTGACCCTGAGATATCAAACCCTCCAGTATTTCCTATTCTCCCCAGTCCCTTGGGCATGTTCACGTTACATTTACCTGGACAGAGTTTTCATTTCTTTCACGTTCTCTTCATTGATTGCGGGTAGGTCTGAAAGGCGACGGGAGTTTTTCCCCGCTGTAGCAACAAGCTGCTTGTTTAGTGTCTTGCCTGTGGTACTCTTCTGCAATAACCAAAAAATGATCTTGCAGAAACAAGGCAGGGAAGAGATGGCTGACAGTCACCCACCCGCCTTTCATGTCCCGGTATCCAAATCCGACTCTAAGCCAAGATTCCGTGGATGGCAGCAATTTTACTGCTCACCCTGAGAATTCTGGGGTTGTCCCTGAGCACCCACGACTGAGCGTGGTGCTACCCCAAAGATCAGTACTATTTCCATTTGATGGTCTCCATTTGATAGCACACATCCTGTGAGCCTTGTAGCTGCTCGATAGACAAGAGGCCAAGGAAAACCAGCCACACAATGGTGCTGCAGTGTCAAGTAACGAAAAGGGTGTTTTCAGGAGGAGGGAGACTAAGCCCATTGCTTCTTGTCCTATCCTCAGAGGCCAAGAACAATTAAAGTGCAGCAAGGGCGGCTTAGGTTGGGCCTTAGGGAAAACTTCCCACCCGTCAGGGGGGTTAAACACTGGAATAAGTTGCCTAGGGAGGTTGTGGAATCTCCCTCACTGGAGATATTGAGGAGCAGGTTAGACAGACACCCCTCAGGGATAGTCTACATGGTGCCTGGAATCTCATGGTGGAGGATTGCAAAGGGTCCTTGAAGGAGCTCAGCTTTGCTCTTCACAGCCCTTTGTGCTGTGTGTTTGGTTTTATTCGGCCATTTCAAGACAAGCAAGTCCACAGGCCCACGCAGGAGGCCGACGGTGAAATTCATTCGATTCTTTTCTGTCTGGGGGCTTGTGCCACACTCATCTCCACAGTCTCCAAGCACCTTCCAGCCACGCACTAAGCAAAGCCACTACAGCTCTGGCACATGGTGTTTGTGCTCTCATCCTCCCCGCTGGGGGAGAGGTTTAGGCGGTGGTGCATCTTGCAGGGGCGTACATACACTTGTTGCTCTGTTTGTCGTGGAGAAGGCAAGGTCCACGACACACACCTCACACTTGGGTGGAAGGGGCAGGTTTGGGCCAGTCTCTTAGTTGGGAGGCAGTTCATTCTGTAGTCTCAGGCCATCCGAGAAGGACGTCTCTCTCTCTCCATACAGGCAAGCTTTACCTTACTGTAGAGAATTCCATGCTGCTGGCCGGATTCCCTGTAAGCTGGGTGCTTGCGCTGCTGCTCAGAGATTTTAATGCTGATCAGCAGAGCACCCACAGCTTGGTTTTTTGCTTCTGCTGGTGGTGCACATTCACACATGCCTCGGTGCACATAAAAACATTATTCCACCCATCGGTGGAAAAAATTGGAGGGACCATTGTCTGCTGGAGGAGCAAAGCTGTCAACTTAGGTCTTCCCCCCTGGGCTCTGTTAGATATCCTGGGCCCAGGCCTGGGAGCCCTTTAAAAAGAACTGTGCAAGCCTAAATTTGATTTGAAATGGTATAGAAATTCAGTGGAGAGAAAAGACAGGATGATGTGCTCCCAGGACTCTGTGTCTGAGGAGGTACTCTGCTGAGTGATCTGTGCTACTTGCGTAGGTGGCATTATACAAATGCAATTTGTTGTTATTACTTTATTAAGCATATTAGTGCCTTGCATTAATCTGAGGGTTCCTGTCTGGTGTTAGTGTTCTAGTCTCTTCCTGTGTGGTTAAATGCCTCCTCCGCCAGAGTCCTTATGCTGTGTTCATTGACGTCCCTATAGGACTCTCGCACATCAGCCGGCGGAGTGTCAGCAAACACCCATCACCGAAGGCAAATTCATCCCCAAAAGAGATGACAGCCCGAGATTCTCACCATGGGTCCTGTCAATGACATCCGTGCCGCCATAATAGAAAGATTTCCGAGCTGAGATTAATCTTTGTTTGCCTTGTCGAGTCTCTCCTAAGAAGTCTATGTAATAAGTTAATTATACAAAACCATACCGTACATTATAGTCAAGTTACTTTACAGTGTAATGAACTATGACTGACATTCCTAATTGGAAAAAATGGTTCAAATCTGCTGGGAGCCACGGCACATGGAAATGTAAATAAACATATGCTGCAGGAACAAATAGTCTGAGGAAATGACCTGAAACTAGTGCAAAAGTGTGTTTTAAACTCACGCTTGTTGCTTTTTCATTCACTTCCCTATTTGCTTGTTACAGCTCATCGGAATGTAAAGTATCCTGGGTTTATTGTGAATTAATATTTGTGTGCTAGCCAGGTGTGTGCACACAATTACAGACTGAACCTCTCTAGTCCGGCACTGTCTGGTCCAGCAACATCCAGAAATTGGTGAGGGTCCAGAGAAGAGCAACAAGAATGGAGAAAGGTCTAGAGAACATGACCTGTGAAGGAAGGCTGAAAGAATTGGGCTTGTTTAGTTTGGAAAAGTCTCCTTAATAAAAGATTGAGGGGGGACATGAGAGCAGTTTTCAGGTAACTAAAAGGGTGTCATAAGGCGGAGAAAGAAAACTTGTTCATCTTAGCCTCTGAGGCTAGTACAAGAAGTAATGGTCTTAAACTGTAGCAAGGGAGGTTTAGGTTGGACATTAGGAAAAAGTTCCTAACTGTCAGGGGGGTCAAACACTGAAATAAATTGCCCAGGGAGGTTGTGGAATCTCCATCTCTAGAGATATTTAAGAGTAGGTTAGATAAATGTCTATCAGGGATGGTCTAGATGGTGCTTGGTCCTGCCAAGAGGGCAGAGGACTGGACTCGATGACCTCTCGAGGTCCCTTCTACTCCTAGTATTCTATGATTTTATGATCCGTGGTTTGGCATTGTAATGGCTCCTTCCCCACTCTGGCACGATAAATGCAGAAGTGGGGGCCAGCAAAAGTACCCCAAAACCTTATCTACCAGGCTTTGGTATAAAACTTCTCCCCAAAATCTTAACATCCTAGATTTTGGGAATAACATGCTGCTGCCACCACCCAAATATTAATAAAGCAACAAGGGAGAGACTACTTGGGAAATCTAACCCCTAAAGTACAAACCAGGACACAACAATTAACCAATCCCAGGTTAATAAAAAGGAAAGAGAAAGAACTTTTATTATCCCCACAATATTCCTGTTGCAAGCATAATGACTAGATGGAACAGTGACAAAATAATATACTTATGGAGGAGAAATTTACCATGGGCCAGGAACTTAGTTACAAACGAAAGCAAAACGCATTTTTAAATGCACAAACCAGATCCCATTTCCCAAACCATAAAACAATAAAACCTAATGGTTGTATCTAAACTTGATACTACTTATAGACTGTGAAGAGTATTTTCTTAGAGGGAGACATTCTGTCCCCTTCAATAGCTGGAGAAAACTATCCAGGGACAAAGAAGGGAAAAACCCCAAAATTCTTTTGTCCCAGTTTGAAATTTCTACCTACATTTCTATTGGCTGCCTGCCACCTGGCTTAGGTAAGGGACATATTTAACCTGTTAGTCACCAGGCTGCTGGCTAACCCTCATGATCATGACAGGCATGATTTTAGTTAGCCGGATTTCCATTTTTCATGGGTATAGCCAAGTTTCTGACAGTCCAGTAAAGTTTTGTTTACAGCCACCAGTCCTGGCTCTCAGTGTTCTGAGCTATTATTTAGCTATTTAATAGGTAGCAGGTTTAAAACAAACAAAAGGAAGTTTTTCTTCCCGCAGCACAGTCAACTTGTGGAACTCCTTGCCAGAGGATGTTATGAAGACCAAGACTTTCACAGAGTTCAAAAAAGAACTAAATAAATGTAGGGAGGTTACTTATTCGTCAAAATGAGGAGGCATGGTGTCCCTAGCCTCTGTTTGTCCGGGGCTGGATATGAGTGACAGGGGAGGGATCACTTGATGATTCCCTGTTTTGTTTCCTCCCTCTGGGGTATCTGGTTCTGACCAGTGTTGGAAGACAGGACACTGGGCTAGATGGACCTTTGGTCTTATCCAGAATGGCTGTTCTTATGTTCTTTTATTCTAATTTGCCCCTAAGTATCAACTCAGAGCCCAGCAAGCAGTGGAAGTGTTAGTAATGCTGCTAGACCATATTGTGGTTCATCAAATTCTCTGGTTGAGTAATAGTCGGGTCCAGAGGGTGCCAGACTATCTGCAGACTTCACTCCGATGACTCCCGCAAGAAGCAACTCAAACAAAGCAATAAAGTCCCACAAAGTGGGAACTCTTCCTTGCAAGTAACACTTATAGACTATATAAGGGACTATATAAGTAGAAGGGAAAAACTTCTACTTTGTCCCTGTCAAATGGCCGCTGGCAGTTTCAACTGACACAGAATTCTTCCACGTTTCTTTTACCTGAATTGCTGTGTGCTCTTCACTGTGTGCTATTAAACCAGAGCCGCAGTGCCGCCCTGAGCCAGCTGCATTGCATTTGTGATCTCAGTATATAGTCTGCAAAGGGTTTATGCTGCCTCTCAGCAGTTACAAAAATGCCCAGTGTTGATCCTTGCGCAACCATCTAAGGCCGGAGTCTGCACTAAGGGATGCGTTTGAATCAAGATACGCAACTTCGGCTACACTAATTGCATTCCTTGAGTCGAACTTTCATGCTGACCCCACAGTGGGAGAAATGCTCCCATCGACTTGCCTTACTCCTCGCGAGGAGTAGGCGTTCCAGCGCAGATGGTGGAGCCCTCAGTGTTCACTTTAGTGGGTCCTAACTAGACTGGTTAAATCGAATGCCAGAAGATAGAGCTCCAGAGCATCAATCTGCAGTAAGTATAGACGTGGCCTCGCTATATTCATGGTAGGAGCCACCACGTTGCAATGAGTTGTAGCGTCATGAGTGGGGATTGAACCTCAGATCAATAGCACCTGAGGACAATCACTTAAGCCAAAGGCGCTAGCAATGGTGTTCGTAGAGTTTTCCTCTTCATGTGGCTCGGCCATGGGCAGGGAGTAACATGAGGCACTTTGCTCCTGTGCTACACGGGGAGGTGCTCAATATTATAAAACACTTTTGTTTAAACCAAGATCAGCAACTAACCGAATGTCTCCTTTCACATAACAGAATCAAAAAATTGATGGCAAAAGACCCCTTGGGGGAATAGAGGAGCTAGGATAAAAAACATCCCCATGACACCGCTAAGGGAAAATATTGTTTTGGTCTATTAGCCCGAACAAGTTTTCTCTCTTGGCAAACTTTTCTACAATGCCTGAGGAGAAATGTTATGTAAATGGTGAAGTCTTTAAAGTGAGTATTGATAGAGTCTCGCATTCCAACCAGCTTTCTTTGAACAACGAATACCTGGAGTGCCTCTGGAATTGACCACAATTAAATTTCAATTACAGGACAATTTATGATTTCATTTTAAAATCAGTTCATAGCAGCTGCATGCAATTATTTTTATGGGAGCCAGTTCCGAGTTCATTTCATCGTAAGTGCCGTGGAGAGGAGCGAGGGGGCACGGCTCTTCACTGTGCTAGCTTTGACTGTGTCACAAGTCAAATTAGTTTAGCGCAGGCTCAGCCCAGCACCGAGTGGGTGCTTGGGCACATCGCAATGCTGCTGGGAATGGAAGTGCCCCCCCGCTCAGCACTGGGATTGCTGCCATGTAAAGCTGTGAAAAAATTGCAGAGCAGGATGGGAATCCACAACCTGAAGATAAAGGTAGACAGAAGTGATCTATCTAAGACCAGGGTCCCGTTGTCCTACATTTTCCATACGCACATATGGTTCATAGAATCACTGGACGGAAAGGAACCTTGAGAGGTGTTACCCAGACCATCCCTGACAGGAGTGCGTCTAACCGGCAGTTAAAAAACCTCCAGTGACGGAGATTCCACGACTTCCACAGGCAATTTATTCCAGGGCTTAATCACCCTGACTGCAAGTTTTTCCTAATGTCCAACCTAAACCTCCCTTGCTGCAATTTAAGCCCATTGCTTCTTGTCCTACACTCTACGTCTACACTGGCAGCTTCTTGCGCAAGAACTCTTTTGTGGAAGAGTTCTTCTGCAAAAACCCTTCCACAAGAGAGCATCTACACTGGCATGTGCTTTTGCGCAAGAGCATCCGTGCCAGTGTAGACGCTCTCTTGCGCAAGAAAGCTCTGATGGCCATTTTAACCATAGGGCTTTCTTGCGCAAGAAATTCATGTTGCCTGTCTACACTGGCCTCTTGCGCAAGAACAGTTGCGCAAGAGGGCTTATCCCTGAGCGGGAGCATCATAGTTCTTGTGCAAGAAGCCCTGATTTTATACATTAAAACCTCAGTTTACTTGCAGAAGAACACATGGCCAGTGTAGACAGGAAGCAAGTTTTTCTGCAAGAGCGGCGACTTTGGCACAAGATCGTGCCAGTGTAGACACAGGCCTGGAGCTAAGAACAAGTTTTCTTCCTCCTCCTTGTAACAACCTATTTGTTAGAGAGGATCCCTGCCGTATATCTATTATAGTCTAAAGCGGGGCTACTCTACCTGCAGCCCATGGGCCACATGCGGCCCGTGGCCTGTTTGTTCGTGGCCCATAGTGTAGTTTGGGTTTATGTGGGGCTCAACACATCGCCCGTAGGGGGGAGCCAAAACAAAAAAGCAGTCAGTATAATGGTCTTCTGTTGCTATGCATTTTAGTAGTTAAATTCCTGGTCTGTCATTGCTCATTGAGGGAATGGCTAGACTACATGGCTCCATCAATAGATGAGTTTACTAGACATAGGAAAATGAAGCGGCGATTTAAGTAATCGCCGTTTCATTTACATCAAAATGGCCACCACACTGTGCCGATTAGCTGTTTGGTGGCACAGCGGGGCAGTCTGGACGCTCCGTGGTCGACAATGGAAGCCTTTGTTGACCACTCCGGTAAACCTCATTCCACAAGACATAACGGAGTGGTCGACAAAGGCGTCCGTTGTCAACCGTGGCGTGTCCAGACTGACCTGCTGTGCCGCCAAACAGCTGATCGGCACAGCATGGTGGCCATTTTGATGTAAATGAAGCGGCGATTATTTAAATTGCTGCTTCATTTTCCTATGTCTAGTAAACTCATCTACATGGGTCCATCGATGGAGCCAGGTAGTCTAGACATACCCTAAGAGTGCTGTCATATGGGTGGAAATCAAGTAAATATTGCATTGTATTAATATCAGCAGAATTGACTTAAATGGGGCCTGCGTGTTGTGTAGTCTTGCCTTAATCTTTGTATTCATGGCCAACAGTGTGAAAGAAGCTATTTGCATATATTTGCATGTATATACAACCACACTTAAGTTGCGGTCCTTGGCATGTGCTGTGAGTATCACTGTAGCACCGGGGCTTCCAAAGTTGAATAGCCCTGATCTAAAAAGACAAACAAAAAGGGAAAGAGACATGCCCATATTCACATAGCAGGTCAGTGGGAACAGAATGCAAGTGTCCTGGTTTCCAGCTGAGAAGATTTAACCCTGGACCATGCTGCCTCTCTAGCAGAGGCTAGCAGAGGACAGCATGGGATCGAGGAGACTCATCTCTTCTGTTTGGACAGACACGGTACCAACTAGCAAAATGACCTCCCTGTTAAGTTATGGAGGCTTGCAGTGAAACATTGCATAAACTCTCCAACCTGTGGAACTCCTTCCTAGAGGATGTTGTGAAGTCTATGCTTATAACTGGGTTAAACAAAAAAAAACTAGATAGATTCATGGAGGAAAAGCCCATCAATGGTAATTAGCCAGGATGGGCAGAAATGGTGTCCCTGGCCTCTGTTTGTCAGAGGCTGGGAATGGATTTCAGGGGATGGATCATTTGATGATTCCCTGTTCTGTTCATTCTTTCTGGGGTACCCGGCACTGACCACTGTCAACAGACAGGACCCTGGGCTAGACTGATCTTCGGTCTGTCCCAGTGTGGTCGCTCTTACGTTCTTTAGACTCCAATTCTAAAACAACAAACTTCACACAAAACTAGACATTCTCGGACCATTTGGAATGTACGGTCCAGGACAAAGCACCACTTCTGTGCTCAGTAGATTGCCGAGACAGATGTTTTTTAAAAAACGTGCAGAGCAGCTAGTGACAGAGACAAGGTCACAACCTCAGCTCATTGCTGCAACACCGTGACTGCAGTGGAGGGAGTCTGGGTTTGCACTGATATAACAGAGAGCAGAATGTGTCCCACTGTGGTTTTGAAGCCTTTATCTGGTTAAACGTCTCCATGGGAAAATGTATCCTCCTTGTGTTGGTTCTCAGTGAGTCATTCTGCATCGTTTGATAGACAATATTGCAATATATTATTTATATCCAGCTGGCTGACCTGCCGTCTGTTGGAGGCACTGTATAATTCTTTTCAGACAACAATTGTACAGCCGAAAAGCTGACCTAAGGAATGGAATGGTATCACAGGCAGCAGAAGATGGAGAGCAAAAGTATTATCACTTTACATATTTTATCAGGGGAAGAAAAATAGAAGAATTTGAAATAGCAGAAACTAATGCTACAGTCCCACACTGAATGTAATGAGCTACAAAAGGATTGGATTAAACTGAGGGTTCATCTACACAGCACCCTAAACTCGAAGTAAGATGTGCAATTGGTGCTATGCAAATCATAGAATCATAGAATCATAGAATAATAGGACTGGAAGGGACCTCAAGAGGTCATCGAGTCCAGCCCCCCGCCCTCAAGGCAGGACCAAGCTCCGTCTACACCATCCCTGACAGATGTCTATCTAACCTGTTCTTAAATATCTCCAGAGAGGGAGATTCCACCACCTCCCTTGGCAATTTATTCCAATATTTGACCACCCTGACAGTTAGGAATTTTTTCCTAATGTCCAATCTAAACCTCCCCTGCTGCACTTTAAGCCCATTACTCCTTGTCCTGTCCTCAGAAACCAAGAGGAACAAATTTTCTCCTTCCTCCTTGTGACACCCTTTTAGATATTTGAAAACCGCTATCATGTCCCCCCTTAATCTTCTTTTTTCCAAACTAAACAAGCCCAGTTCATGAAGCCTGGCTTCATAGGTCATGTTCTCTAGACCTTTAATCATTCTTGTCGCTCTTCTTTGTACCCTTTCCAATTTCTCCACATCTTTCTTGAAATGTGGCGCCCAGAACTGGACACAGTACTCCAGCTGAGGCCTAACTAGTGCAGAGTAGAGCGGCAGAATGACTTCACGAGTTTTGCTTACAACACACCTGTTGATACAACCTAGAATCATATTTGCTTTTTTTGCAACAGCATCACACTGTTGACTCATATTCAACTTGTGGTCCACTATGACCCCTAGATCCCTTTCCGCCATGCTCCTTCCTAGACAGTCGCTTCCCATCTTGTATGTATGGAACTGATTGTTCCTTCCTAAGTGGAGCACTTTGCATTTCTCTTTATTAAACCTCATCCTGTTTACCTCTGACCATTTCTCTAACTTGCTAAGGTCATTTTGAATTATGTCCCTATCCTCCAAAGAAGTTGCAACCCCACCCAGTTTGGTATCATCTGCAAACTTAATAAGCGTACTCTCTATCCCAATATCTACATAATTGATGAAGATATTGAACAGTACGGGTCCCAAAACAGACCCTTGAGGAACTCCACTTGCTATCCCTTTCCAGCAGGATTTAGAACCGTTAACAACAACTCTCTGACTACGGTTATCCAGCCAAATATGCACCCACCTTATCGTGGCCCTATCTAAGTTATATTTGCCTAGTTTATCAATAAGAATATCATGCGAGACCGTATCAAATGCCTTACTAAAGTCTAGGTATATGACATCCACCGCTTCTCCCTTATCCACAAGGCTCGTTATCTTATCAAAGAAAGCTATCAGATTAGTTTGGCATGACTTGTTCTTCATAAACCCATGCTGGCTATTCCCTATCACTTTATTACCTTCCAAGTGTTTGCATATGATTTCCTTAATTACCTGCTCCATTATCTTCCCTAGGACAGACGTTAAACTGGCCGGTCTGTAGTTTCTTGGGTTGTTCTTATTCCCCTTTTTATAGATGGGTACAATATTTACAATGTACATATCAAATTTCAAATCTATTTCAAAATAGTTTATTTTTGAAATAACGCGCTATTTTGAGACATCCCTTAACCCTAATGGAACGAAGGTTATTGGGATGCTGAAATAATGCACCCGTTATTTCGAAAAATATTTTGAAATAATGGGCAGCTTGTGTAGATGTGGGGTACCTATTTGGGGATACCTCTGGTATCTCGAAATTGCAGTGCAGTGTAGATGTACCCAGTGTGACTGGGAAACCAAATGGCAGATGGAATTCAATGCTGATAAATGCAAAGTAATGCATATTGGAAACCATAATCCCCATTGTTTATGTCATATGATAGTGGGTCTAAATTAGCTGTTGCCACTCGAGAGATCTTGGAGTCATTCTGGGTATTTCTTGAAAACATCCACTTGGTGCAGCGGCAGTCAAAACAAGCCAACAGAATCTTGGGAATCATTAAGAAATGGATAGAGAATAAAACAGAAAATGTCACATTGCCTCTGTATAAATCCATGGCGCGCACATCTTGAATATTGCAGGCACATGCCATCACCCCATCTCAAAAAAGACATATTGGAATTGGAAAAAGTTTAGAAAAAGGCAACAATAATCATTAGCAGTAGGAAAGGCTTCTGTGTAAGAAGAGATTAATAAGACTTGGACTTTTCAGCTTGGAAGAGAGACATCTAAGGGGGATATGATAGAGATCTATACAATCGTGACTAGTATGGCAGAAGTAAATAAGGAAGTGCTATTTACTCCTTCCCATAACACAAGACCTAGGAATCACCAAATGAAATTAATGGGCAGCAGGTTTAAAACAAAGAAAAGGAAGTATTTTTTCACACAACATGGAATTAACTGGTGGAACTCCTTGCCAGAGGATATTGTGAAGGCCAAGACTATAATAGGGCTTTTTAAAAGAACTAGATAAATTCATGAGGGAGAAGTCCACCAATGGCTGTTAGCCTAGATTGTCAGGATTGGTGTCCCTAGCCTCTGTTTGCCAGAATCTAGCAATGAGTGAATGGGTATGGATCACTTGATAATTCCCTTTTCTGTTCATTCCTACTGGGGTACTTGGCACTGGCTACTGTTGGAAGACAGGATACTGGGCTAGATATACCTTTGGTCTGACCCAGTCTGGCTGTTCTTATGTTCTCAATGTGTAACTGTGATACAGAAATGGGCAACAAGGGTTAATTGGGGCAATGGGCTTAAACTGCAGCAAGGGAGGTTTTGGTTGGATAATAGGAAACTTCCTACCTGTCAGGGTGGTTAAACACTGGAATAAGTTGCCTAGGGAGGTTGTGGAATCTCCATCACTGGAGATCTTTAAAAGTAGGTTGGACTGACATCTAAAAGAGATGGTCTAGCTGGAGCTTGGTCCTGCCTTGCAGGCAGGGGACTGGACTTGATGCCTCTTGAAGTCCCTTCCAGTTTGAGTGTTCTATGATTCTTAGCTTTGTTGCTGAGTGCTTTTGACACTGCATAAACTCCAAATCCCTCTCCTGTATCTGTGCTGGCTCAGCAGTGCTAACCAGATCATTTTTGTCATCAAAATGAGCAACTTGACTTCTGAAGGCTCACGAAGCAGGTCCCTTGAAAGTGTCATTCTTTTTCAGTCACTCTTCAGAGTTGAATCACACTTTCAAAGAGAGAGCTCAACATTTTTCTCTCGGTGGGCGCAAGGTCTTTGACTAGCAAATGACCTTTCTAGCAGGTAAAGCAATGATGTCATTTCCTTATGCACTGAGAAAAGAACGAAATTACCAGTGTTGTTGCCATACATACCCGTGGCTAGCTGGGAATTTCTTTTATTAAATATGTTCATGGAGGACAGATCCACCAACGGCTAGTTGCTATCGAACACTGAGCGGCACCTTGCGGAGAAGATATTTTTCCATTGACTCCACAGCAGTTCAATGTTTGCTTTAGCTTAGCTCTTGTAATAGTGTAGCTGGAAACAAAGACACATGCACATCTTGCTTTCAGGTCCCTGGAGGAGAAGCATAGAATTCAGATCCACATTCCCACGTCACCACACTTGGTATGTTCCACGGACTGACGGACGCTGGCAAATGTTGGGATTGCCACCAGTGCCACACACTCCCTAGGATGAGGTGGAGCGGTAACAAATGTCATGCAAAACCCACACACTTATATGTGCAAAGGACATTCAGCCTCTTTGTGAAGCAGAATTGATTTTGCTGTATCGATCCGTATTGATTTCGGATGGCATAGCAATGCTGCTGTGTTGTCTAATAGTTTCTAGCTAGCTAATTGATACAGTTTATAAAGCAAGTTGAGTGTTTACTCAAATCCTGGGGGCAAGTAAGTATCCTTTACCTTTAACCAAAAGCAAATGTGAGTCTAAACATTTCCATTAACAATTGAGAAGTTTGGAATGGGGACTTTTTAAACAAAAAAATCCCCAAATAGAAAGGGTGGGGCTGGTTTTACTTTAAGATGTGCCTCTCTTCAGTCTGTCAAAGCAGTTCAAGAATGCCACTTTGCTGTCACCCATAGTGTTTTCATTGGTGAATAAATATAATAAAAATAATCCATTTGTGCATGTGCTTGCAGCTAGAGCTACATTAATGTATTCCATTGAAATTACTTTTGATCAAGTTCATCTGAAAAAGTGGATTTTGCCCACGAAAGCTCATGAGGCTATATATATATTTTTGTTAATGAATAGCCCTGTGGCACCTTAGAGACTGTGTTCCCGGAAATTGAGTTATCAACTGGATGCATTTTTTTGCGTGGAAAGTGTCAGCATCCCTCCATTTTATTTTATTATAGAGCTTTGGAAGACCACCTCTCGAGGTCTAAGTGTGGTATGTTCAGTGTAGCATGAGTCAGAATATCTGTCATAGCTCCCCAATCAGTTGGAGAAGGGGGAGGTTTAAAAGTCACAAACAAATGTTCTACCTTTCTAATCAAAACACAATATAACCTCAGTTTTACAATCTTCAAACTTAAGATTGAAGGTGTAGAAAACATGGGCTATGAGGGAAGATTGAAGGAATTGGGCTTGCTTAGTCTGGAAAAGAGAAGACTGAGAGAGGACATGATAGCAGTTTTCAGGTATCTAAAAGGGTGCTACAAGAAAGAGCCTCTTTGGCCTCGAAGGATAGGACAAGAAGCAATTGGCTTAAACTGCAGCAAGGGAGGTTTACGTTGGACATTAGGAAAAACTTCCTACCTGTTAGGGTGGTTAAACTGAACTAAATTGCCTTGGGAGTTTGTGGAATCTCCATCACTGGAGATATTTAAGAGCAGGTTGGACAGACGCCTGTCACAGACGGTCTAGATGGTGCTTGGTCCTGCCATGAGGGCAGGGGACTGGACTCGATGACTTCTCGAGGTCCTTCCAGTTCTAGTGTTCTGTGATTCTATGAAGGACCCGTGAAATGAGCCCTTTTTCTTAGCCGAAAATAATCACATGCTACAAGTAACGTCAACAAAGTCCAAGCTAACAGATGTATTAGAGCCTAAGCTTTTTGTCTGTGCCCACGAGAGCTTATGCTCCAATAGATCTGTTAGTCTATAAGGTGCTACAGGACTCCTTGTCGCTTTTGCAGATCCAGACTAACACGGCGACCCCTCTGATACTGAAGTCCAAGCTGACGTCTCGTCCCATTCCAGTGCCTTGAGTGCACTGGGAGTTTCTTTGGCATGGTTTGGCAGTCAAGAAGAAAGTGACACAAGGCACCACACTGCAACTTATGCCCCACACCTCCTGTACATCGAAGCTCGATTTATTGAGACCCACGGTCCCCAATGGGGTTGTAACATAGGTGTTCTACCAGAGGTGGCAAACATTTTTTGGTCTGCTTTCATGCCGGTGCCTGAGTTCATGTCTACATCATTTTTCCCCATCCCACGTCTCTTTGTGGTTCTTGGGCCAACAGCAACAGTGGCATTCGAATCCAAATGCAGGCTGAGGTCCAGCCATTTGCTGTAGGATCCTCTCTAATGCCAAGCTGCATTCTTCAGATAAATCTGTGTCATCTGGGGGGGCATCTATTTGTCTCCTTGAATAAATTAATGTAGGTCTCTCCGAACCTCCTTTCACAAGAATTGCTCCTTGTCAGGTATTTCAGTCTCACATTCTGCCTTTCCCCCCACCCCCATTAATATGGGGCTTAAGATTTTCGTACACTGCAGGGTAAACTGTCTAATGCTAGACAATTACTTACAAAGCAATTTCAATGTAAATTATTAAAAGGCCAAGCTAACATCCTGTCGAGGAGTCCTTAAGGCCTAATGTAACCTTATTAAACATTTCTGTTGGTATTAAAGGTTACCTGTATTCAATTTCTGCCCTCTCGGCCTTCTCGCTCCGTGCCATCTGTGTGCTGAATAATTAAATGAAGAACCCAAAAAACACTTTTTGGAGTGAGGAGGGGGCGAATTTTGACCTTCTGCAATGTGCCGTGTCCTCTTTTGACACGAGGCCTGTCCTCGCTCTCCGGCTGCCTCCGAGTGGGCTGCACACAAACAATCATTTGGTAGCTGAATATGCAGGGAACAGAGTTGAATACGTCAAGTGGGTTCACAAACACAGCTGACATTTTTCAGTGTGACATTAATAAAGCCCATTTTGTGGGATGCCTTATGCTGTGTGACTAGGGATGAAGGAGTCTTTGGAAGGCTCTGAGCAGGGAAAAGTACGTAGGAGCTGCACACAAAGAAAGAAAAAGAAAAAAAAAGAAACCTTGATGAGGTTTCTCCCAACATCGAAAAGGCGAAGGCTGGGGGGGGAGGTCTATCCTTTGTTTCATTTTCTTGTTTGCGCTCCAGCCGGGGCAATTAAAAAACAAAGTCAACTTCACTGCGGACTGAGTCTCTCATCAAGGCTCTTTCACCTCGTCTCTATCTCCGACCCGTCTGTCTGTTTCTCTCCCTCGTGCCGTGTGCTGAGAGTTCGTTCTTGCTTACAGTAACTGACAGCTATCGGCAAAACTGATCGCATTTGCTTATTAGGTCCTGGCATTTCTAGGGCACTGAGTCTCATCGTAGCTTGAATGGGGCTTTCCAAAGGACTCTGCGCTTCGCAAACCCACCCTGCCACAGTGTTGAGCTGCTCCACTGTGGCTCTACAAGGACAAGGAAGCATTCTGGAAAGACAGTGCAAGCAATTGTTAGCGCTAACCTAACAAAATAGTGATGCAAATACATGAAAGCAGGCTCTTCATGATTAAATGCCAAGAGATATGGATTCTGCATTAAGCACTGGACTGGAAAGTCAGGACAGGGAGGGAAGGGGCTGAGATAAGAAAAAGAGCAGAAAAAAAACAGAAACGACAAGAAAATGGTTCTACATTTCAGTGCAGAAGAGGCCTTTGGTTTAGCTGAGTGAAAGTAATCATTTGCTGAGATGGGGCAGTTTTGAATGACTGAAGGGATCAGCAAGTTGAAATTCATGTTTCTACATTGCAAGAAAACCAAAAATGACCAAATAATTGAATAAAGAGGAGCTCCGGTTTTCCCCAAATGCCTGAAGGTGTCCTTCTGTCGGATGGCAATTTTTGGCTCTGATTACCTTGGTCTCTCTTGCCTTGGTATAGTCTCTAATATGCAGGTGAGCCCCAGTCTGCAATAAACTCTCCTGCCCATTCTGTTTGGTGTGGAGAAAATTGAATCATTAACAAGAACACCAACATTAAAGGGCAACACCAGTTGCCTCGGAGAAAACTAAATTCCAAGGATTAAATTTTCATCCCAACTAGACTCCAGCGGCACAAAGCCATAAAAATTCATGACAAACAGGACTGAGCTCCAGGGAATGTAAATTCACATTTTGAAAACAAATTCTCATTAAGCAAGTCTTTTTCTGCAGACATATAGTGGCATTTCTTTTTGAGTGTGATGGTTCTTTCTTCACAATTTCATCAAAGGTCATGTTTGGGTTTCACAGTGTAGTATCCAGTTGTCCGTTATCCATTGTGTTCCATGCAGCAGCAGAAGAATACTAAATCTCTGGACCATAATACCTAGTGCTCATCAGGAACTTTTTGACTGCACTTTTTTTTTCCCCCAGCAGAAAGCTAAATCTTTGCATGGGAATTGGTTGCCTTCCAAGAATTTAAAAAAATGAGAATTTTCAAATTTATCAAAGTTTACCATGTTATCCAGATCTCTCTGAATTGGTGGCTTGTCCCCTTCATGATTTACCACTGCCCCAACTTTTGTGCCATCTGCAAACTTTATCCGTGATGATTTTGTGTTTTCTTCCAGGTTATTGATAAAAATAATAAATAGCCGAGGCTATTATCCAACCCTTAGAGCACCCTATTTTAAACACACCTGCTTGATTAATACTCCCCATTTATGATCACATTTTGAGAACTATGAGTTATCCACTTTTTAATCCATTTCACGTGCTTTGTGTTATTTTTATATCCTTTTAGTTTCTTTTGATAAAAATATTAAGCAGCATCAAGTCAGACACCTGACAGAATTACTGTACTGTACAGATTTCTGCTATGTTATAGTGATACTATGACCTTCATCAATCACATTTTTAATCTCATGAAAAAAAGATATTGAAGTTGGTGTAATGGGATCTATTTTTGATAAAATCTTCTTGATTTGCATTAATTGCTCTACCCTCCTTTATTAACTAAGTTTCATGTCAGCTGCTTCATTACCTTGCCTGGGATCAATATAGACTGACGGGTCTATAATTATCCAGGTCATCCCATTGACCCTTTTTAGAAATTGGTATGACATTAACTTGCTACATTCGCTTTCTTTCAGTCTTTGGGGACTTCCCCACTGTCCCAAGACTTATTGTGAATTGACCTGGATCTCAGCTGGCTGTGATGCTCACTGGATCATTAATGTTATCTGGATATGATGATTTTAAAATCTCTAATTTGTGTAGCTTCTCTCTAACATCCTCCAGAGAAACTAGTGAAATGTGAAGAATGAGACTGTGTATCTTTTCCTCCAAAACAGAACAAACTAATTATTATACGCTCAGGTCTTTTCTGCACTAATATTCTACCATTCTATCATTCTACCATTGCCATCTATTTATGTACCATTATCAAGAATCTTTTTTGTTCCTAATGTATTTTTAAAACTACCTATCCTCCTTCAATCAGCTGGACATAGATGTCTCCTTGTGTTCTTTTGCTTCCCTTATTAATTTTCTACAATTCCCAGTTTCTGATTTATATGTATTACTTTCAAATTCCCCATTTTTTTCATTGATTAAATTATGATGGTGATTTAAAGTTGCCTTTATTTACCCTCTAAGCTAGGATTTTTTATTATTTTTGTTTTAACCAGTCCAGTCTTCTTCCACAGTTGTGGGATTGTGGTTTTCAAGCATGTAGAAATTTCTTCTTAAATGATTCCCAACCAGCAGCCACATTTTTCTGATTAAATTCTTCCTCCCAGTTCATTTATTTGACTATATTAAAGCAACACACTCTGGCTCCTGGTTTGGATTCTGTAGCTCTAAAGATGTTCTCCAATGCTCATATTAATAGCCATTGCAGCTATTCAGTGTATCTGTTAGCCACTAAAATTAACCCTTTGAGTTCACTGTCTCTGACATCCCCTAGTTATGGAAGCAGCCTTCACTGGTCATAAGTGATGGGAGCAGATGACTAATTATTTGAATCACATTTTGTGTGTGTGTGTGTGTGTGTGTGTGTGTGTGTGTGTGTGTGTGTGTGTGTGTGTGACACGTGTTTATCACAGCCCAGTTCTCTTTTTCTCACTTACATACACACACACAGAGACTTAACAAAGGAGAAACTCTCTACCATACTGTAATAACTTTGAAAGCCCTGACAGCTTTCTTAATTGACCATTTAATACTCCTTAGAGATCGGTAACATTTTTATAATGTGTCAAGTCTCGTTAACCTATTAAATACCTGGCGTGTGCTATGGGCCAGATGCTTTCCACAGACGTTGGTAGAGCTCTACCAGTTTACACAGCTGCAGATTGGGCACTTTTTTTGTGATATTCTCTCTTCGGCTCACCACAGACTAAAGGCTTCTGAACTGTTCTGTTTAGCCGCCTCACTCCTATTTCTGACCTTTGCAGAACATAAAGATTCTCAAGCAAGAAAACTCATTTGTAGCCATAAAATGAAGGTAACATCTTTCAGGTGGGGGGTTCTAAGCATTTAATCCATTGCTACCATGACCCCACTCCCTATAGTAAACCCAGATCATTACGCAGGTGGATGTGGAAGATTTCAAACACCAGAGCCAGGCTACCTCTTTTGCCAGGATTTGGCTGGTTGGCTTGTTTGGTATGTTGAGGCTGAGCTGCTGTTGCTGCAGGTGGCTTTCAGTGACTTGATGTTTTAGAAAGGCTTGAAGTTTTATTGGATTGCTCGGGCATCTGAGATGCAACCTTTGGCGTTTGACAGGGGTACATTTCCGAATAGTCTTGCTGTGTAAGAGATGATAGAACACATTTGCTGGTTTGGTGTGACGTTGTTGTTTGCAGGGGTTGGAGATTAGCTGGAGGTTCGATACTACATGCTATGAAACCTGGGGGAAAGGACGCTTAAGGAACGTTATCTATTAGATGATGAGATGAAATTTGGTGAGAGAATTTTGCCGTTAGATCATTAATCCAGCAAAGTACTTCAGCAAGTGCTTAACATTCAGCTTATTCCTATTATGGAGTCTAGTCACTTGCTAAAAGTTACTTAAAACTACTCATATACTTGAATGCATTACACACTAGGGCAAATGAAATGGAGGCTGGCTGAAGCAGTGTTACCAACTGGGGGCTGTTTGAAGAGACATCTTGTTTGCCCACACCACACAAAAACAACCTCAGCCTAAATGCATGACCAAACCCTCGAGGAAAAGAATGGCAGCGATTCAGATTTCAGAGTCTTGAGTTTTCACTCTAGGGCTACGTCTATACTGCACCCTTCTTCTGCAAAAGCTTATGCAAATGAAGCGTGGAGTAGAATATCACCATGCTTCATTTGCATAATTAATTAGGGGCTGTTTTTGCACAAGAGGCTTTTGCACAAAAAGGAGCTGGATAGATGGCTCCTTTTTGCGCAAAAACCCCCTTTTGTGCAAGAGCCATTCTTCTTCATTTTTTCAGGAAGAACGGCTCTTGTGCAAGAGGGGGTTTTTGCACAAAAAGGAGCCATCTACACAGCTCCTTTTTGCACAAAAGCCTCTTGCGCAAAAATGTCCCCTAATTAATTATGCAAATGAAGTGTGGTGATATTCTACTCCACACTTCATTTGCATAAGCTTTTGAGGAAGAAGGGTGCAATATAGACATAGCATAAGTGTCTTGACTGAAAGGTTGTTTCTTCTGGGTAGTGTGCAAGAATCTCGTTAAACTGTGTGCGAGCCTTCTAACGGCGTCCACTGTGTTCTGTTTAAGAAACTGCTAGAAACAGAGTAGCAGTGTGTAAGGAGATGGGCTTGGTGTGTGTGTGGGCGGCGATGGAAAATGTGTCTGTGTGGGATTCAGTAGGGCGTATGAGATTTCTTCACATTGTTTTAGTGCGGAAAGAGCAGAAGACATCCCCTTGTGGACAAGAAGGCTGGTATGATGGTTAGGGCCCTAGCCTGTAAGCTGGCAAGCCCAGATTCAATTCCCTGCTAGGCCAGTCACTTAGGCCATATCTTCACTACACAGAAGATTGACACGGCTGTGGTCAGTCTTCTGGGGCTCAATTTAGTGGGTCTGGTGAAGACCTGCTAAATCAAACTCAGAGGAAACCGCCGGTGGTGCCAATAGTCCCATTCTTCATGAGGAGTAAGGAAAGCCAATGGGAGAGTTTGCTCCCATCAGCCTCCCGCCAGGTGGACGGCACAGACACTCAATTTAAGCTATGTCGACTCCAGTTACATAATTAACATAGCTGAAGTTGCCTATCTCAGTTCGACCTTCCCCTGTAGTGTAGACCAAGCCTTAATGTTTGGGAAATAGGAGGACTGTAGGGTGTTCAGACACTATAGAAATGGGAGCCTTCAGAGCACCTAAAACAACGTGGCATTAGCCACTCTAGGACGAGGCCTCTTCCAAACTCAGGTATTTCTAATCCAATGGCACCTGGGTTTGTCATAACCACACCCCACCCTAGCCATATATTTCAAACCATGGAGCAGTCCCAAACCCATTTCCCTAGCTCCACTTTCACCCAGAGCTTAGCTATGAACTACTGTTAGCTGCAAAGCCAAACCCAGTGAGCACAGAACTATTAAACCAAACCTCTCCTCCCTGGGCAGCTCCAGTTTCTGCTGTGGCCAGAGCAGAGTCAAATGTAATTGTGAAACAGTGGGGCTCCAAACGCAGGCTGGAAGGGGAGGGTGTGAGTGTTCTTTGCGGTTCTGTCTCCGCCTTCCTCCTTCAACAGGAGCTGAAACTGAATCAATGGTTTCTTCCCATTAGCTGGAGTCGCTTCTCCTGTGTTCCATTGAACGTGACCGCTGAAACAGTCTTACCCTAACTGGCAGTTGCCACCCATCAAAGTCATTTGCTTTAATAATTTATTGACACATAAAACAGGAAGAATTTTCCCAGCAACAGTAACACCCCTTCCTCAGGCTGCCATTTATTCTCAGCCCCAGGGAGCAGGACGCACTTAGCTGTTCTCCCTCCCCAAAGGCGATTTTAGAACGACACCTCCCCTCCCAGCTCGTGCTCCAGAGATCTGATTTTAAAATGTAGTGAATATCGGAAATGAGTTGAAATGTGCCTCAAGACACTTGTGGCAACGATGTGCTTTTAAGAACCTGGGCAGGAGTTTGGGCTTTGCAGACCTCTTACATACACCCCAAAGAAATGAGCCGTATAATGGCCCATCATCACGCTTCCCCTCTGACTCAGGCGCTTGCTCATAAAAAAAAAAAGCCCCCAATCTTTTTGTAGAACTTCTGCAGACTTTCAGTGGCTGAAGTGCAAGCTCAGGAGATTGTGCGCGGGTAATATCGGCTGTCCTGAGCTACTTGGAGGAGATGGGAAGCCAACCCCAAAACATCACATCACATCACATCTATTTTTTTGATCCTCCCCTCTTTGGCCTTGCAAATTGATTCAGTGCCTGGCGCAGATCTTGATAGGGTTTGTCAGGGCTGCAGTTCCTCAGATCTGAGAGCAACCGTTTTCATTTTGCTGGCTGGTCTCCTGATTCTCTCTGCTGCTCCCTGGCGGTCCCTTACTCATTTCTGTTTTTTCAAGGCGAGTAAGGCAATATCTTTTACTGGACCAACTTCTAACCAACCTTGTTTCGCTATTACCCTGGGACCGACCTGGTCATAACAGCACGGTCTATAAAGTCATACAGATCCCAACTACAGTGTTTCTGGGGCCAAAACATGTTGAAAGATTCCACTGAGTCCTGCAATTCTGGCCCCGTTAAAGTGTTGGGAAATAAAACACCCCCGTCTCATGCTTGCGGGATCACTTTATACCCATGCCACTGTAGATCACTGCATCATATAACTCCTGAGCATTATTAACAGCACTAGGTCTGCAAAGACGTTAGAGCGCCATGTGCTGAAGGGTGTAATGAAGGATGCAGTAAAAGAATTTGGCATAAGATCAAATCACTCTCTGAAAAAAATCATTCCCTTCAATTGCTGCCTCTTTCCCACCCCCACACATTCCCTGTGCGCTGGCTTGACTTAAGGGGTGATACAGCAAGTGCTGACACCCATCGGCAGCTTTTCCCAATGGGTCAGATGCTGCACCAATGAAATCAAGAGCAAAATGCCCATTGATTCCGGTGGCACAGACATGTGACATCCCAAACAATTGCAGGATCAGGCCCATGGGCTGTAAGCACTTCAGGAGAGGGACTATGTCTGTGATGTGCCTCATTATGAATATTATTCATCATGATTCCCTGCAAACCTGACAAATTCTCTTTTTTCCTTTCTGTCACACTCTGCCCAGCAATCCCACTGCTCTGTCCCTAAGGAACCCGCACTATTATTTATTAGAATTGGGTGGAGAACAATTTAAAATGTCTATAAATACCCCAGGAAAGTAAATGCATTAACCTTATCTTGATCCTCAGCTGTAATTACATAAAGTCTGGCTCCCAAGTAAATGAGTACATTAATAACTATTTTGTTCTTACAATAACCATCATTTCTTAGATCTTAAAGCTATTTGCTAATTTAGCCACACACGTATGCCCAGAGATAATTCCACTGTCAAAATCTGACAATGTGTGTGACGCTCCAGAGACACAGTGCTGACCAAACCACTTCATTCACTTCAAAGTCATTCAGCAAACCTATTTTCAAATTAGGAAGATTAAAAAAGAAAAACTATTACATGTGAATAAGTCTGATGTTAAATGAAAGGTTCCAGACAATTCCAACCCCGGGACAAAAACTTCTCAGTGAAATTAATCTTTGGAACAGTCAGAGGAGAATAGCTCGTGTGTGTGTGTGTGTGTGTGTGTGTGTGTGTGTGTGTGTGTGTGTGTGTGTGTGTGTGTGAGAGAGAGAGAGAGAGAGAGAGAGAGAGAGTTAAATGGGCATCAGCAAAGCCAAAGATAACAATGGAAATACAAGAAATAAAAAGAGTGCAGCTATCAGTAATCTGGAAAATTACTTGTCTGTTGAACCTGGATTGGGTTTACCAGGCTCCTCCAGAACCATCACAGCTACGTGCCAGCTTGGCCTGATTGCCTCTCCATGCTGTGAGTGTGGGGCAATAGCACACTGGGTGAAAGAGGGCCCATGCTAGCCTCCTGGGGCAATCCTCTGGGTATGGACCTGAACTCTGAGCTCTGATGACCGCACCGGGGATGTGCAGGACACAGCCCTGTAAATGTCATTCTCCTCCGGGGTTACTTTCTTCTCCCCTTACGATGCCTGACAGAGATTTCCTCGAGCCCATGGCAATGCTTTGCCTTTATGGTGAGAGGATGTAATCCTCTCCAAGCCATTTGCAAGATTTAGACTAAGGAGTCAAGGGTTTTATGGGATTTCAAGACACAGTAAAGAAGAAATACTTGAAAGTTTAGTGTCTTGCAGATGGAGAGGAGGACAGGGAGATGGTTTGAATCTCCACTTGGTTCCTGTCCTGATGTTCTCATTTCAAAGCAATTTGCTCACTTCAGTAGAATTTTAATTAGTGCTTTATTTCTTTAGCCCTACATTGCATATTATACCTGTAATCCAAATACTCATGATTAGCAATAAGAGTTTCCTCCAGAGATCGGAGGGAAGGGTATTTTAGGTGACAAAGTTTTCCACTGGCCTAAGTAAAAAGAGTTGATGGAACTTGGTGCAGCGTCCTAATGCAGGAGAGTCCGTCCAATTGCTTTTAGACAAACCCTCTGTTCTGGAACAGGACTCTCACCAAGGTCAGTGTGCGGGGGTGGAGGGGTGGGAGGGGAGCTTGCAAGGGCTCCTGCCCCTACAGATCTCTCCAGGAGACCTAGATTCCAGAAGGACCCCTGGTGATTACATAGTCTGACCTTCTGCGGGGGATCTGGAGAACTTCCCCACCATAACTCCTCGAGGAGATCTTTTAGGAGAACATCCCCTCTCAACTTTTAAAATTACCGGTGCTGGAGAACCCACCACCACCACCCCCCGGGGAAATTGCTCTGATGGTTAAAAGCTTACACCCTCGCTCTGCCTGCTCGTCATTGCTCCTCACGTTGAACATAGATGACCTGGCAGAAGAGGACACTAGACAATAAATGGCTGCAGAAGGTGAGGAAAGGCTGATGCAGGACTGCGGCACCAGGGCTGAGCGAATCCCTGTTCTACAACAAGAGGAACAAAGGAGTGTTTGGTTCTGTCATTTGCTCCGTCTGCCCATCACCAAATCGCAGCTCTCAGCCCCTCGGGACTGAAATCCAGGGGAAGATTTTTACTTTCCTGGCTGGAACTCCAGTATTCACACCCATCACTTCTTCCTACGGGTCTGGTTCTGGTGCAACCAGAGGAGAAAGGTTTTCAGTGGGACACTGGCCATGGTGTGATGTGCACTTCCCCCCAGGTGATCCACGTGAGTCCCTGTGCACTGTCCAAACCCCCTCAGGCAACGGTTTTCACTGCTGCGTAGGGCCTGGAACCGCTGCATCGCCATGTTCCACTGAGAGCAGCCCTAGAGACTGAGTAATTATCTGAGCCAGTGATTGAATCAGGTGGATATTTTGTACAAGGACTTTGATAATGAACCAGTTTTTCTGGTCTCCAGTGACACTCTAATCCCTGCTGTCAAGGCTGACTCCCCACTCTGGCACGATGAATGCAGAAGTGAGGGCCTGCAAAAGTACCCCAAAACCTTCTCTTTCCAGGCTTTGGTATAAAACTTCCCCCAAAATCTGAAAAACCTAGATTTGGGGGATAAAAATCTGCAGCCACTATCCAAGTAATGGTAAGAAAAACCAGGGAAGAGATCACTTGAGAAATCTCAGCCCTAATACCAAGTTAATAAAAAAGAAAGAACTTTTCTTATCACCACAATACTCCTGTTACAAGCACAGCTGGATTGGCTAGATGAGGAGAGCCACCAATGAATAAACTCATGGGGAATTTTCCCATGGGGAACAAAACTTAGTTACAAAAGAGAGAAAACCCCATTTCTAAATGCACAGACATCAGATCCACAGTCCCAAACCATAAAACAATAACACCTAATGGATTTATCTAAACTTTACCCTACTTACAGATAGTGAAGAGTCTTCTTTTGGAGAGACACGTTGTCTGTCCTCCTCAGTATCTGGAGAACAACTGCTCAGAGACAAAGGAGGGGAAAAACAAAAATTCCTTTGTCTCAGTTTGAAATCCCTATCTGCATTTCTATTGGCTGACTGCTGCCTAGCTAGGTACAGTTAACCTCTTAGTCCCCAGGCTGCTGGCCATCCCTCATGGTCATGACCCTGCCTGTGCACTATATCTCACACAATGGAGACTGGAGAAGGGTGTTTTATTCTGATGAACATGCAACCCCTTATGCATGTGTTAACATGTGAGCCTGTGACCAGGGCATGTTAGACTCCCCTTAGCTCAGCAAAACTCCTTTTCTGACATGCTGGCAGCCCGATCTCCCCAGGACTGCTGTAATTGGAAAAGCGAGTCGAAAAGCACTATAGTGCAACCAACGCGGAGTCCCAGGAAACGCCTCTGCTTTGCTACTACAGAGTTACTCACTCCTAGCAAAGGCACAGGTTCACCATTGCCGAAGGAGAGCTCTTTACCTGCACAGCCAAAGAGAGGCAGCTGCTATGAACGGTCGTCCCATCGTCTTCAGCCGTCGAGACCTCAGGACGTACCGAAATGGCGCGGTCTCATCAGTGCCATTACCAAACTGGTTTAAACAAAATCAAGGCAAAAGAAATACTTCTTTGATCTCCATGGTAACCCAAGTTTGAGCTGCAGTGAAGGCTTTAAATTCGAAATGCTTATTTGGCTGAAACCCCAGGAATAATCAGCGGGAGATTAGATCCATTAAAACCAGCAGGGGTTGTGATGTGTTTCATAAAATGGGTGCCAGAAGAGTATTTGATATGATTAGGCTTAAAAATCTGCTACCAAAAAGCGCTGAGTGGAGCTCCATGCGTCCTCTCAGAAAACAGTTTATTTAATCAATTTAGCCCCTTTCTCCACATGTGAATTAGCGATGAGCAGGTTTGATTTTTTTTCAGAATTTCTCCATTAATTTGAAATGACTAGACAGATGGCTGATGCCAACACATTGCAGTGCCTGATTACTCACAGAGGGCGAGATTCCCCCAGCTCCTGGGCCAGCTTCACAACAGGCCATGGCATTGTAAAGTCATAGAATCCCAGGGCTGGAGGAGACCTCAGGAGGTCAGTGGGTCCAGCCCCCTGCCCAAGGCAGGACCAACCCAACTCAATCATCCCAGCCGGGGCTTTGTCAAACCAGGACTTAAACACCTCTAGGGATGGAGATTCCACACACACACCCCTAGGGAACCCAGCCCAGCGCTTCCCCACTCTCCTCATGACATAGTTTTTCCTAATATCCAACCTAGACCTCCCCCACTGTAACTTGAGCCCATTGCTCCTAGTTCTGCCACCTGCCCCCAAAGAGAACAGCCTTCATCTTCTTTGGAACCCCCCTTCAGGAAGTTGAAGGCTGCTCTCAAATCCCCCTCACTCTTCTCTTCTGCAGACTAAACAAGCCCAAATCCCTCAGCCTCCACTCGTAGGTCATGTGCTCTAGCCCCCTAATCATTTTGGTTGCCCTCCACCCAACCCTTTCCAATGTGTCCACATCCTGTCTGTAATGGGGGTCCTAGAATTGGACACAAGCCTCCAGATGTGGCCTCACCAGAGCTGAATAAAGGGGAATACTCACTTCTCTAGATCTGCTGGAAATGTTCCTCCTAATGCTCCCCAATATGCCATTAGCCTTCTTGGCTATAAGGGCACACTGTTGACTCCTCTCCATTGCTTGAGCCCTACTTATCTTTGCAAAGAACATGGGACTTCTGTAGCTGTATGAAAAAGGGTGACTCAGTTTACCCCTCACTGGTTTTTGCCACCTACTTGGTCTCCAGGAATGAAGTTCTTTCCAGAAATACCCCTTGCACTAAGGATCAGGGAATTATGTCTGTGTCTACCTTTGAATGACACAGTAAAGACTATCAACAGGAGGAGAATAGGCCAAGCCCTGGCAGAGCTATGTGACGATTGAAACCTGAATGAAATGTGCTCTCTCTGGGGCCCGATATACACTACAGGGTTAGGTCATCATCAGCTGCCTTATGTCAACATAGCTGTGGAAACAGCTTCGCTTACATTTCGCTGCCTCTCTGTGGAGATTTGCTAACACCACGTCTCTGAGTGGCACCGAGTGACAGCCGATGCAATTACGTGTACGCAATGTCAGTGCAGACCTCGTGTTAACAACATTGTACCAGCACTCCAGTCAGGGTGGGCACTGCCGACACACGGAGTCAAGTGTGCGCACCCATGCAACTTAACAACGGTGGTGCCTGTAGCCTGAGGTAAGTTAGGTTGATATAATTGTGTAGTGTAGCCTAGGTCTCTAGAGAAGTGAGAGAAAACCCCAGGAGAGCAGCCACGGAAGAAGGGGCAGCCCTTTAAAACCGTAGAGCTGGGGTGAGGATCAGGGGCCACTGCTCCACAGAAAAATCACTTGGGGGCTGCTCACCAGTGAGAAGCAAAAAACAAACAAAGAACCCCTCCCTGGTGTGGGCCCTGACTGAGAAGGAGAAAGGCTCTCCCCACGATCCCCTCACGCACCAGAGCCATGCGCGGGGGTGGGGGGCAGATTAGTAGTTTTTGTGTGCTCCAGCCCTGACAAGGGATGGCGGGGGGAGAGCTGGAGTGCCAGTGTGAGCTCCCCTATGCTGGGGCAGAGCCTTGAGCTTCAGGGGCCAGATCCAGGCACCCAGACCTTAGGTTCCCCACCTCCACCACAGAGGCTGGACTGTCCTGGGTTGAGGAAGAAAGGGGCGTGTTTCTGAGGAAGGGAGGACATTTCTGAGTGCGAGGCTGGCTGTGCTGAAGGGTAATTGGCTGTCGGGGACTAGAGGAGAAGTCAGGAGGTGGAGGGGCCGGGGACAGGCGGGGCCCGGGAGGCTCTACAGAGCTTTGACCATGCCCAAAGAGTAATGAGGAAAACAAGCCTCATCCGCTACCTTCTCTTGCTCTTTGTGAGTCAGCAAGGCATTGACACGGGCAGCGAGCAGTGACAAGTGCCTGCTAAGTAAATGAAAACGTGCGCACGGCCACTTCCCAAAGAGGCTGCTTTTCCCCACGCCGATTGGCCCTTGGAGCAATTCAGATGACACGATTAAGGCGGAGGGCTTCGATGCAACAGCCGAGGCGCCTTGTCGCATGGCCCGCCTCACGCAGCATAGTGCAGCCACGTGCGGCTCAAATAAAGAGCAGGAAAATGAACTCACATTAAACTGATAAAGCAAAAATATGAAGCACTTGGCAGCACCTGGGCGGCACTCAGACGGCGAAGGACAGCAGCTGGCATATGCTGCTGCAGCCCTCAAGCCTCCCACATGCAACAGAGAGAAACCAGCCGCCTCGGGGAGACGTGCCTAGCGCCGTGGACTCAGCAGAAGGAGCTGTCAGGGGAGCAGAGATTTAATGACTCTTATTTAAACCGAAACGGAATGATTCACCGTGTTCTCCGGCTGTGGAGCAGCTGCAGAGCCTAGCCTGGGAGCTAGAGAGACCCCTCTGAGCCCTGACAGGACCGACTAATCTTCAGAATGTCCCTTGAACAAGTATAACAGCTTCTCCCTCTCACTGGCTCTTCTTAGGAGCAGACCTGCCAGGCTGAGGGAGCTGCCCACCCCCTGACCTTGGAAAAAGACCGTGGAGACAGCAGGGTTCAGTGGTGAGAGGGGACAGGGGACAGCGCAAATTCAGTCCCTTCTAGCCCTGAGCATTGACTGTCTCCCCGCTCACTCTCCTCTCCTTTGTGCTGCCCTTGTGAAGGGCCAGACGGTGCCACACCAGGAGTGGGACTGTGCTGCAAACCCACCACGAGCCAGACTGTTTGGTGTCCCCATCCCATCCACTCCTTCTCAGTGGAGCTGGATCTAGGGGTGCTGCCCCACCCCGAGTTTGAAGTGGTTCCATGCCACACAAGGTCCCAGCTGCTCTCGGCACCCCTCCTCTGCACCTTGTCTTAGCACCTCATCCTCTCAGGGCTAGTGTGCCCCTCGCCGGGCGTCCATGGGGAGTAGGGCTCCCAAGATGGACACCTTGTCCCTCCTTCCCACCTCAGCACACAGGCCGGACACAGCCAGCCTTCGACGTAATGGACCCTCTGTTTCCTTCAGTCAGCAGGCCTGGCATGCTGCACCCACCCACCCCTTGAACAATCTCCCGAGCCATGGTGTTTTGTCACAGGCTGCTTTTCTGGGTCAGCGGGAACCATTTTGCAACTCTTAAAACACCTTCCTAAATCCCAGCCAAGCCAGATGTTCCCTGAGTAACGCTGGGCTGCTCTGAGTGTACCAAACAGGCCCCCCAGCTCAGAGACGGGGGAGAAGGGAAAAGCCTCTGGACGAACAAGACCAGATTTCAGAAAAACATTAACTGCGCCCCGTAAGGCTCGGAGAGCAGCCGAGGATGAAAGGGCTGTGGTGCTGAGGGCTGAGATTTCAAAGGGAATGGAGCCTCAGGCAGGGGAATCAATGTAATGATGGGAAGGGGGGACACAGACTCAGGCTAAGCTAAGCCAATGCTCTCTGGAGCTGGGAGGGAGAATGAAGGCTTGTGGAACAGGTCGGGAAAGCAAAGCAGAGACACGCGCACATTCAGGCTACGTCTACACTGCCACGGTTTGTCAACAGAATTTATGCCAGCACCCAAAAGTCGACAAAATAAAACGCCCAACAGGGTGTTCCCACTTGCTCCCTCTGTCCACCCTGGGGGCACCATCCTTGGCAGTGTGAGCAATGCCCTGTTGGTATGTCTCCCACAGCAAAGCACTGTGGGAAGGCAGAGCTGATCCCTGTGCATCTTGAGATTCTCTCCAAGTGCTCCCACAGTCCCCTCAGCGGCTGAGAGCGGCACCATGAGTAGCTCTGAGAACTCTCCATGCTAAGAATGCCAAAGCAGCACAGCTGTCTCTCCAACTCTCCCCCAGCAGCAGCAGCCTGCCTGCTGTTGTGTTCCTAGCAGGGCAGACCAGGAGCATTCCAATGATTTGCTCTTTGTTTGTTCCCTAAAACAGAGCAGCTCACTCAGCTGTCAGACACTTCCCAGAGCTTTGAAGGGGAAGGGCGCAGGCTGGCAGGGCAGCAGAGATCACAGAACACTGAGCAGAACCATCAGGGCAGGCATTGTGGGACACCAGTGGAAGTCAGTACCCTCCACAGAACAAACAGCAGAGTCCACATTGGCCCTTTGTTGACACTAAAGGAAGGGGAAAAGAAAGAGCTCCTTCAGCACTTGCCAGCTAAGATTTCATTTAGAAAGAGAAAAGGCCTCTAATTCATTAACTCTGGAAAAGACAATTATTGACATCCTGGAAATAATCCTCCAGGCCTTGAAGCATCCACGCTAGCAGGAAAGTAACTCAGACATGGTCCCAGTGAGGTAGCATCTCATGGGAAAACGCTGAGAACTATTCTACTGAGCAGCAGTTTTTCTGCTGCTAGTTCAGCCGGAGCTGAACTGGGACCAGGTCATCAGCATGTTTTGGCAGCCTCCCATTGTGGGTTGCAGAGGAACTGGCCCAAATAATTCCTCTCGGATTGAATCATCCTTGCCCTTCCTGTGGGTGACTCTCACTAATGTCACACCATACTTTCCATGTTTTCTCTCCTCTTCCTTGTTCAGCACCTCATTGTGTTCAGGGACATTTGCATCCATACACCAGTGCCCAGTGCTTTTTTTGTGACAGTACTGCCCGGTACATAGTACCGGCACCTCCAGATGCAGTACCAGCAACTCCAGCCAGAGCTCAACAACTTTTCCCCTGGAGCACAGCCACCTTTTTTTTTTTTTTTTTTTTTAACAAAAAAAGCACTGCCAGTACCCAATACATCCTCTGGTGCCAATGGCTGAGGATGCCTTTGAAATCACGGACCAAGGAAATTGAAGGTGCTAGTTAAGATCAAAACAGACTGTGAAAAGCTTCAAAAAGATCTCACCAAACTAAAGCAAAATACAGGACTATGTAGCACTTTAAAGACTAACACGATGGTTTATTAGATGATGAGCTTTCGTGGGCCAGACCCACTTCCTCTGAGGAAGTGGGTCTGGCCCACGAAAGCTCATCATCTAATAAACCATCTTGTTAGTCTGGTGTAGCTGAAGCAAAATACAGGACTATGTAGCACTTTAAAGACTAACACGGCTACATTTCTATTACGATTCACCAAACTAAGTGATTGGACAACAAAATGGCAAATGAAATTTAATGCTGACAAATGTAAAGTAATGCACATTGGAAAACATAGTCCCAGTGAAATGCACAAATAGGATGGGGACTAATTTAGTTACAACTACTCAAGAGAGAGATCTTGGAGTCATTGTGGATAGTTCTGCGAAAAGATCCACTCAGGGTGCAGCGGCAGTCAAAAAAGGAAATAGAATGTTAGGAATCATAAAAGGGATAGAGAATAACACAGATAATGTCTTCTTGCTTCTGTATAAAACCATGGTACTCCCACATCTTGAATACTGCGTACAGATGTGATCACGTCACAGCAAGAACAAATCTGTTGGCACTGGAAAAGGTTCAGAAAAGGGCAACAAAACTGATGAGGGCTTTGGAACAGGCCCCATCTGAAGAGAGATTGAAAAGAATGGGACTGTTCAGCCTAGAAAAGAGGAGACTAAGGGGAGATATGATAGAAATCTGTAAAATCATGACGGTCATGGAAAAAGTGAATAAGGAAAAGTTATTTACTTATTCCCACAATATCAGAAGTAGGGATCACCAAATTAAATTAATAGGCAGCAGGTTAAAAACAAAAGGAAGTTTTTCTTCACTCACCGTACAGTCAACCTATGGAACTCCTTGCCAGAGGGTGTTGTGAAGACTAGGACTTTATTAGAGTCCAAAAAAGAGCTAGATAGATTCATCGAGGTTAGGTCCATCAATGGCTATGAGCCAGGATAGGTAGGAACGGTGTCCCTAGCCTCTGTTTGTCTGGAAATGGAAGATAGGAGATGGATCATGTGAGGATTACCTGTTGTATTCACTCCCTCTGGGGCATCTGATATTGGCCACTGTCGGCAGACAGGACATTGGGCTAGATGGACCTTTGGTCTGACCCAGTGTGGCCGTTCATATGTCCTTATGTTCTTATGCAGCAGCTGGGGAGCTAGTGTTGTATCTTAGTTTGCTAGAATTGTAGCCACTCCGTTAATTTATTCCCTTTCACAGCCATGCTCCTCCAACCATCGGTTGCTGTGGAGATGATGCTAATGAGGCTGAGTTTCCCAAATCAGGATTATTAACTCAGATGCTTTAATGATACAGTTGCTTAATGTTCATTGAGTGGGTGCTAAGCGTAGGGTGTGCTATGCTAGGAAATTGCTCCTCGGCCAAACACACAGCACGATAACCATAAACCCCAGCAGGGAGCTGCCTGGAGCATGGCAGAGGTGTTTTAGGCTCTTCCCGTTACGTCCTGCTTCGGCAGGGTTATGATAACACTTGTTGCTCAGGGACCCAAATCGTCATAAAATAAAGATTTAAAATACTAAATTCCTACTGTTCCCTTTCACAAGCCTGGAGGAAACACGGAACTGTGACCCCTTTCTCCTTTAGCTCAGTAAAAGACGAGTGCAAAAATTAGCAGCACGTCAAATGAAGCATGCAGTATCATTTTAATTAGTGGGGCATATTGTCACTTTCCCCTATTAGTTACGAGCACCAAGTAAATCTGTGGAGGCAGCTGTGTCATTGAAACCTAACAGAAATCCTGGAATCCCAGCCAGAGCATGCATATTTAGAAAGGTGACTATTTAGTAAAGTCTTAGAGGGGTAGACGTGTCAGTCTGCATCTGCAAATTCAAAACAATCGATTTAGGATTGAAGCGGGATCCTAATGCACTACAAGGGCAATTTTCCCTCCTTGATATTACATCTCCCCATCAACTGCTGCAAATGTGACATCCTGACTTGATTAGCCTCATTAATACTGCTCATATATTTCTTTTCTTGTTCTAATATATAGACCCCTGCCTCTGTGATTTCCACTCCAACTCATCTGCTGAAGTGGGTTTTATCCACAAAAGCTGATGTCCTAATAAATTTCAGTCTGTAAGGGCACACCTCCCCTGAAGTGTTATTTCGAAATAGCAAACAGCGTGTCTACACAGCAAGCCATTATTTTGAAATAATGGTGAGCTGAAGGACTTCTTACTCTGACTCCTGTAACCCTCATTTCACGAGGATTAAGGGAAGTCGTAGGAACAGTGTTCTTCCTCCCACTTCCTGCTGTGTAGACAGCGCCAAAACCCGAGTTAAGCTATTTTGGCTACACAATTGACATAGCTGAAGTTGCGTAGCTTAACTCGAATTTTACCCAGCAGTGTATACATGCCATAAGGTGCCCCAGAACTCCTGGTTGTTTTATTTAATAACACAAATTATTAGTGTCCTGTCCAAATGTATGATGCTAGATAGTGGTTTGTACTTGGTTCTGAAATTGAGCAGAGATTGTAACATGCTTTGGTATGAACATACAAAATATACTCATTGCTCAATTACTGGTTAATTCTAAAGGTAACCAAGCCTCCACTGTATGGGTATGTCTACACTACAGCACTAATTCAAACTAACTTGGTTCGAATAAGTTAATTCAAACTAAGCTAATTCGAATTAGTGCATCTAGACTTAAAAACTAGTTCGAATTAGCGTTTTGCTAATTCGAACTAGCATGTCCACACTGAGTGGACCCTGAACTGAGCTTAAGGATGGCCGGAAGCAGTGTCGGCAGGGCATCAGGTTAGGACTTAGAGTGTGGAGCTGCTGCCTCAGGCTAGCCAAGGGCTGTGCTTAAAGGGACCCGACCCCCACCCCAGACAGACAGTTCTCAGGGGTTCCCCGCTTGCAAAGCAGTCCTGGCTTGGAGTGCCCTGAGTGCCCACACTGGGCACATCACACCACTCGGCCATCAGCCCGGCTGCACTTGCCACAGGCTGCCATCCGGAGGGGGGGTCAATCAAGGGGCTTCAGGAGAGTTTCCACCCTGAGGAGCCCACAGAGCCAGCCCAGTCCTCCCCATCGGGGGCTCGTACCCCATTCCTCCCTCACCTCCTTCCACTTACCCCTCCCTAGCCCCCCTTCCTGATGTTCAAAATAAAGGACACGTGTGTTCAAAAATAGAAACTCTCTTTATTGAACAAAACTTGGGGAGACTGGGAAAAGGGGAAGAGAGAGGGTGGGAGAGGGGAGGGCAACTAAAATGATCAGGGGTTTGGAACAGGTCCCATATGAAGAGAAGCTAAAGAGACTGGGACTTTTCAGCTTAGAAAAGAGGAGACTGAGGGGGGATATGATAGAGGTCTATAAAAGCACGAGTGGTGTGTAGAGGGTGCATAAAGAAAAGTTCTTCATTAGTTCCCATAATAGAAGGACTAAAGGACACCAAGGGTGTGTCTAGACTACAGAGTTTTGTCGACAAAAGTGGACTTTTGTTGACAAAACTATACCAGCGTCTACACTACCGCTGAGTTCTGTTGACATAACGTCGACAGAACTCAGCAGTTTTGTCGACGCTGGTAAACCTCATTTTACGAGGCATAACGCCTTCTGTCGACAGAGTTCTGTCAACAGAAGGTGTTATTGCATGTAAACTGTCCTTGCGTCTACACTGCCATGTCAACAAAGCAGCTTGCTTTGTCAACAGAACTAAATGTAGTGTAGACGCTCTTTGTCGACAGAAGCTTTGTTGACAGAATCTGTCGACAAAACTTCTGTCGACAAAACCCTGTAGTCTAGACGTACCCCAAATGAAATGAATGGGTAGCAGACTTCAAACTAATAACAGAAAGTTCTTCTTCACAAAGCAAATAGTCAACCTGTGGAACTCCTTGCTGCAGGAGGCTGTGAAGGCTAGAACTAGAACAGAGTTTAAAGAGAAATTAGATAAAGTTATGGGGGTTGGGTCCATGGAGTGGTATTAGCCAGGGGGTAGAAATGGTGTCCCTGGCCTCTGTTTGTAGAAGGCTGGAGATGGATGGCACGAGACAAATGGCTTGGTCATTGTCTTCGGTCCATCCCCTCCAGGGTCCCTAGTGTTGGCCGCTGTCGGCAGACAGGCTACTGGGCTAGATGGACCTTTGGTCTGACCCAGGACGGCCATTCTAAACTCAGGGCTCAGGGTCAGGGGTCTCACTGGACCACCCTGATTTTCATGCAAACCTGCTCCTGGGTGGCCAGGCTGGCAGCTATCCTGCCCTAGATGGCCACTTTCCTGTGCCTAGTGCGGAGGTCGTGGATGAGGTCCACAATCTCTTCACTAGACCAGGTGCGCGCCCGCCTCTTGCGGACCTGGGCAGGCTCCTGGGAGCCGCCAGCCTTGTCCTGGGAAGAGGGGGAGGACTGGGTGGCAGCGGGTGGCTGATTCATGCCGTGCCAGGTGCAGGGTCTGCTGGCTGGGTGCTGGCAGGCTTGCACCTGGCACGGGCATCGTAGCCAGCCCGTGCCCCTTCAAGGGCTCCAGGGCCGGGAGGGGGGCAGACGAGTTTTCCTGGTGGTGCCCAGAGTGGCCACCAGGGAAAGCTGGGGAGGGCTAGCCTCCCACTAGTTCGAATTAAGTGGCTACACAGCCCTTAATTCGAACTACTTAATTCGAACTAGGCGTTAGTCCTCATGCAATGAGGTTTACCTAGTTCGAATTAAGCGCTCCGCTAGTTTGAATTAAGTTCGAACTAGCGATTTGCCTGTGTAGCGCCTATGAAAGTTAATTCGAACTAATGTCTATTAGTTCAAATTAACTTTGTAGTGTAGACATACCCTATGGATCCAAATGGGGAGTTTCTGGTTCAAATAAAATAAATATTGACCATACATCAAACTGAACATGAACCAAGTCTTGAGAATATAAAAGATGAGTTTAAAAAAATCCTGCTTTCATTTTCATACCCTTCCACCTGAATCTCTTGGGCCATCCAGAAGCAATAGTGGAATATTTCTGGTGCACTGGAACTCCTTTCCAAGAATACCTGGTTTTGTGTTATTTCCAGTCAAACGTTGTTGATTCAGAGTTTGAGAGAGTTTGGATGAGCATCCAGACATCTGAAAGGGAATCAGACCAAACTGATCTGCATGCCCAGTTGTCCAAAGGTTTCCACCATCCCTAGTGTCTACAGTGAGGCACAAAACAGACAAGATTAAAGCTGGAGGAATCCCAGTCTTCCCAGTAAGCTGTGCACTTGGGCAGCCACTGAGGAGAGATTCAAATGCTACCCAGCTGATTAGCAGAGCACCCAGAGCCTGGCAGCAGGTGTTATAACTGCTGGTGCACATCCGCACATGCTTCAGTGAGCATAACAAAATTTATTCTGCACATGGATAGGAAAAAATAGGGCCCATTGAATCCCACCCACATCCTGTTCTAGACAACTGGTAAAGCGAGGCCTGCGTACCAAAAGTCCTTCCATAGAAGGAAAGATCCTGTATTTTCAGCATTTCTCACAATGTATGAAAAAGAACAGAATTTGTTATGCAGCTAGGAACATTAAACACTGGCGTGACCTTACAATAAAATCTGAAAGCAGAGAGCAAGAGTTGGATATCCAGAAAGTACCCATTCTTCTACACGGTGAAACAAATAGGAAATAGAGGCAAGGCGAGTAACAGAACAGAGAGCAGTCATCTGTGTTGCATAGCCTCTGTAACATAAGATCCACCCCCCATTCAAGTCAATGGGATTCTTTCATTAGATTTCACTAAGCTTTGGGCTCAGTGTAAAGAGTGGATGAGTAACTCTGACAACACGAGTGGGAGGCTTCAAAAATATGTGCATGGAATTGAGTTTTGTGAAGGGGCCTTAAATCCAGACAGGCAATCTGGAGAGAGCCCTCTTCTAGCACCTAGAAGCTGTTTATCCCACAGCAACAGATATAAATGTTAGTCTCCATCCCAAAGTGAGTCTAGCACAGTAATAAAGAGAGAGGACCACTTTTATGTTCAATTTTTATTCTACTGTCTTCCTTCGGGCAAGAAAGTCTAGCAGCAGGACATGATCATTACAGAAACCCTGGGATGACATTGTTCAAAATCTGAGCCAGGTGATTCACCCAAAATTGTAAGACATTTCAAACCATAAAAGAAAAGCCCATAAACCCCCAGCCTCAGACACTGCTGTAGTGGTGTTATAAAAGTGCTTCTCTGCAAATAAAGCACCTTGGTCTGAGATTCGCTTGCTGAGATCTGCATCACTAAGCACTTGTCCACAGTAACTGGAGTAATGGTCAGTTATTGACAATAGGTCCTTGTAACTGAAGGAGTGTGAACGCCCCAGTGTTGGCTTTTGCTGTAGTTCACACACTAGAGATTTAAAGCTGGAGCCTCCACAGCTGTCGATCAAAGCAGCCAAGTTCCCTGACCTTTGACATGTTTCTGAAATGTTCCGTGACAGGCCCAGACCAGCTGGCTGCAGAACTCTAATGGAAGGAAGGTTTGCTGGGCTCTGGGTGAACAGTCTCCTCTTCCTTGAGGAAACAGGGCAGAGTCTAGTGCAGCATAATCAGGTAGGCACCTGGGGCCAATTAGGAGCTTGCCAGAAGCAGCAGGCTAATCTGGTCACCTGCAGCCCATGAAGGCCTGCTGGGGCTTGTTTTTAAGGCCTCTCTGCAAGGAGGGCAGCAGCCCAAGATCTCAGAGTGACAAGGTGTCTGAGTGAGAACTAAGGACTGCGAGAAAAGGCAGAGTGCCATGGAGGAGCAGGACTGACTTGCTCAGGTACGAGAGGAAAGGGCATTTGGGGAAGTGGCCAAGGGAAGTAGTTGCAAGAGTGGGAGTAGAAGAAACCCTGACTGTGGCCACTGCCTTAGGGTCCCAGGGCCGGAATCCAGAGTAGTCAATGGGCTCGGGTTCCCCCCAATGGTTCCCACACCACTACAGAATCTGCCCTGGCTGACCCCAACTCCACCCTCCCTGCCTGAGGCCCAGCCCCTTCTGGGAGCACAAAGCCAGGGCTCCCATCTTGCACAGGGGGCCAGCAGTTCTGTCGGGCCCCCCTTTCTGAGCCTCCCACGGCAGTGACCCCACACTACCAGTGCGTGAGGTCTCAAGGCAAAGTTGCCATGGATTGGAGAGGGCTTTGTATATGAACGCTGGCACTCTCAATGACTCCACAGGGGCGGGACTTGTGTAAAGCCTGTTGGAATCCTTTGGAATCAAAGATGACTCGGGACAAATATTTTGCTGCTGTGATACTGCTCATTTCACACTCGTAGACTTTGGCCCTTCCCTTATTATTTTTAGGGGAGGAAGAAACATGCATTTCTTGTTATTATAGAGAAACACCTCTCTTCCTCCCCCCCCCAAAAAAAACCCCATCACCCTCCCTTTCATAGAATCCTAGAACAGGCAGGGACCTCGAGAAGTTGTCGAGTCTAATTGCCTGCCCTCAGGGCGGGACCAAGCACTATCTAGGCCATCCCTGAGAGATGTCTGTCCAACCGGCTCTTAAATATCTCCAGTGATGGAGATTCCACAACCTCCTAGGCAACGTATTCTAGTGTTTAACCATCCTGACAGTTATATCCTTGATGAACTACAAGGAAACTTTGTATTTCCACAGCTCTTTTTCCAAGCTAAAGGATGTGCCTATCATGAGCAGTGCCACAAACCGCTCACCAAGCAAGGAAAAGAATGGCAGCAAGTTTGGACCCGAGACAAATTCCAGAGCCAAACTGACTTTTCAGCCCTGTTCCTAGGGGCTATGTCGACACTGCAGCGCTATTTTGGGATACTGGAGGTATCCTGAAATAGCTACCCCACGTCTTAACAGCAAGCCTGTTATTTCGAAATATAATGGGCTCGCTATTCCACCAAGAGTAAGGGACGTTTACTTCGAAATTTGGTGCTATGTGGACAGCGCCCAATTACGAAATGAGCTGTTTCGAAACAAGATACACAATTTGCATAGCTCTAATTGCATACCTTTTGTCAACTTATGGTGCAGCGTAGGTGCACACAGGGTGGGCTAATGGAAATGTCGAAGAATGGCACGGCAAGCCAGGCCTTTCCTATCAAGCACCAGGCTGCCCTTCAGAAGCATGGAAGGTTCCGGAGCTCCCCGCAAATTCCAGGAGAGCTGAGCTGAGGAAGAAGAATCGGCCTACGGAAGGTATAAACCAGGGGTGAGGAACCTCAGGCCCGGGAACCAGCTTGCCTGGAGCCAGCCCTCAAGGCTCAACACTCCAGCCACCCACCTGCAGGGATGGAGCCCACAAATCTGCTAGCCTGGGCCCCCCCTACGCTCTGGTGTATGAGGGGAATGTGGGGAGGGTCTTTCTGCTTCTCAGTCAGAGGCTTCTCACTTTTTTGGACTGGGGGCTGCTGGCCCACCGAAAATTCAGTCGGGGGCCGCACACAAGCGAGAAACAAAGTTTCCCTACCCTTGTGTAAACATTAAATCCAGTAGTGAAAGACAAATCGTGCTTGGCTGGGGCTGTCAGAGAATGCCACGTGCTTTTCTGAGGGAAAACTGTCCTGAACTCAGCTCCATCCACACTAAATAATACAGCCCCAGAGGGAGGAAGCAGGGGAGGGAAGATAAACAGCGCTGGAATTCATTCACCACATAAACAAACCCATCCCTACAGGTCTTTGGTGCAACGCTCCACTGGCACCTGCTTTCAGGGCTAGGCAAAATGCAGTCTGGCTTGGGAAGGAGAGAGAGGACAAGCGATCGCCTGAAACATGACAGGGAGACAGGAGAAGCAGCCATGGCAGAGTGAGGGGAGGAGAAGGGTGCAGGGTGGGTAGGGGAAGGGACCTAGGCCAGACAGCCTTATACAGGGGGCTGGTTCTCCATCACCCTGTAGTCGTGATGGCTTGGCAGATGAATCCCAATAACAACCATCCAGAATAATTGCAACCAGCATAACATTTTTAGGCTTTGTTTATTATCTGAGAAGGAAGCACCTTCCCTTCCAGGTGCAGATGCTACAGCACAGCACACCCGCAGGGCTGTGTGACCTAGTGGATAGAGCGCTGTGCTGCAGATGGAGAGGTCTGGCTTTTTGTTCCCAACTTGGCCGCTGACCTGCTGAGGGTTCCCAGAGGAACAACTCAACGTGCTAAGCACCGTCTGTCTCTCTGCAACTTGGTGGAGTAACTGGAGCCATGGACTGGGTAACCTTGAAAGAAGGATCTCAAAGACATCTGAAAAGATTTGCTTTAACTTTCTCAATGCCTTGGATTCATTCCTAGCAGTCAGAAACCAAAGCATCCTTCTCCTTTTCTCTCCCTGCCACCATCCTCCCTTTCCTCTCCCTTATTTTTGTTTTTTAAAAAAAGAGCAATGAAATATAAATAAAAATGGGTCAGAGCACATGCAGGGCTTAATTTTCTTCCAGTTCTAGTGATGTCCAAATTCGGGGCTGTGGTTTTAAAAAAAAAAAGCATATTTTGTTTTTCTGCCTGGTCATATGTACCAGTGTCCCTTTCACACCCTTGTTTAATTTATTACCCATGCTCCGCATGTGGTGCCTACACCAAATATTTAGAGAAAAAGATAAATAACCCTAGAATTAAGGCTTAGTTAGCATTTCATTAAATATTTAGATGCATCTTCTATGAGGGAAACGTGGGAGTTCGTTCTTCACAATGACTTATTAAGCCTGGACTCCAGAGTAACGATCTGTGATTTTTACATCCTGTGAACCCTTCGCTTGCTCCCTGTTTATCTCCTCTCAGATGTTCTCCCTGGAACGGTGCAGCCCAAACACAAGGCAGAAGGAGCCAAAAAAAGGCCCTTATACAACAACTTTTCTTCCCAGCAGTTTGCCGCATCTCGAAGACTAAAATCCATAATGTAAGCGTTGCTCGGAGCAAATGGTGTAAGATTAGCAGCAGTGTCATCCAGACAGCCAGCAGCTGGACGGGGTTTTATCAACAAATCCTCCTGACGTCTTAGAAGTCAAAGCGCTCATTTGCCAGCGCTCGGAGCAAGCGGCAGAACTCTCTGTCGTAGCTGGATGGTGTAAAGAGATTTATCAGTCCGGGGCTATCTGTGGGCTTATGGGGCTAGCCCTTGCACACGAGATGTCACGGGTTATGGTTTGAGATCCCGGGTTGTGACCCTGAAGATGGCCTGAGCACAGGGTCAGCTTTATATCTGCAATGTGTATTTATATTTCAGGTTGCAGTGGGGGAGCTCTGGGCTGGCAAAAACTATTTCCCCGATGCGGGTGGGGAAGCACTGGGAGGGGTTCCCTAGGGAGTGGGTGGAATCTCCACCCCTAGAGGTTTTTAAGTCCCGGCTTGACAAAGTCCTGGGTGACAGGGCCGGAATAAGACCTTCGTAGGCCCTAGACATTCTCCTCATAATCATAGGCCTTAAATATATATATTTATATATAATCTAATTTAATCACCTATATGCCTGATAGTTCATTGTATGCTATACCGGTACGTTGTTTGTTGACTAAAGATTTGATTTAGCAGTTTTCTTATTTTCAAGTCCTTTATGAATTTTTTTTTGGCCCTAAATTTTTTGTGGGCCCTAGCCACTGTGCCTATTAATAATATATGGAGATATATCTCATAGAGCTGGAAGGGACCTTGAGAGGTCATCAAGTCCAGTTCCCTGCTGTCATGGCAGGCCCAAGTACCATCCCTTACAGATTTGCCCTAGATAGCCCCCTCAAGGACTGAATTCACAACGCTGGGTTTAGCAGGCCAATGCTCAAGTCACTGAGCTATCCCTGCTCCCTATTAATTATCGGAGGGGCCGTCGTGTTAGTCTGAATCTGCAAAAGCGGCGAGGAGTCCTGTGGCACCTTATAGACTAACCGAAGTGTTGGAGCAGAAGCTTTCGTGGGCAAAGACCCACTTCGTCAGATGCATGTAGTGGAAATTTCCAGAGGCAGGTATAAATATGCAGGCCAGGATCAGGCTGGAGAAGTGGGCCTCATCCTCCCTGATTGGATCCACCTCATCATTTCCAGCCTGATCCTGGCCTGCATATTTATTCCTGCCTCTGGAAATTTCCACTGCATGCATCTGACGAAGTGGGTCTTTGCCCACGAAAGCTTATGCTCCAACACTTCAGTTAGTCTATAAGGTGCCACAGGACTCCTCCCCCCCCCCCCCCCCATTGTGCCTCACGGATAATCTAGCCCTGCCGGCTGGGTTGATTGCGTTGGGTTGGTCTTGCTTTGAGCAGGGGGCTGGACTCGATGACTCCTGAGGTCTCTTCCAGGCCTGGGAGTCTATGATTCTATGATGTGGCACATGGACACTGATGTCTCTCCTCAGGCTGGTCTTTACCTCCTGTTGTGAACTAGCTCAGATCAGCGTTTTCCATGTCACGCTGTGTGAACCACCACAGCGCCAGAAGTCAGGTGTCCCCCAGGGGCTAACGCTGCTCCAGGGCACGGCCCATGTCTCTGGTCCGCAGTCCAGTGCCTGCACTCGGCTCCCCGCTCTTCCGCCATTAGCACGCGAGGCTGCTCTTGTCAATGGGGCTCCGAAGTGCAAGCAGCGAGCCTGCTCTCTTGGTTTTGAAAAGATAAATGGCCTGCTGCAACCGGGAGATAACTGAGGGAGAAAAAAATAGACTGACAAGAAAATTAAATGAGGCATTGTGTTGTGAGCCTGGATATCTTCTCCCTGAGTCAGCAATGACAGGGTGGAGAAACTAACAATGACAGCGAAGATGGAGTGTGTGTTCTTAGTTTTAAAACAAAACAAAAAAAGGGAAAGCCAACAATGCAGGCCCTGGTTCTGAGTGGAAGGAGCACATGGAGGCATGCTGCTGATTTCCATACACTTTGGTATTTTAATACCTCCACCCCCTCCCACCCTTCATCTTTCTGGGCTATTTAGATTGTGAGCACGTTGGCGCGGGGTCTGTTTCTTTCCCCTTCACCCACATGTGCTTGCTGCACCTGCCACAGTGGGGCCTGATCTCAGAAGGCGTATATAGAACCATAGAATCACCGAACACTAGAACTGGAAGGGACCTCGAGAGGGCATCAAGTCCAGTCCCCTGCCCTCACGGCAGGACCAAGCACTATCTAGACCATCCCTGACAGGTGTCTATCTAACCTGCTCTTAAATATCTCCAGCGATGGAGATTCCACAATCTCCCTAGGCAATTTATTCCAGTGTTTAACCATCCTGACAGGCAGGAATTTTTTCCTAGTGTCCAGCCTAAACTTCCCTGGCTGCAATTTAAGCCCATTGCTTCTTGTCCTCTCCTCAGAGGCCAAGGAATAAATTTTTTCTCTCTCCTCCTTGTAACACCCTTTTAGATACTTGAAAACCGCTTTCATGACTGTCTGAGTCTTCTCATTTCTGAACTAAACAAGCCCAGTTCTTTCAGTCTTCCCTCATAAGTCATGTGACCTTTAATAATTTTTGTTGCTCTTCTCTGAACCCTTTCCAATTTCTCCACATCGTTGTTGAAATGTGATGCCCAGAATTGTACAAAATTATCCAATTGAGGCTTAATCAGCACAGAGCAGAGTGGAGGCATTATTGTTTATGTCATGCTCACCACATTCCTGTTAATGCATCCCAGCATAGTGTTTGCTTTTTTTTTTTACAGTGTCACACTGTTGACTCATATTTAGCTGGTGGTCTGCTATGACCCCTAGGTCCCTTTCTATAGCTCCTACTGTTGTGTAACCAGAAGTAGCAATAATGAACTATCATTCATTTGGGAAAGAGGTGGTGCATTTTGGCAGTGTGTTGTTCAGAAAAGCTGTTTGGCCATTTCGCATTCTGTCTCTGTTTTAGAGATAAACTTTAGCCACCAAGCCTGTCAGTCCAGGGCCTTAATTGAATTGTTAAGGGATGTTTTTAAAAGTTAGATGTTAGTGACATTTAGTAAAGCCCGCCTCCACCGCCCCATTCACGCATCACATTTCAGTCGAGTACTTTCTCAAAAAGCAAATAAGTGGGTCACACTGCAGAAATATCATCCAGAGTAAATATTAATAGATAAATTCACAGCCTCTATTAAAAAATGAATGATGGAGAGAGATCAGAAACAGAGCCAGGAAAGCGGAGTGAAAATCAAATATTAATCCCCCTCAAGATTCTGACCAAGGAAGAAGCATTTATCAATAATCAGCAAAGGAAATCTGAAACCCAGATAGTATTTCTCCTGAAGAAGAAGCATGAGTTAGAAAAGAATCCATTATTTTGTCTTGGAAGTGCCTACTTTTTCATGGGGACTAATTCATTTTCTTCTTCTCATCCACATATCCTTTTACACAACGTTCCAAGGGGTATTGTCTCACTAACAAACTTGCTTCATCACTGCTTGGGGTGATATTTGAGGACTATAACATTTCCCCAGTGAAGCCACAGAAACTTCTTGGAAGGAATTTAAGTCCATAAGTGAGACTTCAGCTGCGGGAACCTTTTCATGTTTTGCCCTTATAGATGCTTAAACATTGGAATAAATTGCCTAGGGGGGTTGTGGAATCTCCATCCCTGGAGATATTTAAGAGCAGGTGGGACAGACATCTATCAGGGATGGTCTAGACAGTGCTTGGTCCTGCTGTGAAGGCAGGGGACTGGACTCGATGACCTCTCGAGGTCCCTTCCAATTCTAGTGTTCTGTGACTCTAGGATTCTATTTCCCCGTGGGGTTGTCTGCTCTTACTCATGGCCCACCTGCCTTTTTTACCACTTAGGATTCTTTTCCAATGCATCTCTCATCACTATTGTCATCATTGAGGGCTTGTTTCTTTTTGTTTTCTGCCCCCCTCCCTCCCCAGCAATCCACAGCAGGAAGTGCAGGGGCTGTTTAAAGAGAGTGTTTGTAATAGCATTTAGAGACAGAGGCCTGTTACAGCCTGGCACGGACCCAGATTTTCACTGGTGTGAAATCCTCACAGCTCCTTCAAAGCCAGCGCTGGTTTATGCCATCAGAGGATCTAAAACAAATGGTTACGCAGCTGCCAGCTGGAGTCTATAGGTACTTATGAAGGGAACAGGAGCCTAAAAAATTATATGAACTGTCTTAAATTATGTCCTTCACACTGAGTCATTCTTCATTTACTGTCCTCTTTGGGACAGGATCGAGGCTTTGTTTGTACAACACCGAGCACATACGGCCCGTTGGTGCTACCACAATACAACCAATAAATAATAAATCTCCGATCACGCGTTCAAGTGGAAGAGCTGGCACTTAGTTCATTCCTATTTAGCTTATATGTAACCTTATACTCTGCTGTTTAAAAAGCAACTGGTTTTCATCGGGCTGGCTTCATGCAAGATCAGAGCTGCACACTCTGCGTTCCCATTGTGTGTGTTCAGAACTAAACCAAGCCGTCACCTCCGCTGCGATCCTGGCTCTGCAGAGCCTTTGATAAGTACTGGGCCTTTGTGGCTGTCGAAAAAAACGCCTCTCAGATTGGCACCAGCACACTAGTGAAGGGTTAGGGAGCTTTGTTCCACACAGCCACCTCTCAGGGTCAGCAGAAGGCTGCTGTGCATTGGTTTTGTGGGGCTCCTTCTGACGTCTGCTTTTAGATGCAACCCTTTTGAAGATTTGATTTTCTTATCCCAGCTCATCTGAAAAAGTGGGGTTTGCCCACGAAAGCTTATGGTCCTCTAGTTATATTGGTTAGTCTCTAAGGCTGTGACTACATTGGCGCGATGTTGCACCAAAGCGGTCGCTTTTGCGCAAAACATGCTGCCTGTCTACACTGGGGGGGAGTTCTTGCACAAGAACACTGACGTTCTAATGTATGAAATCAGGGTTTCTTGCGCAAGAACTATGATGCTCCCGCACAGGAATAAGCCCTCTTGCGCAATTGTTCTTGCACAAGAGGCCAGTGTAGACAGGCAACATGAATTTCTTGCGCAAGAAAGCCCAATGGCTAAAATGGTCATCGGAGCTTTCTTGCGCAAGAGAGCGTCTACACTGGCACGGATACTCTTGCGGAAAAGCACATCTCTTGCGCAAAGGCACATGCGTTAAAGAGTATTTGCGCAAGATCATGCCAATGTAGATGCAGCCACAGGGTATGTCTAGACTGCATCCCTCTGTTGGCAGAGGGATGCAGATTAGGCAGGTCGACATTGCAAATGAGGCAGGGATTTAAATATCCCGTGCCTAATTTGCATAAAAATGGCCACCACGTTTTGCTGACTCAGCACTGCAAGGAGGTTTACAGGAAATGTCGAAAAAGGCTTCCTTTCTCGACAGATCTCCCTCTAGACTGCCACTTTTTTGCCGACAAAGTGCTGAGTCGGCAAAATGCGGCAGCCATTTTTATGCAAATGAGACGCGGGATATTTAAATCCCTGCCTCATTTGCAATGTCGACCTGCCTAATCTGCAACCCCTTGCCAATAGAGGGATGCAGTCTAGACATACCCTAAGGTGCCACAGGACTCCTCATTGTTTTTAAAGTTACAGACTCACACGGCGACCCCTCGGAGACCTTTGGAAGCTATAATTGTTATATATAAATGTCAAGCGGTGACGTTAACCTGAAACGGGGTTGAGCTCTTTGTCTCTTCCTCTGTTGGGCATCAGAGAACTGGAGAGTGTTTTCTGGCCATTTGGGATGCCGCTCTCATGGAGAGGGCTAGTGGAGAATTTGTGAGAGTCAGTCAAAATAACCCTCCAACTGGCCTTCCATTTGTATTCAAAGGTTTGCAGCCTGCCCATTAGCTCAATTATCCTCTGCACAAACATTGGCCAAGCAGCCAGGGGCTGGTCCCTCAGGATAAACCACAATGAAGAAAGTACAGGGGATGGTTTCCTTTAGAACTTTCCAAAAAAGATCCACACAAGACTTATGAAACCTGTGCCTTCTAGCAGCAGCACAAAAAAGGACTTCCAGGTGCATGTTGTCATTTTCAGCCATTTGGCTTTATCTGCCTCTAGACAGGCCCACAAACTGAGCACTCTCTCTTGAGGAAAGTCTCTGGGAAATGCTGGTGGTAACAGAAACTAGTCACCCTGAGTACAAGCCTTCAGAGGGTATACCTACCTTGCAGAGTTTTTCCAGAAAAAAGTCCATCTTTCCGGAAAAATAATACTTGCATCCACACTGCTATTGAGTTCTTTCAAGAGAAAGTTGAAAGAACAGAGAAGTTTTTCCGATGGTGGTAAACCTCATTCTACGAGGAAGAAGTCTTTTTCCAAAAAAGCTTTTTTTGCAAAAAGGTCTGTGTGGATGGGGAAGAGGCAGTTCTTTCGAAAGAAAAGGAAAGAGGAAAAATCACAGGTGGCCTGAATCCATCCACAGCAATCACAACTGAAATGCGAACTAGCGTCCAATGAATGTGGATGCTCTCTTTCGAAAAAGCACATTGCTTTTTTGATGTGCTTTTGCTGTGTGGACGCTCTCTTTCGAAAAAAGTTTTTCTGGTAGATCTCTTCTGGAAAAGCTGTCTGCAGTCTAGACGTAACCTGAGACTCCATGTGTAGACCCAGCCTCAATCTCTCTGTGCCTCGGTTCTCCAGCTGGGAAATGGAGACCACACAACTAATCTATGTGACTGGACTCTAACGATGTAAATATGTAGATTAAAGATGGCCAGTGGCAGGGCCACATCCTTTGGTAGCTGGGCTTCCTCCATTAACACCACTTGGCAGAAAAAAATGCAGGAGACCCTCATGGTTGGTGGAATTGCTATTAGCAGGTGTCTCCCGTCCCAGCCTGAGGGAGGCAGCCTGGCCGTGGTGTGTTTCCTGTAGTGCCCGGCCCCCGCCGTGAATTTGGGAGCTGTGGGGAGCCCACCCCAGAGATCAGGAGCTGTGGCCCCAGCCTTCGCGAATTTCACCTTTCAATGGCATGGCCAGGAACACATCCACTGTGAAAGGCGAAGGTGTCCTGTAAGTGGCTATTCACCGCAACCCTAAGGCTGACGAGACAACATGACGTGTGCATCTCCGCTAGTCAGAGACTCTAAGGCCCGAAGGAATCATTTTGCTTTTCTGATCCTCACCTGCCTCCCACAGGCCTCAACCTCATTCAATAAATTCTGCATCAAGCCTCTGTCTCCTCTTGGCACTATAACATATCTGTGCGAAGGGAGTCCAGCTTTTCCCCGTGTGCATGTGTACAGTTCCCATCCATTACTCCTTTTGTTTCCGGTCACTGTTCCTGTTTCCCTTCCACCACAGTGATTCTCACGTTAGTGTGTGAGAGAGAAAGGGAGAGCTTATTAAATGCTGCGGTGATCCACTCACTGGGCTTGCTGATCACCTTTCTTAGGCATCTCTTCCGCATGTCCTGCAGCCATTTTGAAGCAAGCTACGCATCTATTTTCTTTATGTGAGCTGAGCAAAGTAATGTGGCATCAGACTGAAAACCTCTGGCTCTGAAATATTGCTGGCTAAATTCACTGACCCATCAGATGTTCTGATAAATAAACACACCAGAGTCAGGTCAGCAATAAACTCCAGCTCAGTTGTTATTTCACAGATTTAAGATCATTGCTACCGTGCCATGATATTTAAGGTAACCTTTAAGGTGGACTTATCACAGTCTACAAAGCTATGTGGAACAACAATGCATATTCTAGTCTGTGTAATTTCTGCTATCGCATTTGTCACCACAATATTGGAGCACCTGTCACTAGTGTAACTACTTTCAAATGTCGTTTTGTTTTTTTTCTTTCATCCTCTTCCTGGGGGAAGAGGTGTATGCAGTGGTGCGCTTTCTTTTGGAGTTTTTTTACAGTATGTGTTAACACATTGCTGTATCTTTATATAATATGGCTGTGTCTAGACTGGCAAGTTTTTCTGCAAAAGCAGATGATTTTGCAGAAAAACTTGCCAGCTGTCTACACTGGCCACTTGAATTTCCGGAAAAGCACTGACGATCTCATGTAAGATTGTCAGTGCTTTTCCAGAAATACTATGCTGCTCCCATTCGGGCAAAAGTCTTTTTCCGAAAGACTTTTGCACAAAAGGGCCAGTGTAGACAGCACAGGACTGTTTTCTGCAAAAAAAGCCCCGATCGCGAAAATGGCGATCGGGGCTTTTTTGTGGAAAAGCGCGTCTAGATTGGCCATGGACGCTTTTCTGCAAAAAGTGCTTTTGCGGAAAAGCATCCTGCCAATCTAGACGCACTTTTCCGAAAATGCTTTTAACGGAAAAGTTTTCCGTTAAAAGCATTTTCGGAAAATCATGCTAGTGTAGACGTAGCCTATGTGTATATGTCCATTTTAGCCCATGACAAGGCAGAGTCTGATAACACCCCAGTGAGAAGTTCATTGACAAGAAATGTGGCTATAGGTTGAATCTCTCTAGCCCAGCACTCTCTGGTCCAGCAGCATCCGTGACCCGGCATGATTTTAGTTCACCAAATGTCCACTTAGCATTGGTGTGGGCAAGTTTCCTGCAATTCCATAAAGTTTGTTTGTAGCCACCAGTCCTGGCTCTTAGGGTTCTGTGCTCTAATTTACTCTTAAATGTCCTCTAACCGCCCAGCAAGCAGTGGAAGGGTCGGTAATGCTGCTAGACAATATTGACCTCCTGCAGTCTGGTAAATTCTCTGGTTTAACACCGGTCTGGTTCTCAGGGTGCAGGACTAGAGAGGTGCAACCTATAATTTGCTAGTAAAAATGGACTTTTTTTATCCACATCATCTCTGGTGTCTTCTTCTGCAGCAACACTGAGAATAACTAAGTGAAAGTATAGCTGACACATGTGACCTAACAGGCCTTTGAAGCCACATGAAAAATAGATTTCAATCCCGTGTCTTCACTGTGCTAGTCACTTTACCCTAACAATGTTCAGCTGCAAACTACCTTGTATTTTGCATTTGACCTACAGCATGTTCTCTTAGATTTCAGAAAAGGATGTGTGTTTGGCCTTGTTCAACAGTATTAATCTGGCTTTCAGGGTCTCCTCTGCCCTCTTCCTGGCAGGCTGGCCCTCGACAAGGAAAATCAGATATGAATGATAAATGTTCAGCCTTTCCTCTGCAAGTCTCCACTGACAGGCAAAATTACTTATTTTGGTTCATCATTAAATATTTTGTCACCATTCAGCAAGAGCTATTTCAAGAATGCACACAAATTTGCCAAAGGTGGATTTAATTGCTCATGTTCCCATGGTTCATTTTATTTCAAAAGCTTAATGATCATTTCAAATAACATGTGAACACATCACTTAATGTTCATGTGCCCAAACTGTGCTAGCACTTCGACAGCTGCATTGTAACAATGAACTGATTGGTGAATTATTTACGCAAGGCATCTCTCATTCAATAAGTGTCAAGTAATTTATGTACATTATTTAATGTATTGTTATTTATATATGTTGGTTAATGTATCTATTTTATACGCAGTATTTAATAACAATGAGGGGTTTTGTGGCATCTTAGAGACTAACCAAAATAAACATGTAGGGTGCGTCTAGACTGACAAGAGTTTGCACAAAAGCAATTGCTTTTGCGTAAAAATTTACCAACTGTCTACACTGGCCACTTGAATTTGCGCAAGAAACACTGAAATCTTACATTAGAACATCAGTGCTCTTGTGCAAATACTTTGACGCTCCCGCTCAGGGATAAGCCCTCTTACGCAAGAATACTTGCACAAGAGGGCCAGTGTAGACAGGCACCTTAATTTTTTGCGCAAGAAAGCCCGATGGCTAAAAAGCGCATCTATACTGGGCATGGATACTTTTGTACAAAATCACTTTTTGTGCAAAAGCATCCGTGCCAATCTAGACACTCTTTTGCAGAAATACTTTTAACGGAAAAACTTTTCCGTTAAAAGTATTTCCGCAAAATCATGCCAGTCGAGACGCGGCCATAGAATCACGAGCTTTTGTGGGCAAAATCCATTTAATCAGATACTCTGGCGTGGTTTCTGTTACTTCCACTCCAATGCATCTGATGAAGTAGGTTTTGCTCACAAAATCTCACGATTCTATATGTTTATTTTGGTTAGTCTCTAATGTGCTACAGGACTGCTCATTGGTTTTGAAGTTGCAGACTAACACATCTACCCCCCTGAGATTATTTAATGGACATCTTAGATATTCAGAGCTATACAAAATGAAGTCATTATCCTCTAATACTATTTATATCAATGAGTTTACAGTCACACGTTGTTCAGTTCCCAAAGAGAAGCATCTAATGTGTTGCAATCTAAACATCACATTTGAAAAGAAAGGCACTAGGATCAAATGACTTAGTACCAACCTCTACTATAGAAACAAAACCAAGAATCTTTCCATCATCTCTCCAAACATTCTTGCAACAAATGATTAAAAACCATTACGCCTACCCACTTCCTTAGAGACCCAGCTTAAAATATCCACGTTGAAGTAACACGTGTGCAACACAAAGCTAACAATGAAACCACAGTATACTGAGACTCAGCTGTGGCCAGATGGCTCTGATGTGACATGTTGGGACTGAAGGAATGTAACAATAAATGGAGTCTTAATCCACGGGATAACCAAAAATTCCTTGCCTGTTCCATCTCCCCTAACTGCCCCTTTCTAGAACTGACTTAAGGTAGCTAATGTGCTAACATTCTCCAGACATCCCTGCATCCATGCTCTTGTAAAGTATGTTCCAGAGGAGCAAGTGAGCTATTCCACCTCAGGGGATAACACATTAAAGTAGCACAGACCCATTTTTCACAGATTCACAAATGTCTCTTGAACTCCATCAGGCTAACTGCAAAATAGGGAGGGGGGGTTGTTTGTTGATTGGTTGGTTTTTTGCTCAGATAGTCAAGCAGGACTTGAGCCTGTCTTCACATGTGCAGCTCTTAGGCTGCAAGCAATACATTTGATTATGGGGGGAGGGGGACCTGTGACATCTGTAGGCTCCTTAGCAATGAGGCATCAGAAGCGATTTCAATCTGACCACTTGACAGGCAAAACCAGGAGACCACCCTGGCTTTGCCATCTGGATGCAGAATAGGGTTCCCGTGTGGCTGCTGCAGACGCACTGTTTCAGGAACCAAGACACTGTCTTCTCTGACAACCCAAACCTGTTGGACCAGGCCTTATTCAAGAAGGCCTTGATGCTTCCCTCTTGCCAGCTGATGGTGGGCTGAGCTCTGACCAGATCTTCAGAAGTTCTTTTCTGGATGAGCTGGGAAATTTCGGCCTTGACTGGCTCTGCTGGCATCTGCAGTGAAAGGGGAAGGTTGTTTTGACTCAGAAAAAAACCTGACAATGGCATTACAACACCTCAAAATAACCATGTCAATCACCGCTCTTCAGTACACCTGCCTGGCTCACAACAAACCCTCCTCTCGCCGCTACACGGCGATTCCAGTCCATCCTCTCCTCTGTGCACACACGTCAATAACATCCCTCCCCCCACCCTCTGCTTTCTCAAAGGGGGCAGCTCAGTGAAATATTTTCCACTTGCAGCCACTTAGATGGATGAGTTTTGTTATGCAGCTGGGCGTTTTTATTAAGACAGCACCTCTGCTCCTATAGCAGTGAATATTTTATAAGAAACCAGGCATGGTCAAGTCTCCACAGGCTTTTCCTATCACAAGGAAATGGAGCGGCTGTGCACACTGGAAGAGTGAGTACCATGTCCTACGTGCTGATTTAAGAAAGGATTTTCTGTCTTGTTCAGGTTGAACTTCTCTAATCCAGCAGTTTCCGGTCCAACAACATCCGTGATCCGGAATGATTGTAGTTAGCCGGATGTCTTAAAAACATAAGAACGGCCATACTAGATCAGACCAAAGGTCCAAACAGAGGCCAGGGACACCACTCTTATCCAGCCTGGCTAACAGCCATTGATGGACCTAACCTCCATGAATTTAACAGGGTTAAAAAAAGAGCTAGATAAAGTCCTGGTTTTCACAACATCCTCTGGCAAGGAGTTCCATAGGTTGACTGTGCACTGGGTGAAGAAAAACTTCCTTTTGTATGTTTTAAACCTGTTACCTATTCATTTCATTTGATCACCCCTAGTTCTTATATTATAGGAACAAGTAAATAGCTTTTCTTTATCCACTTATCATGGGTGGGGCCAAGTCTCCCGCGGTCCCATAAAGTTTGTTTAAAGCCCCCAGGCCTGGCTCTCAGTGTTCTGTGCTGTTATTTAGCTCTAATTTATCCCTAAAGGTCTTTATCCCTAAAGGTCTTCTAAGAGCCCAGCAAGCAGTGGATGTGTTGGTAATGCAGCTAGATAATATGGACCTCCCATGGTCCGGCAAATTCTCTGGTTTGGCACCAGTCAGGTCCCAAGGGTGCTGGACTAGAGAGGTTCCACCTGTACTGCACATGGGATAGTGTTATAATATCCAGGACTGGGACACCTGAAAGGCAGTGTGCTGTGAAGCCCTGTGGAATCCGGCAATAAAGGACCGGTCCCTGTTCATCTCTGCAGGATTTTAGGCTAATTTCAATGGATGCCCATGATATGTCTACAGCCCCCTACTGGTTTCATCCCTGTCCAATTCTGTCAGAATGTGAACTGAGTGGCGGGGCACGGGTGGGGAACTAAAATATTGGACCCCTAATCCCCGGTACCCCCTCCCCAATACAGTGCAACCTCCCTGGAAATGTCAGCCAGGGAAAGGTTAACCCTTGTCTGACAAAGCTGGTTCTCTGTCTGATCGTTCCCAGCTGGGGAATCCTACCGAGAAGCAACACTGAAGAGCGATACCCAGGGCTTAAAGTGACGGCAGAAAGGCAGGGTGCTTGGCATAGGTGATTCGTGATAGCACTTGGTGGGGGGTGCGCTGCCCTCCCCAAGTCTTACAAATGGGATGCCCCACATGTCTCCTTCCTGGGTGGCCCTGCCTGCAGGCACCAGGCACCACTGGCTCTTGGTAACCCTGCAGGAGATGTACTTGATCGCTAGGCTGGAAAGCCATGCTGCCCTTTTCCCAGGGTAGGAGGGGCTGGGCACTTTTCAGATGTCACGGATGGGCTGGGTTGGAGGAGATGGAGGCTTCTACTCACTTCCTCAGCTAATCCTGGCCTGGGGGCAGGATGTGGGAGAGGGGGTTGTGACCTGGGGAAGGAGAGGAGAGCAGTTCCCTGCTAGACGCAGCCCCAGACTGCTCAAAATAGCTGGCTGCTCCCTGTGGCTCTCTGTTCTGGGAGCTGGAGGGAAGGGGAGGCTTCATGCACTGTCCCCGTCCCTAGCCAAATCTCTCCACTCCCATTGGCCAGTTTCAGTGAAGACTCTCCCTCCCCACCCCCGGTGCACAGAGCCCCAGGGAGCAGCCAGCTGCTCAAAGCGGCATGGGACTGCTCTGATGTGGCTGGCTGCTCTGTGCCTTAAGGTCCTGGGGGGAGGCCGGATCAGGCAGCCCGTGGGCTGGATCCAGCGCTTGGCGGACTAGGTCCAGCCCACAGGTTGTGTCTTACCCATGCCTGGCCTAGCGCCTTGGTTTGTTTTCATAAGCAAAGCCACCACAGCCCATCGCAGGCCTAAATCCCTACCAGAAGCAGAAGACCCGGCTCGTATGTCTAATAGCATCGTCCCCCTCTTCTGTGAGACTCTGTGCGGCATGCAAGGGAGGCGGGGATTCGCTCAGCTTCCTCTCAGGCAGGAACAGCAATCAGCGAGCGAGGGCTATGAGACGGGGTCAGAGTGAACACTGTGAACTGGAGCCCTCGGCTGTAAACGAAGCTGTACCAGGGATACCCCTCTGACAGCACTGCCAGTGTGGTGTTGCTAATTAATTGCCAATAATCAATTAATTAATTGATAAGCAATAACTGATCAAAACAACATGATGGCAAGTGGCTCTTTCATGGGAGAGGTTCTCTTGAGTCCAGATTAGTTCCATAATAACAATACATTCAATCAAAGCTGATTTACCGGAGGTTTGATTAAGAGTCAGCAGAGAGAGCCCTGTCCACAGAGAGGCTCCAGCAGTGGAAGAATTTCCACGTACATACCTGGCAGCCGGCATCCGCCCGCAGTCTTGCTTCCCCTATGATTTAGGAACAATTATACCTTGGTCACCTTGTGTATCGTTCTGGTCAGGGTTCCCTGTAAGCCAAGTGTCTAGGCAGCCACCCAGGAGTGATTCAAATGCTGCCCAGCTGATTAGCAGAGCACCCACAGCTGGCAGCATGTATGTCTCCTGGTGGTGCACATCCACACATGTCTTGGTGCACATAACAAAATGTATTCCACACTCGGACGGAGAGGGAAAACAATAGAAGGAACTTTGTGTGGTCCTCATGAATTTCCCCGTGTCGGGCTAAGTCCAAGGTTCCCTATTCCATTGCAGTTAGTAGATTGCTAAGAAATGTCCAACAATATTTTTGAAGTACTCCATGGGGTCATTTCATTCTCTGAGCTTCATCTTAACTGCAAAGCATCATGGGAGTCTTGTTCCCAGGCAAGCCTTCACATCTTTCCATCTGAAGTGCCAACAATCCTAAGCATTGACTTAGGGGCCATTCAACAATAGCCCCCGGGCCACTGCCAGGGCCCTGATGCCAAAGGAGGCCGGCAGGCACCTGAAGGCTCCATTTCATGCCTCCCGCAGTGGTAACCAAGTGAGGCTGATTCCGTGATGTCTCCCAAACCTCAGTGTCACTGAGTCACAGGGCTGGACAAGCCTCTGGAGTCACTCACCAACCCAGACACCATGAGCTCAGCTGCGGGGCATTTGCATTGCATGTTGAGTTCATAGAATCCGAGAATCCCAGGGTTAGAAGAGACCTCAGGAGTCATCAAGTCCAGCCCCCTGCCCAAAGCAGGACCAACCCCAAATTAATCATCCCACCCAGGGCTTTGTCAAGCCGGGACTTAAACACCTCTAGGGATGGAGATTCCACCCCCTCCCTAGGGAACCCAGCCCAGTGCTTCCCCACCCTCCCAGGGAAATAGTTTTTCCTAATATCCAACCTAGACCTCCCCCACTGTAACTTGAGTCCAGCCCAGAGAGTAAGACAAAGGAGAGAGCAGGCCGCTTCCCTGGGGCCGTCCTCCTTTGCCAGTGAGAAGAGGAGGGACACGGTGTCTCCTTACGCTTGTAACCCAGAGGCTCTGAGAAGGGAGAGTGAGCGCTGCCCTGCAGCGTTAGCAAAGAGGCTGTTGGCTTTTACCTCAGGTTCAGGGCCCCCTGCCGACCACTAGGTCCATTCGCTTTACACTCCTGTCCATGCAGTGCTGGCTTTTGCCCTATTTGATCTGCCCGTGGACCCCGTCTCCGGGCAGCGGGTCGAAGGAAGGGCTAGGAGTCTCTGCAGCCAGCCAGCACAAAAGAACACGTCCGCCACAGAACAAGTTTGGCCAAACTTTGCAACGCGCCACGAGGGCTCCACATCTCTGGGGCCTGCCCACCCTCACGCACCCAGAGCTTGTTTCACAGCCTCAGTCCAAGTTTGTGGCAGCCCCTTTCCAGCAGCTGCCAACCTGCTGCTCCCTGCTTTCAGGGCTGAGGGCACCGTTTCAGTTCTTCATGTCTTAGCCTGTGAGGAGCCACAGGACTCCTCACTGGATTTGCAAGATACAGCCGAACAGATTTATTGGGGCATCAGCTTCCCTGGGTAAAAAAAAACCTTCCGCAGATGCAACATGTCAAGTTTTTACATTCGCTTTGAAAAGCCACAAAGAATAACTGAATGGAACCCATCCCCTCGTTCAGAACCGATGGGGTGGCCGTGTTTTACAAATGCTCCTCAGCCGTGTAAACCCTTGGGGCTTCTCGGAACACCACAATGGCTGGTTCTGAATTTTCCCTCCTTCTTTTCACCAAATCTTCTTTCGCTTTGGGGTAACTCGTAGAATACATCTCCTAGCAGCAACTGTTTCATGTATAAAACCTTCCATCTGGTTTTGATTGAGTGCACTTAATATAGTGGCTCTTGTTGTATAAAGGTTTTTTAATCTGATATTTGACAGGTTTGCTCTTTAAAGAATCCATTAATGGAGGGCAGTTATACCTTCAGGTATTGTTCCCATTAAAACAGCTTCTTATCAAGTTGCTAGTACATTTTCCGGAAGATATGCAGGGGTGTGAGGAGAGAAATCATAAAATCCTCCAAATTCAGATACTGAAATATTTTTGCCATAATAGAAATAAAAATTAGTAACTGCAAAGGGACTGTCTCCAACAAAGCATATTGATACCTCCCTAAAGAAACAGAAGGAAAAAAATGTGGGGATTGTTTCCAGCTAAGAAGGATGAAATCAATCTAGTCCTTGAATGTATTATTTCAGGAAGGTTAATAATCAGCCACTTTTTATGACTTATTTTTCCAAAGTTCACTGAAGAGCAGTTGATACCCGAGCTCTTGGGACAGCAGGTTCAAATACTGGGGATATGGGGCGGAGGGAGCTCGGTTTTAATTCCTTCCTAATTAGATAGAATCATAGAACACTAGAACTGGAAGGGACCTCAAGAGGTCATTGAGTCCAGTCCCCTGCCCTCACGGCAGGACCAAGCACCATCTAGACCATCCCTGACAGGTGTCTGTCTAACTTGCTCTTAAATATCCACAGATGGAGATTCCACAACCTCCCTGGGCAATTGATTCCAGTGTTTAACCACCCTGACAGTGAGGAAGTTTTTCCTAATGTCCAACCGAAACCTCCCTTGCTGCAGTTTAAGCCCCTTGCTTCTTGTCCTATGGGGTGTTTATAATGTCTCTGATGTTTGGCTTGAGGGGTCTTTTTGGTGAACCCTTCTGAAATGGATGTCCTGGATGTTCTGCATGGACATGAGAAGGTCCATGTTAATTTTGTAGTGAGTTGTCCTCACATCCCCCCGCCCCACAAATTTGCTTGGGCCCTTGAGGCAGACTATCTGCACATCAGGTGACATGAAGTGATGGAATATGTATCTAGCTGATGAAAATAGTACAGGTTGCATTTAACACATCTTGCCACCTGTTCCTCTGGGTGTGCACAGTGCAGCTCCTCTGAGCATTACGGAGGGTTTAGCGAGGACCCCAAGCAAGGACCTGTCATTACTTGGATCCAAATCTTTCTTGTTCCCACTTTTTCCAGCACTCCGTCTCCCTGCCATGCCAATGCAAGTGGCATTATAACAGTTGCTCTCAGCACACTGTCTGAGAAGGGCTAGTGTTACCTCATTTCCCATGTCAGTTTCCCACTCACGGAAATCGATTAATTAACCTTGCAGTAACTGATGAGACTGTCAAAGGGAGAGACTAGGGCCGGCTCATTGACCAATCAAATTATGGAAAACTAAAAGGTCAGAAGAGCCCCGTCTGCAGCTGCTTCCCAGGGAACTCTGTAAGAGACGGAAACTCTCATTGCCCCCGACGGAGACGATAACGAGGAGAGAAAAGGGCACCACGCAGGCTCATTCTGGGGCAATGATTTCAGCTTCTCAGACACCAAACGGCTCTTCCACTTGTGAGCCTCCCACGGGCCAGCTTCTCAGGAGTGTTCATGCCTCCTCCAGACCTCCTCCCCCACTACAAAGCGGGACTTCCACTCTTGTTATTTTAAAAAGTGAATGTTCCCCTCCCAGATTTGTAACACTCTCGGTTGAAGATTCCTGTGGATCTGGAGATGGTCAGCAAGTGAAAGTCTGTGCTCCTTACAACTACTGTATGAACCTCTCTAGGCCGGCACCCTCGGGGCCTGACAGGTAACAAAGCAGAGAATTTGCCAGGCCATGGGAGGTTAATATTGGCTAGGAGCATTACCAGCACTACCACTGCTTGCTGGGCTCTTTGAAGACATCTAGGGGTAAATTAGAGCTAAATCACAGCACAGAACACGGAGAGACAGGACTTGCGGCTGTAAATAAACTTCATGGGACCGCAGGAAACTTGGCCACCCCCATGATAAGTGGCCATCCAGCTAGCTAAAATAATGCTGGACCACGGATATCACCGGGCCAGAGAGTGCCGGACTAGAGAGATTCAACCTGTAGTTCTTTGCCATGAAGCTACATTTCCCTCCAGAGTTCGTTTCTACCGTTTTACAAATGTCATTTCTCTAACAAGGGACGATGGTGTCACGACTCCCCCACAAAGGTTAATCGCCACCGCTGGCTTGGCAGTTTGCCGTACGAGTTGTGTGGCTGCAAGTGACACCTTTGGGTGGGAACACGAAAACCGACACAAGGAAAAGGTCAGTTGTCCCAAAAACTGCCCCTAACGGTTGAGAGAACAATGGCCGGAGGCGTCCACGCGCTTGCTACTTTTTGGCATTTCTAAATCTTCCCTGGCCCTCCCAGTTATAGGAGCTGAACGTTCCTCCCTGGGGGATGTTACTGGGGACATGATAACTTAAGCCAGTTCATAAAACAGAGGGGGGGTTTTCTGGTAATTCGGCTGCTAAATTAGGGAACTCTGTCCAAGTCGATCACGTCCATGATCACTGGCAATCCAGCCCTTTCCCAAAGCAATCTTCTAAATGCAGGCAGGAGGGGAGCTCGTGCACATTGGTGTAGATCAGGAGGAACTTCAGTGAAGCGGATGCAGTTGCACTGATGTAAAGTTGATGTAAATTAGGAGACTCAGGTTATGTCTACACTGCGGTTTTTTGGGGGAAGAAGATATGCAAATGGTGTGCTCATTTGCATATCTTCTCCCGCTTCTTTTTGTGGAAGAGGCTTTGCCATTAAAAAGTCCCGTGTAGACGGGGCCAATCTGTCAGGAAAAAAAAAACCTTTTTCGCAAGATCTCTTATTCCTCAAAAATCGAGGTTTACAAAAGGGATTTTTTTTTCCAATAAATGGCCCTGTCTTCACGGGGCTTTTTAGAGGCAAAACCTCTTCTGCAAAAAGAAGTGGGAGGAGATATGCAAATGAGTGTTCCATTTGCATATCCTCTTCCGCAAAAAAACCACAGTGTAGACATAGCTTCAAACGTTGGCGTGGAACCTTCTAATACGCCACAAAGAGGCAAGGTCTGATTCTCCAGTAACAGGTGCGGGTGCCAAAGTGCGGGTGAAGAGGATATTTAAATCCCGGGCTTCATTTGCAACTTCGAATGCCTACATTAGCCTCCCTAGTTCGAACTAGTGGGCTAGTGTAGACATACCCATAGTTATTTCAGAATAATGGCCATTACTCCAAAATAACTTTGCTGTGTAGACACACGCTGTGCGACCCTCACAGTGTGGGACTAACAGCTCACCCAGGCGTGTTGTCCCGTTGACGTATTGAAGTATAAATCTTGTTGCAGACTGTTTTCATAAAATCCTAATTTCCGCTTTTAAATGCCAGCGCAACGCTCCAGTGCCTGCCGGCGCGGGGACCAGATGAGGGTGGGTTTCTCACTGCTGTCATTTACACAGGGATTTGAGATCCCTGGAAGGAGAACTCTGCATTTCTCAGCACTGTCCCAGAATCCTGCCTACATTCTGCTGTTTCTCCCTTCCCACGGAGAAATTCTCGGCTGGTACTAAAGGATGGAACTTCCCTGCTGTCCGTGTAGCTGAGCCCGGATGCACCAGCAGAGAGCTTAGCCCCTGTGCCCACTAAGCACAGAGGTGAAATCCAGCTATGGGCCTTGCGATGCAAGTGGCTTTGCTTGCAAACCCGTTATCCGGGGTGGGCAAGCCTCGGCGCCACAGTGAGACAGTCAGACGAGCTCGTGGCCGCGTGGCCAAGCACCGCGAGGGCAGCCTGAGCAGCTGAGCAGCCTGAAGCCAGCACTGGCTGCCGAGTTCCCATGTGGGTTTCAGATGGGCTCGCAGACCTGCTCCGGGAGGGTCGTTAGCGAGCACCGAGGCACGGCACTCGGGTCACCGGAGACAATGTTCTCCCACCATCACCCACATTCCAAGTGCTCCGCCGCACTCCATTTCCCTGCAAGACGAGGCTGCGGGGAGCCAGCTGAAAAATGCAGGAAGATCATCTGCTCACTGGCTGAGATGGGGGCTCCCTGTCCACGGAGGCCTAGGGCGCTGCCGCCAAGGCAGAGTCTGCAACGGTCTGCTGCCTCGCATGGCCCCTTGCTGTCAGGCTGCAGAGGGGTGGAAAGGGCCATGGGGGCTGGCTCTACCCCCTGCTACCCGCCATCCAGCTCAGGGTGGAAGGAAAGCACGAGGGCAGGACATGGCATCAGCCTTTGCCCGGATCATAGAATCCCAGGGCTGGCAGAGACCTCAGGAGTCATCGAGTCCAGCCCCCTTGCCCAAAGCAGGACCAACCCAACTCAATCAGCCCAGCCAGGCTCTGTACAGCTGGGACTTAAACACCTCTAGGGATGGAGATTCCACCCCCTCCCTAGGGAACCCAGCCCAGCGCTTCCCCCCTCCTAGGGAAATAGCTTTCCCTAATATCCAACCTAGATCTCTCCCACTGTTGTCCCCTGAGGTCGCTACGGCCTCATCTCCACAACTGCCTCTCTGGCATGAAGCAAACGAATCCGAAAAAGAGACGTTGGGGGAATTCTAATGAAAATTTGCAAGGGAACAGGAGAGGAGAGACGATTCCAACCTGATTTCCCTCCCCCTGGGCCCACCCATCCTCAGCTCCCACCTGCTCAACTCTAGCTCCTTCGCCCCTTGCCCACGAACCGTTAAAAAGACATCCCACGTTTGCCACGGGGCTGTGTGTTCCTTTGCCGCTCGTTTTCTTAGCCCTGACAGGGCTTTTCCCAGGGAAAATTCATTGAAAGGGGGACTATGACTGGCTGTGTTTGGCCATTTACACCCAGCAAGAGCCCCGGCCGCGGCAAAGGGCAAACGCGCTCTTCGCTGCCTAATTGTGGGGGGGCGGCTTTAGCGCAGCAGGTCTACATTACATGGAGTGACGGTCTTCAGATCACTAGTGCAGGCCTCTTCCCGACATCCCCAGCAGCACAAGGTGGAGAGCCCACAGCCGCTTCCAGTCAGTTCTGGGCAGACGGAGGTCACTCTCCTAGGGGGTTCACCAGGCATCAGAGACTCGCTGAATCTTGCTTGGTGAAGCTGAGGGAAGCCGTGACCATGGGGACTGTGACGTTACCGCCCGCATTGCCCAGGGCAGAGACAAAAGCCAGGTGTAGAAACAGGAATGTGCTAGCTGCTCCCAGAAGATTTACCTATTCCTGAGACACCTTCGTTCCTTGCAGCCTGGACACTTTCTCGTCTTGACCTTGGAGGTGCTGAAGACACCATCATCCTTCACGTGATATTTCTGGGGGAAATTCAAGCAAGGCTTAAGCCAGATTTGTGTTTCATTCACCTCGCTATGCACACCATTGTTTGCTGTCACAAGCTCGTGCATCTGCCAATACTTGCCAATTTTCACAGGCAAAGGAAAGTTTGACTTCTTTCAGTTGAGTCTCGCTGAAGTCCGAGAAGACTTCTTTATTCTGAGCATGCTCTGCCCCATAACGGATACAAAAGGGCTTACCCTTCTTTCTCAAATACACACCTAAGAAATACACAGTCCATAGAACTATACGCTTCTCACTCATTAAACGGTTCCAGCTGGACAGTGGTCCATCTCCCCTCATCCTGACTATTCATCACCAGTCACAGAACACCTGTTAGCATCCCGTCATGATCTTTATCGCCTTTATCAATGAAGGTGCTAACTACTTTCTGAATGGTATCCTTCCTGCCTTATCCATCCACTGACTTTGATCTTTATCTACTCAGGTTTAGCACCCTTTCTCCTGATACTTTATGCATAGAGGTAGGGGGGTGGGTGACAGAACCTCTTTCTTCCCCCTGCCCCCTTCCCTTCTATTTATTTAGAGTTTCCTTATCCCCTAATCATAACTCCGGTCATCTGACGAAGTGGTCTGTGCCCACGAAGCTCATGATACCATCTACATGTTTTGTTAGTCTATAAAGTGCTATCAGACCATCTGCTTGCTGTCATGATCTTAGGCTGTTATATTTTTTTTAAAGCTATGTTTGGCATTTCCTTATTTTGAAGACTTGGCTTTTCAACTGGAACATTCAATCACCAAGTCGTGCTTTCAAGTGTTTGCTCTCACAAGATTGTGCATCTGCCATTAGTTGCACCTCACTAGCCAAGTTTCAGAGGCAAAGGAACGTTTGCACGGGCCAAAGGGATGAGCAAGCACAGTTCTACAGACTCTGTGTATTTCCACAGCTGCAAAATCACCAGCCACAGCTGCAAATGTGATTCTTCAGTTGCACTGCAAATGCTAAGCAGTCCTCAATGGGATAAAGTTTTGATACACCTGAGAACCAGGTGGGCTGCGAGGAAGGATGGCAGAAACACAAGAATTCCCTTTCATTTGGGAAGTGTTGGCTATGGCATTTGGTTTCATTCTGCATTGGCACAAAACTAAGATCTTTTGGAAATTTTCAGGAAAAGCAAGAGCGAGATCAAAAGAGACCAAACTACCCAAAACCCCCAGTGGTTCAGGTATCGCCCAAGATAAGGGTCAGGTTCTACTCTATGTATCTAGCCCCTCTTACTCTCACCTGGTGAAGATTTGTCACTTCACATAAATAAACAAACACTCAGGAGGAAGCAAGGTTGACCCTATCAGGGCTCCTCCCCCTCTGGGTCAGTGGGTAGCCACTCCGCCCCACTACACCTCAGTTTTAGAGCCCTTCTCTGAGCTGTAGAAGACCAAAGATGTAGAAGACCCTTGCTCGTCTTTCTGGGTACGTCTAGACTACAGGCTTTTGTTGACAGAAGCTGTGTCGACAAAGCTTCTGTCGACAAAGAGCGTCTAGACTACATCCAGTTCTGTCGACAAAGCAAGCCGCTTTGTCAACAGGAGAGTGTAGTCGCAAAGGACAGTGTAGATGCAATAACACCTTCTGTTAACAGAACTCTGTCGACAAAAGGCGTTATTCCTCATAGAATGAGGTTTACCACCGTCGACAAAACTGCCGAGTTCTGTCGACGTTACATCGACAGAACTCGGCGGTAGTGTAGACGCAGGTATAGTTTTGTCGACAAAAGTCCACTTCTGTCGACAAAACCCTGTAGTCTAGACACACCCTCTGATCTGAGTAGAAATCCAGTGTTTGCCTTGAGAAACCCTCCTGAGAAAAGTTTTGTTGGAACTGATCTATTTCCACAAAACTCTTCTCAGTTGTGATGCATCCACATTGCCCGACTTTCTGAAGGCTCCTCCTTTTAGGGAAAGCAAAATGTAGAGCCATGGTTAAAAGAAAGGGCCTTTCGGGTACAATGATATGAAAATGCCATGCCCGGGTGAGACTGCAGTCCATGGTTGTGGGAGGTTCACATTCAAAACTGTCAAGTGAGTGACTGAGGATGGAAAGATGGACGTTTGTCACCTGATTCCACACCTCGTGCACAGCACCGGGGAAAAGTACAACCGTTAGCCAAGTTTACAGTGAAGAGATCAAAGAGAAAGGCTGCTTTTGCTAGCAGTAAAAACAATATCTCTTACAGTTATGTTAGAAGGCATTGGGAAATCTGGAGGGCATTTAGCCCTTCAAGTGTGAAATGTGCTATTAAATTACTAAGAGGAGAAATGCAGGTGTCTTTGAACCTGAAAGATACAATAATTACTGAACCAGAACTCTCAGCTGGAAATATTTTATAGAATCTAATTAAAGCTAAGATGGAGGAAAAAGTCATTGGAGCTCTGTGTGTATGTATGTGTGTGGTGTGTGTGTGTTACCTACACACCCACTGCGTGTGGTTCACTGTCCCAGGGAATGGCACAGAGACCACTTATAGCGCGTGAGCATGAGTTTTCTCTACAGCCTTACCTGAGAGCCAGCTGGCTTTTAGCTCAAGCTGCAGAGGATCATGCATTAAGCTCCAGAGGTTCCAGGATTGGGTCCACCTGTCCACGTTACCTGGGTGTGTGCACACGTGTCTGCCCCATGGATGCTGCTGGCTCCAGTGTAAGACGGCAGGATAAGGAACCCTCTGGAGATGGGGTTTGCTCTGGAGTGGCCCACGGGATAAGCCACTTGGTGACAAGTATCAGAGGGGTAGCTGTGCTAGACTGTATCTGCAAAGTATAAGAGGGGTAGCTGTGCTAGACTGTATCTGCAAAGTATCAGAGGGGTAGCTGTGCTAGACTGTATCTGCAAAAACAATGAGGAGTTTTGTGGCACTTGGAAAACCACAGATTTATTTGGGTGTAAGTTTTCATCATCAAAACCCCACTTTGTCAGCTGATGCCCAAATAAATCTGTTAGGGTATGTCTACACTGCCACCCTAGTTCAAACTAGGGTGGCTAATGTAGGCATTCGAACTTGCAAATGAAGCCCGGGATTTAAATATCTCGGGCTTTATTTGCATGTTCCCAGGCGCCGCCATTTTTAAATGCCCCGTAGTTCAAACTACTCTTTCCTTCTTTGCTGAAGGGACAGTCGCTAGGAACCGGGGAAGCAACAAGGAAAACTAGAACCCTCAGGCGAAGAGCCCTCTCCACAACAGTGACAATGCATCCTAGAAAGACCTAGAAAACACATCACCAGCCTTATAACCCCGAGCCCATGTGCCATTTGCCTTCTACTGCACCACCCCGTCGCCCCGCTTTGTACACAATGGTGTCAGCTCTTGGGGGGACACTCACATCACAGGCAAGGGTGAGAGAAGGGAGGCGTGATGTGTTATTTGTGCCGCGCTGGTTGTGCGGGGTCCGTGCCGAGCAATGGGACTCAGGGAAAACAGAGGTGATGGCAGCTTGTTCTGTCTCCGCTGTGCAGCTCCCACTGATCAATCACCATTTGGGAGTGAATTGTTCATCTACACAGCCTAGCTCCGCAAAAATTCATTGCGCCTGCTCATCTGTCCTCATGCTCCAGGAGCACAACAAGGCCGAAGTGGGGCTAGTTAGGCGGAATGTTAAGTGGGGCGGCAGGAATTGCTTGACAGCCCACCAAAATCCGAGTCTTTACCCAAATGAGGAGTTGCTGACTCATGAGAGAATAAACACCAAAATGGCACCGTTAGGGACCTGTATTTCCAGCCCAGACAGAACCAGGCTATGTCCCAGGAGCTGCATCAGAGAAACTCAGACTCAAGCGACCGCCAGCCCTGGGCCCTGGTGTGCATTAAAGCAACGTTTCCAGTGCATGGGCCTTTGTAGAACTCAGATGGGCCACAGCTGTTGAGAAGAGGCAGTCTTTCAGCAGGGTTAGTAACCATTAAACTAGTTTAGAGCCAGTGTGGAAGCAGATAAGTTTTGATTAGCCCTCTTACTACTGTCCCTCAGAGCACAGGTGGCTTTGAGAAACCTCCTAGGATGCTCCGCTTCTGAAAGCTAAGCTAGGAAATAGGAATAGGTACCCAGAATCCATTGCCATCGAAGCAGCTCATGATGCCACTAGAGCACGTGAGGCAAAACGTGTACCCATTCAATGCTAGTGTGCTCTCACGGTGCTTAACCCACTCCGAGACAAACAGAATCCATTGTCTAGAGCAAGGCTGGGGAACCTTTTTTGGACTGGGGGCTGTTGACCCACAGAAAAATCAGTCGGGGGCTGAACACAAGTAAGAAGCCCCGTCTGAGGAGGAAAAAGCCATGCCTCACATTCCCCTCACACACCAGAGCCTAGGGCAGGGCCACTCAACTTTGGAAGCCCCGGGGGGCATAGTGATACTCATAGCACATGCTGAGGGCCGCATCTTAAGTTTGGTTTCATAGACATGCAAATATATGCAAATAGATTCTTTCACACTGAATACAAAGATTAAGGCAAAACTATTCCACACGCAGGCCCCGTTTAAGTCAGTTCTGCTGATATTAATAAAATGCAACATTTACCCGATTTCCACCAATATGACAGCACTTTCAATGAGCAATGACAGTCCAGGAATTTAACTACCAAAACGCATGTCAACAGAAGAGCATTCTATTGACTACTTTTTTGTTTTGGCTCTCACCTGCAGGCCGCGTGTCGAGCCTCATGTCAACCCAAACCACACCACGGGCTACAAACAAATGGGTCGCAGGCCTCATGTTGAGTAGCCCTGGCCTAGGGGGTTCAGGGTAGCAGATTTTGTGTGCTCCAGCCCTGTGGGTGCATGGCAGGAGGCTGGAGCACCAGTGTGGGCTCCCCAATTTGGGGGGAGCCCTGAGCCTTGGGGGCTGGATCCAGAAATGCCGCATCCGGCTCCTGGGCCTGAGGTTCCCTACCCCGGTCTAGAGAATGGAACAAATTTCAAATAAGCTTCCGCAATCTTGGCTGCGGAGCTCACGTGACTCTCTCCCATGTTCTGATCTGTGTCACTAATCTTTCCATTTCCTGGAGACAAAATTCTCATTGGCATGGCTAGTGGCTTCCAGTAGAATACCACGCAGCTAAGCTGCGATTTCCAGAGAGGGGCATTTGTTTGGGATGCCCCCCTCGAGAGGGCAAAGGCCTGGTTTTCAAAGGGGCTGAGCTTCAATAGGACCAATCTCTCAGCCATCTCAGGCTGTGATGAATCTCAAGATTGAATCCCCGGTCACTCTTGGAAGGATGCCGCAAAGCAAAAGAAAAAGAAATTTTGGGAAGATTTCAGGTGTGTGGGGCTGGCTGCACCCAAGGGAACATCAGGCTTGGAGAGTCTCCAGGACTAACCTGAGCCATCCCCTTCAGTCTTTCCTGCCCTGGGAAAGCATTTCAAGCCAAAGAAGCCAGAGTCCAGACAGAGGGAACCCTTGCTTGTCCTCGTCACTCCTCCGCCTGTAGTTGGTATGGAAGAGCACACACTACACAGCCAGAATAGATCCAGACCAACAGCTAGTCACGCCACTGCAGGTACCCCTCCCCCACCCACGCTGTAAGGTCCCCCAAGGACCAGGGAACATGCAAGGTCCACTCTGCATGGTCACCAATCTATTTAAAAATAGCAGCTGCTCCGCCCTGGCATAAAAGGGGTTAAAACCAGTTCTGGGAGAGGGCTGTCCCAGCAGCCAATTGGAGGGAGGCTGAAGGCAGCCAATCAGGACCTGGCTAGGCCCTATAAGAAAGGCTGTTAGGAAGAGGGAGTCTCTCTCCAGCTCTGGAGGGAGCCGGACTAACACACTGGTACCCTGGACAGAGCAGTGCTGGGAAAGTCCAGGGAGCCAGCAAAACTCCAGCCTGATGAACTCCCAGGCCCAGGCCCTGACTCAGGGACCCTCGGGGGCACAAAGGCCGCAGAGGGCCAGCCAGGGGAGAGAAGTAGGCGGCGGGTCCACCGAGGGTGGGATTGGAGAGGAGCTGGTTCCCCGAAGAATGGGAACGCCAGAGTGGGCATTGCCAGAGTCTGCCCAGGGCCTGGTGCCATGGTGTGGGAGGGATGCAGGTCCCAGCATGGTGAGGACAGACGGAGCAGTAACTGCAGGTGAACGCCAGCTGTGGAGAGAAATAATTCCCAGGATGAAGAGCCGAGGGAAGATGAGTGTGACCCTGTTACAAGGAGGACGCGACACTGGCCCAAAAGGGGGCAAATGCTTGGCCAGGCCAGTGCCAACGTTGAGAAGGGAGCCGTGTGCAGGATGGACTAGGGCAGGGGTCACCAGCATCCTGCACACGTGCCATAAGTGGCACGCAAGGGGATGTTTTGTGGCCTGCGCAGCATGGCGTAGGGGCCAGGCGGCCGGCAAGCAGAGCGGGCAGTATGACCCTGAGCTGGGCTCTGTGGGCTTGGGGTGTGCAGCTTCCAGGAGCTAAGGGGTTAACACACACACACACACACACACGAGGGAGCGGGGCTGGGGCTGTGTTGCAGATCAGGGTGGCGCGGCCGGTCACATGCTGCTGTCGCCTCCGTGGGGCGCTGGGGCCTGGGTTAAGCCATGGCTCCTCCCCAAATTGGGGAGACTGTTCCCCAGCACCCCACTGCCCCCAGCCGGGGGCTGGAGACAGCCCTGGGTAGTTCTGGTTCTGCCTGCCCCAGCCCTGGAGCCGCAGCCTGTGAGGGGCAAGTTCTGGGCAAAGGGCTGAGCCAGGCAGGGAAATGGCTCCTCCTCACCCAGCACTGCTGCCGGGAGGGCATGAGTCCCAGCGCTGCTGCCCTGCCCGTGTGTGTGCTAGGGGCATAGGGATGGAGGGGGCAGGAGAGGGGTGAAGGAGGATGCAGGGGCAGGATGGGAGGGGGCAGGGCTTGCCCTGAGGGGGGTGGAGAGAGTTCAGTCTTGGCATGCCACTTCTGAAGGGTTGCCGACCTTAGAAAGGACTAGAGAAAGGAGATAGAAAAACCTGGACCTCCACCTCCCCCCTCCTCCCCGCCGGGTAGCGGGTGAACAAACGGCAAAAAGTTCATTTTACCCTCCCTCAAACCGCATCCCTGAAATGCTATTTCCAACGCTCCCCGTAATACACAGCAGCACGTTGTGTCTAAATAGTCACCAGCATCACTGCAGAGCAGGCTGCTGGAGAGGAATTAAAACACAGACCAAAGAAATTAACGTCCCTTGAAAAAGATCGCTGCCAGCAATCTTCCTCACGTACGAAAGTACTGGGAACAATTAAAACACCCTAAGCTCAATGGCTTGTTGAATTTGTGTAACGAGGGCAGAACTCATGCAAGGTATTAATATTCAAACGTCAGATTTTTTTTTTTTTGCTCCATTTGGAAATTGCATTTTGTGCTTTGATGCAGTTTGAGCAGCGCTCCTCTGTCGGGTGCAATAACAAGCATGGCTAAAAGTCTGGAACGCATATCCCGATCACCTTCCTCGCACTGGAGATGGGCACTGGATTGGGAGGGCTGTGGGCGACCACAGAGAATTTTCTCCCAGGGGTCTTTCTGGTGGGTCTTTCCTTTGAGTCAGATTGGCAGAGAGCCTAGGAAGGGAGCTTGCCTTCCTCTAAAGCATGGGCACAGGTCACTTGTGGGATTAAAGCAGGAAACACGGTGGATTCTCAGGAGCTTGAAATCTTTCAATTCTGATTCGAGGACTTCCGTGACTCAGAGGATGAGGGTCTGTTATTGGGGTCGACAGCAGAGCTTCTGTAGCCTACAACATTCGGGAGGCCACCCTGGCTGATCATAGTGGTCCCTTCTGGTCTCCAGTCCACAAGTCCATTCCTTGTGTCCATAAATGGCTAGTGGGGACAGTGCAGGGCAGACATGACCAATATCTAGCTATAAAGCTGGGGGTATCACTTTCATCAAGCAGGTCGCCTGGCATTTCACACCTTCTGCATGCTCAGAATATCCCCGAGCAGAGCACATCTGCTACAACTATTCAAATGCAGTGTAAAATACCTTTGCTCTGTTGATTGATTATGGTATTAAACCAGAAAATTGAGCCCTCCTGTGGCTATCAATCAGAGACAGTATTGAAAGGCACAGTTCCAAGGCCGGCGCTCATTTCTAGCTTAACACCCTCTCTGCTAATAATGAATGACCACAATCTTTAAAAGCTCTTGGTGATGCCATCTAGAATCAATCACTAGCAGGACTGACTGGCCATCTGAAATCAATCGCTGCCTTTACTCATCAGGACCAGGTGGGATACAGATTTCTGACTTGGGATAAATAATGTGCACTCTGGGAGGGGGATGTTTCATCCCAAATCAGGACAGGAAAAGCCAAAAATCTCCAAAATTTTCACAAAGCAAAAATCTCCCCCAAAAATTTCAGGTTTGACCTTTTTTTTCATTTATTTATAGATAAAGCCTTTCTGGGCTGAAAAATCAAAAAGTTTCCCTGGAAAAAAAAATCGAACTGTCCCATATTCATAACTTGAATGTTTCTGGGGGATGGGGGGGTTCCAATTTTTCAAAATGGACCATTCAGTGAGACTGGCATAGTCTTCTGGGGAAGTTTGGTTTTGACAAATCAGCATCATTTCCAATGCAAAAAACAAACTTTTTGTCAAAAATAATTCCAACCTGTGCTACTCAGAAGTAGACAATTTGGCTAGAATTCGTAGAGAAAATACTAATTGTAGGCACCATCGCAGAAAGCGGAGCAAACGGGTCGCTGTGAAAACCAGATCGGGCTGAGTGGTAGAGTACAAAGCTGGAGGTTGATGTTTCTTTGAGGCCCCACCATGCTGCCTTGCCAAGCCTGCCGGCTTTCCAAGTCACACCCGGCTTCTCTGGGGAGCAGCTGTCTTCTCTATGTAGAGACCCTGAGAACATGACGGCGCAGTCCCAGGTGCTGAGATGCAACTGTGCAAACCGTGAGCCTCGTCAAGCTGCCTGTTATCAGACTGGGATCGAGTTCCAGTTCAGTGAGTGAGAGGACAAACTGGACTGGATCCGGAGCCATTCCGATACATTGCCATGTCCCATGAGCCCTAGGTTTGCTCCAGTGTTACTGTGGTGCGCGCTCTTCAGACGTTTATGGTGGCAGAGATCCAAAACTACAGCGCCCCTCTGTCTGCCGCCACGGGAGTGTATCCATCAGAGGAAAAGTAACCTGGCGACTTTGATGCCAGGTCACACAGGGAGTCTGTAATAGAAGTGGGAAATGAACTCACATTTCCAGAGCCACATCCTCATCAATCACAGGATGTGTGTCTAGGCTAAGCCCGCAGCCCCTTTGGGGTCAACAAGGGTCCATGTCCTAGGACCCTGCTAGGAGAATAGGACTGAAGACCCTGCTGAAACTTGGGTCCAAGCCCATTGTAGAATCATAAAACACTAGAACTGGAAGGGACCTTGGGAGGTCATCGAGTCCAGTCCTCTGCCTGCGCAGCAGGGCCAAGCACCGTCTAGATCATCCCTGACAGTTGTCTGTCCAGCCTGCTCTTAAATATCTCCAGTGACAACCTCCCTAGGCAGTTGATTCCAGTGTTTAACCACCCTGACAGGTAGGAAGATTTTCCTAATGTCCAGTCTAAACCTCCCTTGCTGCAATTTAAGCCCATTGTTTTTTGTCCTGTCCTCAGAAGTCAAGGAGAACAATTTTTCCCCCTTCTCCTTGTAACTCCCTTTTAGATACTTGAAAGCCGCTCTCATGTCCCCCCTCAGTCTTCTCCTTTCTAAACTAAACAAACCCAGTTCTTGCAGTCTGCCCTCATAGGTCATGGTTTCTAGACCTTTAATCATTTCTGTTGCTTGTCTCTTGACCCTCTCCAATTAGTCCTCATTTTTCTTGAAATGTGGCCCCCAGAGCTGGACACAATACTCCAATTGAGGCCCAATCAGTGCAGAGCAGAGTGGAAGAATGACTTCTTTTCTCTTGCTCACAACACTCCTGTTAATGCATCCCAGAATCACATTTGTTCCCACCGTGTGCAGTGCGGACATACCCTCAATTCACAGTTGGGGAACAGACCCAGAGAAGTCAGGAGTAAGACTCAGAATTCCCGTGCTTGTTTTCATAGAATCATAGAATCATAGGACTGGAAGGGACCTCGAGAGGTCATCGAGTCCAGCCCCCCGCCCTCAAGGCAGGACCAAGCTCCGTCTACACCATCCCTGACAGATGTCTATCTAACCTGTTCTTAAATATCTCCAGAGATGGAGATTCCACCACCTCCCTTGGCAATTTATTCCAATATTTGACCACCCTGACAGGTAGGAATTTTTTCCTAATGTCCAACCTAAACCTCCCCTGCTGCACTTTAAGCCCATTACTCCTTGTCCTGTCCTCAGAAACCAAGAGGAACAAATTTTCTCCTTCCTTTGTTATGTTTTGCTTCTTACCTGGTCCCCTGTTGCGGGGGGAGTGGAACTTGGAAGCAATATCCAGCTGTTTCAGGAGTTCTCTGTTAGGTAGAGGTGTACATAGTGCCATCGATGGGCCTCCTATCTCTTGGCTGAGGAATGTGCGGTGTAGCCCCTGAGGTTTTGGAGACCCAGTAGCACTTCTTGTACTGCCAATAGCTTCTTGAGTGCAGCTTTTGCCCAGGGTGGTAGGAACCTCCCCGGAGTAATCTCCCCTCCAAATCAGCTACGAGTGTCAAAACTTTAGGACTCTCATAAGCAGCTTCTTTTGAACCAAATAATTTTTAACATGGTCTGACTCTCCGCCAGCTCAGGCAAGAGTAAATGTCAACAGCAAACCCATCTGACTGCTCAAAGCTCAGAAGCAGGGGGAGAGGAGCGTGACTCCACCCAGAATAAGAAGCCACCGAAATCATCTTCTTTCAACCAAAACTATAACTCACCCCCACACCCAACCACGCCGCACACCAGAGTCAGATTACACATGTTTAACAGCACTTTGGGTTGGAAGTTAGCAGCAGGACACCTTTCAAACATGCGGTATCTCAAAAGAAAATCGGCCGGTCCCAGCAAGAGCTGACACTTGCTCATGCATGTTTCCCTTCCCTTTCATCTCAAACCATTGCGATTCTCTGGGCGCCTCGGAGCATAACGTTTCTATACACAGCATGTCAGGGAACAGTGAGATTGCTAGAATTGGAGCTTTCATCTTTGTTCTGATGTTCCTGAGCCAGCCAGGGACAGGCAATCAGTCATAGCTCGGAATTGGTTGAAAGTATGGGAGATGCTGCTTCAATTGGCAATAAAATGATCCGGGGGAAGTTTACAGCTGTTCCAAAGATATAAGCCAAGCAAGATGCAAGGCACCTGAGCCACACTAGAGAGCTGAGGAACTGGCAACTTAATCGCCTCGAATATTAAATGTTTTCCTCTGAGCAGTAAGGAGAGGAAAAGAGAGACTGCTCCCTACGAAGGGAGGCCAATCGACCAGGATGTGAGGAGGCAGGACCGATTGCTGGTTTGTACGAGAAGCCTCCAATGCGGATCCCCACCGCTGTCGGAACACTGCCCAGAGGACTCAGAAAAAGCAACCCTGGTCCCCTTTCCCACTCGGCAGACACAGGTAAAAGGGATTTGCTGAGCTGATGGTCGAATGAGGTAACTCCTGCCCTGCTCCCAGGGCTCTTGGGACGTGGTTCACTGCGGGTGCACACCATGAAGGAGAAGCCACCGGCCTTCTGAACCCAGAGGGTGAGGAGGGAATCAATGTGCCAGATGGAAAAGCTGCCCAATAGGTAGAGAAGCAAGTTTCCCGCTTTCTGAGCTGAGTTCTACACAATGAAGCCCAAAGGAAACCTTGGTGGGCTCCTCTGGGAATGCCAAACTATGGTGCTGGGTTTCTGGGTCAGCAATCTAGCAGCATGCATAATATGGACATGGGGAATCAAACCTGCAGCTTGGTGCATGAGCCTCCACCACAGGCGCTCAGCTAACGTTTTAGAGCAGACTTGTTCCTCTCTCTGTAAGTGGTCTCAATGGTACAGTGCCCCAAACCCAGCAGGTGTGTGAGTTGCACATGCTTGCTTACCAAAGTCCTGCTTGATCATAGAATCCTGGAACTGAAAGGGACTTCCAGAGGTCATCTAGTCCAGTCCCCTGCCCTCACGACAGGACCACGCACCATCTAGATCCAGGGTGTCCAGCCAGTTCTGAAGGACAGCTGCTATAGCTACTGCTATAGCAAACGAGCCACATGCAACCGGCCAAATCGCCACATTGTTCAAGCCCATTAGCCATGCTCAGCTGGCCAAATTGCCACATGTAGCTAATAATATCGCCGTGGCATTAGAATACGACAGAGAGTGCAGGAAGCATGTGGCCACAATCTCAAAGCCAACCCCCCAAAATGAGCATCCCACACACAGTGGTGGGAGAGAGACATTTTGCAAGCACATTAGCAAAAGCGGGAGGATGGAACTCCCCGGAGCCTGCTTGTTCTATGCTTAAGCGGTTTCTGGATCAGCAGGAAGCTTCCTGGGAGCAGCACACTGACAGCTGGACACACGTAGCTCTAAGCAAGGCAGATAGTTCACTTCTCTCTGCTCTTGGGACTTTCATAGCGAGCACAAGCACCTGTTTGAAAATTAACCCAGGCGTCGGAGTCCCACCAACTTTCCAAAGCCACTTAGCCACTTCTGCAAACGTGCCTCTGTGTGAATTTTCATTTTCACACTGCTTGCCTCTCGTGGAAATCAGTTTTACACAGAAAAACGCTCTCCATGCAGGAATGCCCACACTGCGTGCCCAGCAATTTGCACCAACTAAAGTGTGAATTTGTATGGGCAGCTATTAGCCAGAGAAATGTTTCCATGCTTAGCAACCTGCCTATATTCTGCAAGCAGAAAATGGGGCTAAATTCATTGTTCATGCATTATTGTTTGTTGGGGAAAATGTTCCCAGCTTTTTTACAGTGTTAAATTTGGACTGATCCTGTCTGGAATCTGGAGCCAACAGTAAGAGGAGGGAGCACAAATATTAAGACGATGTGTGTGCCTCCTCTTACGACAACGGTCAGGCATTGGTTGTGTTTCATTTATCAGGAAAGGAGCTTTTAGAATAGGAGTGCATGTGCCAGGAGGTCTCAGCTATACACTGCCATGTAAATAGTCCTTCTGGAAAAGTCTGGGAGAATTGAACAGGGATAAACCCACCAGTGTTATCCAGGAATTACTCTAAAAACATGTAGAATTTAATAGTGAATGTCATCCATTCTGTATTTGTTCGTATACTCTCCTATGGAATTTCCCATTGAATTCTATAGGGTATTCCCATAGCTAAGGTCTGGGATTTCATTGTAGGCATTAAAGAAGGTGCCTGTACAGTGACTCAGCACAAGGAAATTGCCCACTAAGAGATGCTTCCCTCACTGAGAGGGGAGAAGATAAGATCTAGTCCAGTCATCTAGACTCCGGGTTGTCCCCGGAGACGGCACTGGAGAGCGGACGGCCTTTGTGCCATGCGCTCCCAGGGAAAAGACTCAGAAATGGTGTGACGTAGTGGGGGTACTTGCTGGGCTGTGGTGACCCCTGCTGTCTGGAGCAAGACCCAGCAGGGAAAACCTCACTATGCAAAGGTAATGCCAAACCTGTTGAACCAGACACCCCCCATGGAGAGGAACAAAGGAAAGTGGATGCTGCCCTGGCTGGGGGGCAGGGCTGGAGGAGAGTTAGTTAGTTCCTGGCTGGAAGGCAGGGAAGAAGGAGCTGGGGAGGGAGGCTGGGACTCCCCTATCTCAAGGGGGGCACTGAGGCCTCTTAGCCCCAGTTCCTGTAACCAGATTACATCTGTGCTGCACTGTGCTGGAGGAACAATAAACAACCTCCATTCTACTGGCTGGTGAAGTCTGTTCATGCCATTTCGGGGTGCAGGAGATGGGGGACCCCCAACGCGCCGTCACAAATGGCCTTTGCTCTGCACACAAACACCGGAAGAACCAACAGGGAGCTAAGAGAGTCTGACTTCAGGAAAGGGCCGGACATCTACTTCTAGAAACCACAGAGATGCCAAACTGCACCTCTCGCTAGGCGCAGATGCTGCAGCGTCGGGGAGAAGTAGAGCCTATGACCTAATGCCAGAAAAGATTCAGCCGGAACAGGGCCGGATTAAGTCACGTTGAGGCCCTGAGCTATGTCGCGTCAAAGGGGCCCACAGCATTACCAAAAACATGCGTCCGATTCTAACAGGCAGGACAATGAGGATAGAAACAATAAAGGTTTCTATTTGCATATATCCCAGGACATCTGTGAGGAGGCAACTAAAAATGAGTCATTTTGTGTAGTCAGAGGCCCCTCAGCATCTGAGGCCCCAAAATGTTGCTTACTTAACGGTTGTGTCTAGACTGGCAAGTTTTTCGGCAAAAGCAGCTGCCTACACTGGCCGCTTGAATTTCCGCAAGAACACGGACGATCTCATGTAAGAAATCAGTGCTTCTTGTGGAAATACTATGCTGCTCCTGTTCGGGCAAAAGTCCTTTTGCGCAAAAGGGCCAGTGTAGACAGCTCAAATTTGTTTTGCGCAAAAAAGCCCCGATTGTGAAAATGGCGATCAGGGCTTTTTTGCGCAAAAGCGCGTCTAGATTGGCCATGGATGCTTTTCCGCAAAAAGTGCTTTTGCGGAAAAGCGACCGTGCCAATCTAGACGCTCTTTTCCGCAAACGCTTTTAATGCTAAACTTTTCCGTTAAAAGCATTTGTGGAAAATCATGCCAGTCTAGACGTAGCCCTCGTGTGTATAAATCCAGCCCTGAGCCTGCTATTCTTGCACTAGCCAGTTCAAGGTGTAATAAATACCTGCAGCTGTCTTGGTTCTAGCTCGCCTGCTCAGTGTCTTGCTGATTGCCGGTTGGGAGGGAGGGCACCTCACCACAGACTTCTTGTCTAGCTACCTTTTTGAGTTCTTTCTATCACAGTCATCACCATAGTAACTCAACCCTGTCACTCCCGCTAGTCACAAGATGTGAAGAGAGCTAGTTCAGAGATGTATGCTCCCAGCATGTGGCCAGATGCACGACCCATCTGGATCAATGCAAAAGCTGGCGAGAAAAAGGAACTGCTTTCCCAGACTTGTAAGAAAAGTTAAAAAGGGATATTTTTTCATGGGAAGAGCTACCTGGTAAAATTCCATTTTGGAGCGATGGAAACAGAATTTTGTGGTTTGCCAGTTATACACCCAGTGTTTCTACACAGCAAAGTTATTTTAGAATAATAGCCATTATTCAGAAATAACTGTGCAAGCATCTACACAGCAATTCCACTATTTCAAAATAATTTTGAAATAACGGACGGCTTATTCCGACTTCTGTAAACCTCATTCTACAAAGAATAACACCTATTCTGAAATAGCAGAAGCAGAGCCTCTACGCACGCCATATTTCGAAATAGCTATTTCAAAATAGCCCCTCACTGTGGCCATTCTGAGTTATTCCTCCTGGGACTCTAAATCAACATAGCACGTCTACGTAAGGAAAGCCTGCCTCGGACTAATTTTGAGGCTTCCCTGCAGTGTAGACGTACTATTTCGAAATAACTATTCTGGAATAGCTTATTCTGAAATAACTGTGCTGTGTAAACATAGCCCAGGAGGACTCTCATCAGTTTCCCCTGGCTGGCAAAAAGTCATATGTAGAAACTTCCAAACAAAAAAGTCATCTCAATAGCAAGCAGGTTTGGCAGACGGTGTGAAACACACATTTTCCTCCTTTTTACCCCAAGGTTTCCATCTGAATTCTAGCAACCCTCCCTCCCCACAATGAACACTGGTGTCCAATCTTCCTAAGATCAGACTGGTTCTTACTGTGTTTATTTTCAGAGAGAAAAATAGACAAGAAACTAAACATTCCCTGGAGATTTGAATTTTGACAATACTCCAAGAAGCTATACATGTTTCCCAAAAGTTGTAGCATGAAAGAATATTGCAAACCTTTAATTAAAGCCTGCCTACCACGGCACATACACAATGAGGCAGAGCTAAGCATGTGCGCTCAGTTTTGCTGAGAATGCATTGCAACAGGAGTACATTTTTGGGGGGAAAAAACCCCACAGTTCATTTACTTTGTATAGAGGGAGTTGGGCAAAGTCTGTGCAGTTTCGATGCATCTGAAGTTGTATTGTCTAAGACCGTTAAGCATGCCCGCAAATTAGGGTGGCCAGTGTGTGCAAAGGTAGCCAGCTACCCACACTTCCAAATTTCCAGCCATGCAAACTGTATGTACAAGAGAGAGAGCTTGTGATCATAATATGTAGCTGCTCCTTCGAATTCAATCTCTGTGGTCTCATCTTCCATATGTCACTATTTGGATTGAATCTGGTTTTCACTTCATTCCATTCACACGGATTAAGGAAGGTGCAAGCAGTCCTGTTAAATCCCAAAATACAGAGGAACAATGCTGCACATGGTAAATCATTAGAGAACTAGTTCAAAGCCATGCTCGCTGCCAATGCGCCTCCCTTTATTCATTCAGCTAGTTGCTCCTGACTTTGACAATTGTCAAGCTGTCACACTGGAGGCATAAAAGGAGGCTGGAATTTAGAGATCAGAGCAGAGCAAAACAGCCCCATCTTCCTAAACATTCATTCCAATGGAAACATCGCTGTATAGTGATGAGATTTGCAGACCTTTTGTCATTTATTTCTGTGAATACACTTGCGAGTGACGATTGCTCCACCAGGATATTTAGTGAGGGCAGGATTCACCCCAGTGTTTCTGGCCAGTACAAAGACTAGACTACATGTAACTCACACACAATCCCTCAAAGCTGAAGCTAAAACAAGATGATTTTACTCCCTGGCAGACACAGCAGCTGTACAGTTTGCAATGTAGCACGTTCGTTATTTTGTTTTCCCGGCATATCAGCTAGTGACTCTCACTTCCTTTGGCATATGGCAATTAAATTTTCCATAAAAAGTTAATACCGAGATGTTACTCCCTGCCGCTGTCGTTCTGTCACCGAAGCATCAAGTTCCTTGCTTCCCCGCACAGCTAGATCCCAGTGTTGTTGCCCACAGTAAAGCTCTGCTTACTAAGGGCAGTTACCTTTGCACTGTCTTCCACCTTACCAGCATCCCTGGAATGTAACTGATGTTCAGACTCTGGGAGGTTGAACACCCCTCATCTGCTGTACAGCCGAGAGAGTTTGTCTGTGAGTGAGCTAATCTGTCTGGGCGTCTGTCCGTTTGTTCAAGAGCGCCCCCTAAACAGACTAACTGTTCCCTACCATGGTAGCTCCAGGTACGGCTCGTGTCGGGGGCATGGATCTCAGTTCTCATTGCAACAGCACGCAGATGGTCTGCTTTTAAAAGAGAAAAGCACTGTTCCCATTCACTTCACTCTTGACAGGGATGGCTAGCGCTTTTCAAAATCAGGCCTTGAAATCCCAAATCAGAGTTCACAAAAGTATGGCTGCACTCGGCTGACCGGAAGCCAGGCTGGTTCCCATAAACTAGGATTACCGCCCAAAGTCTGCACCGGTCTCTGAATGGTAACCCAGTTGATACCGCCTGGGACTGTGCATTGGTCCAGGATGGTATGCAGATAGGACTGGCCTGGGGTCTCTGCTTTCAAGCAGCATGTTTTTAAAATGCAGTGCAGCAAAGCTGCGGCCGTGCCCCGACTGTTCTTCTAGGCGGGGATTGTAGGCCTCAGAGGCTCGCTGAGACCTTCCCTGCTGCCTCTGATCTTTTCTAGAGGCCAGGGTCACAGCTCACTGAACCATCCTCATCACTGGCAAAGTCAAAGGGTTGGGGGAGGAGGAAACCGCTCTGTATTCCTGGCCTCCCTCTCCAGGAGCAGACTTTTTTGTGGTGCGGGAGGGTTGGGGGGAACCCAGGCCCACCCACTACTCTAGGTTCTGGCCCAGGGACCCTACGTAGTGACAACTGTTGGAGTTTTTCTCTAGCCCCAATACAGCAGCCTTTTCCATGGGCCACTTCCCCAGACATCTTCTCCCAAGTACCTGAGTGAATCTTTCCTGCTTCCGCACAAACACTCTTTCCTTTTTGCAGTCCCCAGCTCTCCAGCAATGCACCTCTTCCTCTCAGTCCTTCCCTCTTGCCCTTCCCTCTCCCTTACCTGGGGAGGAAACCTTTTAAAGGAGCGCAACCCAGGACTTAATTGCTGCAGGTGCCTGATTAGCCAGCTGCTTCAGGCAAGGTTGTAACTAACCTCAGGTGCCTGCCTGCCTTGGCCACAGACCCTGTCAGTTTACTCGGAAACCAGGAAACCATTCACCCAGCTCCCGGTATGTCTGCCCTCTGCCACTCCATTGTAGCCAGCTGGCCTGGGTCTGACACAGTAGGCATATTGACATTTGTCACATCCCCTGTTTTACAGGGAAATGTTATTTTGAAAAAGGAGCATCCAGTGAAGCTTAAATACTCCGATAAGAGGCACTTTCAAGGTTTAGTTGATTGTTCTGTGTGTCGGCACTTCAGTCCATAATTAGACACTGCAAAAGCTAATTGACTCCAATAATATAGTGAGAGCTAGATTCAGTTCCTGCTACTTCAAATTGCAACCTATTCACAATTTATAAAGAGAAATAAATGCTCACTAAAGACGGACACTATTTATAACTGCCTTTGGGAGCAATCAAAAGGTAAAACTTACCAATCAAAGGAGACATTTATCCCTAATAAAAGAGCATTCGGTATCATTAATTCCCCTAATTATTTATGAATGTTTAAAAATTGGGCCAGATGAGTTTCTTTCTAGAAAAGGTAAATATACTGATGGATAGTTTGAAAGGGATTGTGATAGAATGGGAAGATGTGAGCATGCAAAGAGATGCTGTACTATATTTCTTCCCTCTCTACTGATACCTCTTAGTCACCGCCCGCACTCTTGAGAGCAGGGAAATATTCTCTCTAAAGGTAGGGTGGTGGGTTCGAGTCCCCGTCCCCCACCCCTCTCCCCCTCTGGTTTGGAACATGCGCTGTTTCCCTATTTCCCTGATACATGATATTACAGAGCCATCGGGCCCCCGAGGATGCAAATTTGGCCCTCGGGTTTCATCATTTTTATTTGAATATGGTAATTTTGCACAGGCAGAGGTGCTATGACTTAAGTATAATGACTATGGTTTCGGTTTGCTAAAGGTGCACTTAGAAATCCATTCTAAGTTAGGAACCTCATTAACAGATTGGAAAACATTTGCCTAATGTTACCCTGCCATTTCTAAATAAGTCTCGTCTTTCAGTTTGGCACCGAGTCTAAATATTCATTTTAACTAATAAAGAGACTCGGTAATGTCTTATTAGACAGCTGGCAAACTCCCAACAAATATTATGATGATCTTTTGTTTAATTAGGGGTTTCTTATGCAGTCTCAATTTCATCCTGGTAATGGGGAAGATAACACATTTTCAAAAGTGTGAGCTTTATCTTAAAGTCAAGGGACAAAGAGATCCATGCTCACAGCTTTTACCCATCAAAGTGCTGGCACAGCCTTCATGAAAGCTCAGAGAATTTTAACCACACACACACCCTTTAAAGCCCTACTTATCTGACTCTACAAGGCCTGAAAACAAGCAACTTTTCCTACCTGCAAGGCGAAGGGAGATTCCTGTAGAAACGGTGCCTCTGGCCAAGAGTAGCAAGAAAAATTTCTCACTATATATTTTTGGTAATATTTTTTATAAGACAAGATATTTGTGCAAAAAAAACCCCCCTGCTATTTTTACTTGTTATTCATTGAAAAACTGGAAACCAACTTTTTATTTTTTTAAAACTGATACGGAGAAGGAGAGGGGGGTGTTTTATTTTATTTTTAGCAACCAAATCCTGAATCTATTCTGTTGAAAACCGGTTTTAAAAATGAGTGAGAGTCCCACAAAAACTATTATGACAAATGTTAACAACTGTTGAAGGAGTTGTTAAAGGCGATCTTTTATTTCCTAGGACCTAGGGAGGAGTAGGTTAGCATCATGCTCACAACTTCACTTCCTTGCTTAATGATTAACATCACCTCTCCTTAATAGCACCTCGTTCAGTCATGTATGAGTTGGTGTCACAGGTGAGCTGGGATTGGTGGAGAGAATTAATCTTAAAGCCATGTGATAGGAGCACGTGACTAGAAACATGGCTTGCTGGGAAATATAAGAGCAGCCTGAGTTTCTCAGTGGTAGTTTGCTGTAGAGGGCAGTGGGTTTTCAGTGTACTTGGGGAGATGGCTGGGAGAGAGACCTGTCTGTGGAGAGTAGAGCCTGAGTGAGAAGGATTAAGAATTTGGAAAGAGGAGGCAATACTGGGGAGACTGGCTGTGGAGATAACTAGACATGTCCCTGCCCCAAGGAACTGCTGCTTTAGAACTTAGACCTTGTCTCCACTTACTGGGAGATCAATGCTGTAGAGATCAATCTCTTGGAGATCGATTTATAGGGTCTAGTAAGGACCCACTAAATCAACCGCTGATGGTGCCTCCATCAACTATGGTACTCCACCGGGTCACAAGGAATAAGGGGAGTCTATGGAAACGTTTCTCCCATCAACCTCCTGCAACGGTGATGCCACAATAATGTGAACTAAGGTATATCGGCTCCAGCTACACTATTCATGTTGCTGGAGTTGTGTATTTATAGTTCAGCTTTGTCCTCTAATGTAGACCTGGCCTTAGATACCAACCTGTAAAGGTGGGTGAGTCACACAGGGAAAGGTTAGATAGGAATATAGTTGCACTATGGAGCATAAATAAGATTATGAGCCAACTGGGTCTCTAAGGTGTCATCCTGCAGTAGCAGTGGGTAACCAGAAGAGATTTAAATGAAGGGAGAAGGGTGGCTTGGTGAATAGGAACTCCTTGCCAGAGGATGTTGTAAAGACTGGGACTTAAACAGAATTCAAAAAAGAGCTAGATAAATTCCTGGAGGTTAGGTCTATCAATGGCTATTAGCCAGAATGGGTAGGAATGGTGTCTCTCACCTCTGTTTCTCTGGAAATGAGTGACAGGAGAGGGATCATGTGAGGATTACCTGTTGTGTTCCCTCCCTCTGGGGCATCTGGCATTGGCAACTGTTGGCAGACAGGATAGTGGGCTAGATGGACCTTTGGTCTGACCCAGTATGGCCGTTCTTATGTTCTTAACTTAGCAGGCCAGCCTCTCTTCCTCCCATTTCAGTGCATTGGTAGGAATAGGGATACATATACCACAGACAGCAATAAAAAGGTCAGTTTGATTGGGGGAAAAAAAAACCTTCGGAGTGTTCAAAACTCAGTAGGTGTGAATCAGGAACCACACTAGAAAAATTCTGGTCCACACCAGACAGATTAAGTTGTGTAGCTCCTTCAATTCATACTGCTATTCTAAGTGCTGAATTTTCACAAGGAGGCCTGACCCTTGAAACGGCTGTGCCGGCGGCAGCTCTCGATTCCTCAGATGACAAATGTTGAGCTGACCAGGAACGAACCCAAGATTCCATACAACTTATCTTGCCCGCACCACACGGCAAAATTCTTGACAAACATTCTATTTAGAGACGCTTCTGCCTCTGCGGCAGATAGCGTCTGTATTTTCCTTTTTCTTTTTTCTCTATTGTTAGGGACATTTGCATAACGACAGCATCTTTGTTTCCTGAATGGCCCTTTTTCATGCAAATGTCCTCAGCAATATATATATTTTTTTTTAGAGAGAGAAATACAGAAATGAAACGGAGACATAATTGTCTCCAAATGGAAAGTTTTACTGAGCTTTTCCAGGCTTATCTTTTTAACTACAGAACATGTCCCAGGGTTGATAACTTAAAATACAAGTAAGCCACAATGTACAAAGCATTTAAACACATTTGTAAGTCTGCTGTATGTACTAAGAACATGAGAGAAGATGGCTATCTGAAGGTGCTCTCTAAAACAGGGGCTATTGAAGAGGCAAAGCCAAAAGAGTTTATGGGCTGGAATGTGGAAGCAGAGAAATAGGATACACATGAGCTAAATCCTACATGCCGCTGGGCTAGCTGAAGGATCTCACCCCTGCAACAAATGACAACAGAACTGTAATCTGGATGTACCATTTGCAAAATGGACCAAGTCTCCAAAGCAGTTTCGAGTAAGTAGCAGCTGATGTCCATTGGGCTGCATTTCAATAAGGAGAGCAGCTTTCAAAAGGCATCTGCTGAAGTGCTTTGGACAGGTTTTATCCCAGCTCTACCAAGTCTGATATCGAAGGCTGACTCAACATGTCCAGAAGCCGTATAGAGTTGCTTGACGCAGTCTTGGGCCAAATGGCTGCTTTACATGATACTGATGGTCTGTAATCCGGTGAGACTAACCTCCCTGTAGATTTCAGGGGAAGACAGGTGCCGAAGTTATTTACACAGTTTGGAAAAGTTGACCATAGGACCAAAAACTAAAGGTGTTTTCCCCCTAAGACTTGAAAAATTCCAAGTCCTGCTGGAAGGCAATGAGATGTAGCTGCCTGAACTGCTTATGAACTCATGAGCATGGAATCTCTAGCTGCTTTCTCATCTCTAATTAAAAAGCTAAAGTGTAAGTGTAGCCCCTTAGAAAAGATACTAAAGGTCAAAATATAGAGGAGCAGGGAACCTGACTTCCAACTGAATAGCCAGGCCCCAGCTCCAAATGAAGCCTGCGGCACGGTGCCCTTGATAGCATCTCTCCAAGGCCCAAGGAGCAGAGCCGGTGTAATGCAAACATCAATGATTCTTTCTGCCCAGTTACTTCTCCGTACAGCAGGAACAACCTAATCAAAGCGCTGCATAATCCCCCGGGGAAGCGCTCCTTCACTTGACATATGGATTTCTCTGTCATCTCGGTAGACGAGTTTAAACTGCTCTTAATTTTTTACAGCAGTTCCTTGCTTTTTTGTAGCTTCCACCTGATGAGTTGAAACCGATTTAAGCATATGTAACTCCCTCCGTTACGCTACAAACCCTGCCATTGGATTCACATAGGCAGCCCCTTCTATGGGTGTGGAGTCATAGGTTTCAACAGGACATGGCACAGGTATAAAGGTCTGACCACATGGATCAGACTGCAAGATCTGAGCCTAGAGCCAGGTCTACGCTAGACATTGAAGGTCGGCTTAAGGTACTCATGTGTGTGTAAAGTACGTAGCTGGAGTTGGCTTATCTTAAGCTGAGCTTGGTGCTGTCATCTCTCGTTGGCTTGCTTTGCTCCTCATGTCTGTGGGCAGTACCAGCGACAACTGGAGCTGCCCTCTGGGTTCGATTTAGCGGGTCTTAACTAGGCCCGCTAAATCGAATGCCGAAGGATCGAGACGTGGCCTAGGTGAAAGTCTTCTTGGTGCAAGAGTTGTTAACCAAGGTGCCAATGAGTGGCATTTGAGACTGCATGTGTCTGCACTATCCCTCTATCTATGGAGGTACCCATAGAGTCCCCTCACCATAGCATTTGGGGGGAGGGTGTCTAGACTACAGGGGTTTTTTTCGAAAAAAGTGGCCTTTATTGAAAAAACTTCCTGTGTCTAGACTGCTGCTACGTTCTTTCAAAAGTACATCAAAAGAACGCAGCAGATTTTTCAACTGCAGAAAACCTTGTTTTACGAGGAATAACGCCTTTTTTCGAAAGTGCTCTTTCGAAAATAGGCACTTTGTAATGCAAACTGTGCTTTTTCGAAAGAGAGCATCCAGACTGCTTGGGTGCTCTCTTTTAAAAAAAGCGGCTTGCTCTTTCAAAAGCACTGGTTGTAGTCTAGACGCTCTTTTTCGAAAGTATCGTTCGAAAGAGGAAAAAGCCTCTTTCGAAAGAGGCTTGCAGTCTCGCCGTAGCCTGAGTGCCACAGCTATCCTCAGAGGAAACCGCAAATCAGCCAAGAGGTGGCATGAGAGGGGCTAGGAGCAGACAGGTGTTCTCATGAGAAATGGAAAATGAAGGCTCTTTAAAAGCCCCCACCCCCCATCTCCCAGTGAGCCTGACCCTCAAAGGAGGCTCTCCATCACTTCCCTCCTTTCCTGCTTATCTCCTAGGTTCGTATTTCACAGGTGCCTAATCCCCCCTCCACCCAGCTCACCCCGGCGCTGTTACTGCGACCTGTCACTGAGGGGGGGCCATCGTCTGGGGCTTGTGCAGACACACGGTCAGAGGCAGCCCCCCTCTCCCCGAGGGGGAGGTGATGGGATCCTCATGTGGACTCATGGACCTTGATGCCTGATTCTCCCCTCCCCTTGGCGTAAATCGGGAGCCACGGCGCCGACGTCAGTGGGGCAGCAAAGGCGAGAGGGAAACGTGAGAGCAGAGACCGCGACGCTGATTCTCAGCGGGCAGCTACTCAACCTGGTCTGAAGGGGATTGGAAGCGAGGAACCTGCCTCCTCAAAGGGCCTGTGAGGGAGTGAAGACCCTACAGGGGCTAAACAAAGCCTTTTGTCCCAGCTAGCCCCGCCCTGCTTGGCCTGTAGCCAATGCCAGGCCTGGAGAGAGGATAAAAGGGAGGAGCCAGGCTCAACGAGGGGCTGACCAGCAAGGAGACAGGAGCACAGTCCCACCGTCTGCAGGACCTGAGCCAAAGCCCATCCTCTTGGCCAGCCACAGGAGACTCCAACCCCATCCCCCAGGACAAAGGGGGAGGGGGACCTGCTAGAAACCCTCACTAAAAGGGGAAATGCCTCAAACTTAAGAACTGTACTAACATAGTGGGCCAGGGTTCCTAGGCCTAGGGCACCAGCAGCAGGGGTCTGCACCCCTTTCCCACCAGCTAATTCCAGGGCCTAACCACTAGGCCACCCCACTGCCAGGGAGACCCAGCTACAGGGCCCTATTCAAAAGCAACCTCCACGAGAATCCCCCAGAAAGTAGGAAGGTGAAGAATAGAAACCATTCCCCCTACTCCCACCAGACTGACAGAAGAGGCCAGATGCCTTGAGCCAATGTGGCTCTCCATGTTTTGCATCGAGAGGAGGTTACTGCGCCTGTGTCGTCTGCTTATCTTTAAAAGGACAGCTCTTCCCGTACCTTTATATTAATCATTGGCTCCTTGGGACTGCCCATGCACTGGTCTGTAACCAGAGCCAGGAGCCGGGCTGAGTTATTTACACCCTTCCCACCCGCACGAGAGGAAGTAGCGGATGAAATCTCCGTGCCGTATGCTACACCCAATCTGTGCAGAGCGCCTATCGGTAGCGATGGGTCCTGTCATGTGTCCCGACATCAGGGATCCTTGTCGATTATTCTCCCATTAGTGCTAATCGGCTGCTTGCAGAAATGATTCCATTCCAGAAGGCGCAGGGAAGGATTCTTTTAGAAGCCACGCTCGCTGTCACTTTTCGTGTGGGAAGCTGAAATGACACGTCTGTTGTTGTTGTGCTCCGTTTGAATAGCACACCCGTAACAATAGCCTCCTCTCCCACACAAGCGTCTCCCTCGTACGCTGGTTATTTAAAGAGTGCGCGGCTTGAAGCAAGGCAGGGGCTGAGGAGAGCGTGGTGGCATTTCAGCGCAATTGTTTGTTCCAAAGTGAAAAATGCCTTTGGAAGTGCATTCCATGCTCACGAGAAGCAGCTGGCTGACAGCCTCTGAACACTGAAGTTTTCTGCATTTTTAGAGACGAAAAGCAGGGGAAAAGCAGCAATGCAAGCAGCACATGCACATACAGACAGCCTCCTGTCCGGTGTGATTAAACTCTTCCCTGCCGGGCATTTAGGAACATTGCGGCACACATCTTCATTCGTTTCTCCCTGGTTTTGCTGGGCTCTGACGCTCCGTGGTGCTGCATTCAAAAGTTGCCTTTCCTTAGTTTCATCATTGCCTGTTTGCATAAGGAAATGCGGCTTAGGTAAGATGACCGTGCCTATGGCATAGTAAAGAACCCCAAATTCAGAAATGGGCAGCCCCACTCTTATTTAGATGAGGGGAAGAAATCCCTCCATGAAATCCAAGTAGATTTCAAGGACACTCCCCCATTCCTTGTCCTTAATAACCTAATAACTCAGTGAGGGATAGTTGCAGTTAGCATTAGGAACAATCACGTGTAGCTGATGCTGTGTGGGCACAGAAAAACAATCAAACCAAAACTGAGAAATCCATTCCAGCATCACGTCCCACAACACAGCACCCCACACAATGGCTAATGAATCACTGCCCGGCCATTGTCATGTTGCTCAATGAGGACCAAGACGTTGCCTGGTAGAACAAATGAAAAGGGGAGGGGGAGAGACAGAGTGAGGTGAGTGTTTAGGCTCTTCAGGAGTTTGGAGATGTTTTTTGTTTAGTTATAGAATATCAGATCAGTTTCGACTTCTTCTAAAATTTTCAGGCTCCAACATGGGCCCTAAGAGGGAAATTGCTTTAATGCATGGGTGGGGAAAATATGGCCCGTGGGCTGTATTCAGTCTGCTGTTGTGCCACGGCCCAGTGGAACCTTCAGGCAGGTTCCCTGCTGGCCGCAGCCCCACACGCCACTCAAAGCAGCCGGCTGCTGGGACCACGTGCATTGGGAGGGGCAAGAAAGTCCCGATCGCCATTTTCGCCATCGGGGCTTTTTTGCGCAAAACACTTTTTAGCTGTCTACACTGGCCCTCTTGCGCAAATACATTTGCACAAGAGGGCTTTTTCCCGAACAGGAACAGCATAATATTTGTGCAGGAACGCTGACAATCTTACATGAGATCGTCAGTGTTCTTGTGAAAATTCAAGTGGCCAGTGTAGACAGCTGGCACGTTTTTCCGCAAAAGCAACTGCTTTTGCGGAAAAATGTGCCAGTCTAGACGCAGCTCCAGAGTTAGTACAAAGAAACAAAAACTAGGGGAAAACTTTTCCAACATTAAGTACAGATCTTCTTCAGCATCTGTCTGAGTTTAGCATCCGACTTTGCTCAAATCAACCTCTTCTGTGGTCCATGTAAGCGTCTCATATTAGACAATGAGGTCTCATCCTTGCTGGTGAAATCGGTTACTCAATGGAAAATGTCATCTTACTTCCCAACTAATGCCTAAGGGACTGTCTTCTTTTCAGAAGGAGCCTCTTCCCCCATTAATTCCCAACATACAATAGAATTGTTCTCTGTCATGTGTATCCTTTCTGCTTGATTACAATCACTACCCTCTTGAAATAACATATTTCATTTTCATTGGAAAACCATCCCTGGTTCGCAAGGCACCATGAAAGGAAGCCAATAAAGCAAGTGGGAAAAAATAAAAGCAAATCAAACCCGACATATGGCACCACAATGAAAGCGCCAACCGTGCAGTTTGGAGATCAAGTCTCCTGCATGATCGCGCTGATGTGCTTATTGTTTGCATTGCAGAAAAAAAGGGGATTCGACACTGTCATTTCCTATCCCACGGAAGCGATGTCTCTAAAAAAAATCACTGCATCTTTTGAAGCCTTTATAAAGAGCTATTAGTGGCATTTCCGTAGGGTGCCTATCAAGTCCATGTCTCGGCAGAGCCTTGCCTTTGTATCCCAACCCTATCATTCAGCACCTTTCATTGCATTTAATGTGTGGAGGGAAATTTAGAGCTAGCTGTCTTTGCTGAAAGTGCTGTAACAACAGGAACGACTGCAACAATAAACTTCCTTTATGTGGTGGGTTTCAGACAAAAACGTTCCAGGGTTGAACATTCTAACGGCGCCTGTGGTTACAGGCAAACAGCTGCGAAGCGATGTCTCGCGGCCTTCCCTCAGACAATGGCGAACAGTCCCTGCCCTGAGGCGCTTACAGTCTGAAAGACAAACTTGCTTTCAAAGGAGAGGGGGAACCGCATGGCACAAGTCCAGCGGTCACAAGCGGCATTGGCCTTCTCCTGTTCTGTTTAATCAGGGTTCTTATCCCACTTTGATCACGGCAGCGTTTGAACACCTGCCAGAAGTGCATTAACCAACCTGACTAGCATTTGACATGTGTGAATCTTTGCCATTTTATTTCCAAGGGGAAAATTAAATGTTTCCTTTGCAAGAAAAAAAAAATCACGGGCTTTGTACTTGGAACAAAAAACAGGGCAGGACGTGGCTCTGAGATTTTTGCCGGAGTGAGTACGTTCCTCGGCCTTGAACTAGACCTGGGAAAAGCTCCGTTTCCTGCTGCAATAGATGGGCAAGTTTAGTTTTAGATAGTTAAAGCGACGAGGAGTCCTGTGGCACCTTATAGACTAACTGAAGTGTAGGAGCATAAGCTTTCGTGGGCAAAGATCCACTTCGTCAGATGCATGTAGTGGAAGTGGGTCTTTGCCCACGAAAGCTTATGCTCCTACACTTCAGTTAGTCTGAATCTGCAAAAGCGACGAGGAGTCCTGTGGCACCTTATAGACTAACACGGCTACCCCTCTGATTTTAGATAGTTGTGAGCCTTCTAACGGTGCACACCATGCCCTCTGCTGGCCCATTGACAACTGCCCTGGGGCCCCGCAATTCAGAAGGGCCCAGGCTTCATGACCGCTGCCGCCTCTACTGTGGTGGTGGTGGCCAGTCCTGCCGGAGCCCCCTGCAGCATGCTCCAAGCACCACTGAGGAGCTGGCAGGGGGAAGCTAGTCCCCAGCCCCGCCCCTTCTGCATGAGGCCCCGCCTTTTCCAGGAGCGTGGAGCCAGCCCATCCCCCAGCTTGCCCAGGGCCAGGCAATTCCACCCCCTGCCCAGGCCTTTTGTGTCAGAAGCAGTAAGGACACGTCTCCACAGCAATTGAACAACGGTAGCAGCTCCGGGCCAGCTCACTCAGGCTCATGGGATTGAGGCTGTGGGACGGACAGCTGTGGCGTAGACATTAGGGCTGTGTCTACATTGGCAAGATTTTGCACAAAAGCAGACGCTTTTGCGCAAAAACTTGCCACCTATCTACACTGGCGGGGAGTTCTTGCACAAGAACACTGACGTTCTAATGTGAGAAATCAGGGCTTCTTGTGCAAGAACTATGATGCTCCCACTCAGGAATAAGCCCTCTTGCGCAAGAGGCCAGTGTAGACAGGCAACATGAATTTCTTGCACAAGAAAGCCTGATGGCTAAAATGGCCATCGGAGCTTTCTTGCACAAGAGAACATCTACACTGGCACGGATGCTTTTGCGCAAAAGCACATGCCAGTGTAGACGCTCTCTTGCGCAAATACTTCAACGCAAAAATTCTTGTGTTAAAAGTATTTGCGCAAAATCTTGCCAATCTAGACATAGCCTAGGACTCTGCCAGTGTGAGGGTCCCAGACCGTAGGCTCAAGCCTGAGCCCTGCAATCCCAAACCAACTGAGCTGGCCGGCTGTGGGTGTGACACTATAGTCACACCTTAAGCAATGTTCCCTCTCCTTTTTTTCCCCATCAATGTGTGGAATAAATGTTATTAGGTGCACTGTGGCAGGTGTGGATGTGCACCACCAGGAGAAACACATGCTGCTGTCCGTGGGCTCTCTGCTAATCAGCTGGGCGGCATTTAAATTTCTCTTGGGTGGCCGCCCACATGCTCAGTTTACAGGGAATACTAACCCTAAGAAGGCATCACAAACCAGCCAGAACAGCATGCGCAATGTTCTGTACAGTTAGGAAACACAATTACTGGGGACTCAGCTGTATGTGTACAGTTTTTTCCTAGTCGCATCATTGTCTGTAGACCAGAAGACACCACAGCTGCAACAAGGAGCTTTATCTTTGTTGCTGTTAGATCCAGATAAAATTCAGAGGGGAGAGGGGAAAGCTTAGCAATTTAATCAAACTTTTCCATGTTAGGTTTTCTTGGTTTGGGATAAAACTTGAAATCTCTTTTTAAAAAATTCATCAGCATTTTGACATTTTTAAACACTTGGATTTGCACGGACGGTTAGGTGACTTGCCCAGTTCCCTGCAATAGTTCAGCAGCAGAGATGAGAATTACCAAAAAGCAATGGTGCAAAGAGCACTGGGCTCTTCTGCTTGCATGGGGACATGGTTCTTACCCACTAGCTCAAGGTCCTGTGTTACGAAATGTATCCAACATGCTTTTTTATTATCAGCATCATAGAGATGGGCTGCTAATAAATATCCAGTTTTGATTATGCTAAAATACAGGAGATTTTGGATTGGGGGGGGGTCTGACCTTTGGGTGACTGATTCTTGTTACACTTCACTTCACACATCTCAGGCAGCGTAAATTGCATTTAGTACGTAGCATGGGTGTAAATTACATTTGTACCCTCCTCTAAGGTCTTTTTAAGCTGTCAGGCCTTAGTGTAAATGAGAATCAGCCACGTTAGCCCCTCTCAAAAAAAAGTGCTGTTGGGGAGAAGGCTGCGCATGGTACTTATCTACAGCTGGGATTAGAAAAGTACCATGGAACACATCTAGCCCACTTAATTAGCCTCATTAACATGGGTCCTGCAATTGACAGGTACTTCTGCTGTTATGTAATGATAACAATGATTAAAGGTCCAGAAAACATGACCTACAAAGGACGACTGACAGAAGTTAGTTTGGAAAAGAGAAGACTGAGAGGGGACATGATAGTGGTTTGCAAGTACCTAAAGAGGTGTTAAAAGGAAGAGGCAGAAAGATTGTTCTCCTTAGCCTCTGAGGAGAGGACAAGAAGCAATGGGCTTAAATTGCAGCAAGGGAGGTTTAGGTTGGACATTAGGGAAAACTTCTCACCTGTCAGGTGTCTGTCCAACCTGCTCTTCAATATCTCCAGTGATGGAGATTCCACAACCTCCCTAGGCAATTGATTCCAGTGTTTAACCACCCTGACAGGAATGGTCTAGATGGTGCTTGGTCCTGCCGTGAGGGCTGGGGACTGGACTTGAGGACATCTTGAGATTCCTTCCAGTGCTAGTGTTCTGTGACTACCTCTTGGTTTCTGTTATTTCCACTCCAATCCATCTGAGGAAGTGGGCTTTGCCCATGAAAGCTCACGATTCAATATGTTTTGGTCAGTCTCTATGCTGCCACAGGACCCCTCGTTATTCTAAACCACCCTTGTGACCCTCACGAAGGTAGGGAGAGGAAGCTTGCTGAGGAAACTAATAAAATAACCCTGCATGTGTCAGGAACAGTCTTGAGGAGCATCAGCAGACCGGTCTGAAAGAGCCCTTTATCTCAGCAGCAACCGAGTCAGGGTGTGAGCAGCTTCCCTGCGTAGGAAACATGCCAGGGAGATGACGGTTGAGAAGCTCCCATTTCAAGGCACAAATAATTCAATGTGATCCTCCAGACTTTCTCCCAGCAGCTATCCCGGTAACAAAAACCAAGACAATCAGCAGAGACAATTCTTGCAGGCAGCACAATTGGAACTGACAAACAGCTCATCTCCCAGCCTTCCCGCGGGGGCAGTAAAGGAGCTGAGAGCTAAACCCAATTCTGAGTGTTCTCAGCTCTGAGTTTAGCTGCAATCTGCGCAGCATCTCCTGCGGGGACCGCCGGGATTCTGACCAGCCCATGAGTTCAGAGGGATGCTTTCCATGGGATCTTTTTTTTAATTCCAGCCTCCCTCCCTTCCCCTGTTTTGTCATCCTGGCTTGGTTGGGCAACCCCACCATGGACAGGAAAGCACCATCAGTGCAGAGCTCGTGGGGGGGAAGGGCAGAATTAGCCCAGTAAAATAGGGAAGGTGCGGTTGGCGGGGGAGCCTCGTGGGTCCGGCTCCACCTGGCCTGAGGAACAGATGGGATTCCTGAGCCTGCTGTCTGAAGGGTCTAGCCTGCTCCCGGTGTAGAAATGCTGACAGGCCACGAGAGACCGTCCCTTCAATTCATCCTAAACCAGGAGGGGCAGAGCCCAGTCTGGTGAGACAGGCAGACCCGACAAGCGTCTCCACGTTCTGAGAGCTGCCCAGCATGAAGCCGGAAGCAACGTTTGGGGGTGAGGGGACAGGAAGGGTCACATGCCCCCCAAACACCATGGGGGGAGGGCAAAAGGCCAGCAAGCCCCTCTTCTTCCAATGCGGACAGAGCCCCTCTCTCCCGCTAGGCCATGGGATGGGGAGGGCACAGGGTCCCAGACAGACAGCAGCAGCAGGACAGACAATCCCTGCCCCACGGAACGGGGGATGGGGGAGACGGGGTGGGGGACAGCGTGTGAGCTCCAAGCTAGAGGTGTCACGTGGGGGTGGGGAGGTCATGTGGTCTTCTTTGCCGGGTCCCCCGTGGGGTCCTTCCCTGCCAGTCACCCAGCCCGGCGCACGGGCCTCCCCCATTCCAGCAGAGGGGGAGCAAGTCCAACAAGGGGGTTGGAAAAGGAGGTCCCACGTCCCTGGGAAACACCCAGGCTCATCCCAGCGGCAGAAGATGCAGGGGCATTTCTGAAAGGACCTTTCACCATCCCACGAGGGCAGCAGGCCCCGTGCTAACCGTTCGACCCAGAACAACAATGGGGGGGCTCTTCGTGAGCAGCCGCTCTACGCAAATCACCGGGTGGGTTCAGACGACCTTGAAGAACGTTTCCCCCCACTCGTTCCTTTCTGTGTAGCTCTACGTGGCCCAGAGGCAAAAGGGCCCAAATCCTCGGGACACGAATCTCCTGGTGGCATTTCCCTGCCCGTGGCATGTCGTGGCTTGTTGAGCCCGGTCCTCACAAGAAGTGCTCTGCGAGGGAGCCCATCAGACCCTCTGGCCTCGGCTTGGAGGCAGCCGCACCCTGGCGCTCCCTGCCCAAGGAGAACCGGCTCCATCCGGGTGCCCAGGACAGCGCTGCAGGGGCCTAGAAGGCCCGGCAGGAAGGCTTGCCTGCCTGTGCTCGGGGCAGGGCTGCATGAGACAGGCAGGGGGAGGCGCTCCTTAGGGCTAACGCAGACCTCCGGTGCAGGCCTGGGCTTGGGGACTGAGCTCTTGCATTTGAAGGTGCGGTGGGGTGGGGGGGGTTGTCTCTTAGTTTAAAGGCACAGACAGCTGCAGCCCCCGTTGCAGTTTTGGGACCTGACTGCTTAGAGACTCACGGCAACCTACTCCACCCCGGCCTGGTATTCGAGCTATGCCAACTAACTTGGGGGGGGGCACCTGCAGTACTGACGTGGCCCTGAAGGAGGCGCTGCAGCACAATCCCGCCGACCACGCGCACCCATGACGAATGAATTCTTAGCAGAGCCGAGGCGGCGACTGGCCGATGAAAGCCTCGAAGGCGGGGAGCGCTCGCGTTCGCAAAGCATCGCCGCTCCAGGAGCTCGGGCTGCCAGCGAGCAAGTTCTCCCGCAGACACGGCTGTTTATTCTTCCCCTCCCATCCAGGCGTCACTGAGGAGGTCTGCTCATCAGTGCAAGAGCAGCACGGACAGAGGCTCAAATATCTCCACTCAGACAGGTATTAAATTAGATGAAATTCTCCTCCTCGCAGAGAGGAATCTCTCGCCGGCTGCTCTTTTTCTTTCTACAGGGAGTAATTACACTCTGCTGTGATTTAATGGAGCAATCCAACAGCGCCACCCTCAGATATCGTGGGGAAATGACTTTCCCTGCTGCCTCCAGCACCTGACGGCTAGCTAAATGCAGCCCCCTTCTGCAAGACGCGGATGATATGGGAAGTGGCTGCTTAGGGAGGAGCACTGCAGAAAGGGATCTAGGAGGCATCGTGCACCACAAGTTAAAGCTGTGTGTGACACTGTTGCAAAAAGCAAACATCATTCTGGAAGGCATTGATTAGGCCTCAAATGGGCTGTGTCTAGACTGCATCCCTTTTCCGTAAAAGGGATGCGAATTAGACACATCGCAATTGCAAATGAAGCGGGGATTTAAATCCCCCCTGCTTCATTTGCATAAACATGGCTGCCGCTTTTTTCCGGCTTGGAGCTTTGCCGGAAAAAAGGCCAGTCTAGACGGGGATCTTTCGGAAAATAAAGCCTTTTCCGAAAGATCCCTTATTCCTCTTAAAATAAGGAATAAGGGATCTTTTGGAAAAGGCTTTATTTTCCGAAAGATCCCTGTCTAGACTGGCGCTTTTTTCCGGCAAAGCTCCTGGCCGGAAAAAAGCGGCAGCCATGTTTATGCAAATGAAGTGGGGGGGATTTAAATCCCCGCTTCATTTGCAATTGAGATGTGTCTAATTTGCATCCCTTTTACAGAAAAGGGATGCAGTCTAGACACAGCCATGCAGTATTGTGTGCAGTTCTGGGCGCCGCATTTCAGGAAAGATGTGGAGAAATTGGAGAGGGTCCAGAGAAGAGCAACAAAAAGGATTAAATGTCTGGAAAATATGAGCTATGAGGGAAGACTGAAAGAACTGGGTTTGTTTAGTTTAGAAAAGAGAAGACTGAGAGGGGACATGAGAGCAGTTTACAAGTACCTAAAGGGTGTTACAAAGAAGAGGGAGAAAAAAAATTCTCCTTGACCTCTGAGGATAGGACAAGAAGCAATGGGCTTAAATTGAAGCAAGGGAGGTTTAGGTTGGACATTAGGAAGGACTTCCTGCGTGTCAGGGTGGTTAAACACTGGAATAAATTGCCCAGGGAGGTTTTGGAATCTCCATCTCTGGAGATATTTAAGAGCAGGTTAGACAGACACCGGTCAGGGATGGTTTCGATGGTGCTTGGTCCTGCTTCCATGCTAGGACCCCCCTGCGGCTGGGATGGCCTGGCACATTGGAGGCAGCATCCCCGCAGACTGCACCTGCCCTCTCCTGTAATCTCCGGGTGTGGAACGTGGGCGCTGCCTGGAGACATACTGCCCCTGAACATCGAGCGATCAGCTGGCTGCCAGGCCCGTGTATTGATAGCCCACCGATTCCCGTGCGCTACTCGCCCCGTCTGTGCCCGATCCCAGCAGCTGGGACTCTCAGAGCCACAGAGGAGATGATGAGTTTTGCCCTGGAGGTCCCTGAGGGGTCCCTAGCGTTGGCCACGCTGGCAGATGCACACTGCGGAAATGTGGATCCGCTCCCCTCGCTGGCTGGGCTACTGCACCTTCCAGCAAGGGGGCCTGAGCCTGGGCTGGAACAGATGCTCTGTTTCCTGGTGCCCGCTGTTCCTGCATGTGTTACGGTGCCCCCATGGAGCCCTCCCTCCGCCCCCAGGGACCCTGGCAGCGTCTCTGCTCAGCAGACTGGATGGCTGTGCCGGAGAATGGCAGCGTGTTCCCCCGACGCTGCCGTCGGTAGCCCAGCCCCTGACGCTGCTTCCAGAAGGAGCCCCCCGACCTAGTGCGAGATCAAGGGCTTCACAATATGCAGTGAGGGAGGGGGATGAGGTGCCCAGCTCAGAGACGTTTCCCTAGCAGGCATCAGGCACGCAGAGGAGATGTGCGTAAGGAGACAGGCCCCGGCGTTAATAGCCAGGCAGCTCCAGGGCACGTCCAGGCTTCACCCCGAGGGGCAAGGAAGATGGCGCCGAGGAACCAGAACGTGGCCATGAACAACGCGAGAACCTTCCTGCGCCACGTCAGCCCCTCTTCTTAGCGTTGCCGCTCAGGGCTTAGGCCACCAGACTGGCAAAGCCTGTGGGAAGAAAGCCCTCGCTGCCCCCGCCCCGAGAAAGCACCCACAGCAAGCTCCTTCCAGCTCCACACCATGAGCAATGAACCACCTTATGAGTCCCTGCACTGCACCAAGGAAACATGAAGGAGGCCGGTGGCTCTGTAAAGACTAACCACCGAATGGGGGTAAGCATTTGGGAGCTGGGCCTCGTGCTGGAGGTACCCAGCCAGATGGCAATGAAGGATGCTCAGCTGGATTGTGTGCCAACCTCTCCCACCTGCAGAATAGTGATAGAGATGCAGCCGTGTTAGTCTGCTGTAGCTGAAACAAAGGACAGAACTATGCAGCAGATCTGAGGAAGTGGGTCTGGCCCACGAAAGCTCATCACCTAATAAACCATCTTGTTAGTCTTTAAAGTGCTGCATGGGCCTATCTTTTCTTCCACCTGCAGTGTGTCGTGCCAATCCCATAGCCCATACGCCCAAAGCAAACTCTCAGCTTAGGCCCCCAGAAATGCAAAGAAGCGTGAAAAGAAAACCCGCAACGCTCGCTGAAGTGTGGCCCTTCGGTGAAGGTGAGCCTGAGCCCTGGGCAAAGATTCAAAGGGTCTATTTCCCTGCCCCCAGGCAATCTGCCAGGCTGTAGCATGACCATGGAACAGCAGCATCACCGAAGAGCCACTCCAGGTGTGCAAGCCACCACCCTTAAGAAATGCCCAGGCGAAGAGGCAGGGAGAACCCCCTGGAAGAAAGGGACGAGTTGTCACAAAGCCCTGAAATAGCAGCAGGGAAAAGGAGCCATTTGCAAAGTTTTTTTTCTGAGCATATGTTCGGTACGTGCCGTGTGGAGAGGTCCCAACAAATCTCAACCCATTAGCAGTTCGGTTCAGCATCATCATTACTCGTCTGTCAGACCATCTATTACAGAGTCCGGGCAGCTGCTGCATTCCATGTGCTGAATCTGGAACTGGGCGCTGGCTGCTTGGTTGAGTGAGCAGCTGGGAAGTAGCATATGAGCCCACAAACAGGTCTGTACGTGGTATCCCAGTAGAGACGCCCCTGCTACGGAAAAGAGGCTTTCACATTCTTGCCCTGTGAGAAGCCCCCTATCTAGCCAGCCTCATCGTAAGATGGTCTAGTCTAGATGGTGCTTGGTCCTGCGTGAGGGCAGGGGGCTGGACTCGATGACTCTCGAGGTCCCTTCCATTCTAGGATGCTCGGATTCTCTGATTTCAGACTCTTCCAGAAAGCTGTGCCGCTGATTGCCTGAGTCTGATTGCCTCCAACAACCATTTCCTCTGAACTGAGCCTTTCCCCAAAGGTTTTCTAGATGGGACTTGCCAAACTTTCAGCAGTCGGGAGTAAAAATAGAGCGACGTACGGCTGAGAAGGGTGCGGAAGCTGCAGTGTATCATTTCTATTAGCAAAAAAAAGAAAAAAAGTCAAATGAGATGAATTCTCTTTAGAGGCAAAGGCAAGCCAAATATGCACCCACCTTTTATCATGTCTGAACTGCTACTGTGCTGGAATACATGGCCCATGCATTGGGCTCCTGGGATTGAGGGTATAGAAGGCACCAGCAGGAAACTGATTAAGTGAGTTAAAGGAAGTTTAAGATGCTCTCGGAGCTTTTTAATAGTGAAGGAACTACTGCGCAGTTCCCCAGAAATGTCTCTCCATTTTGATGAGTGTTAATAAAAGGCACAATGGTCAGCAAAAGTATTAAAGCCCCGGGGGGAAAAAATTCCAACTCTTTCCTTCTCCAGTACATTTCAGCTGTAAGATGAGAGCTGAGATTTCAGGGTGAATTAATCCTTTCATTACTAGAATCCAATTTTCCTCCTGACGGGAATGGAATAGAAAGAGAATAATAAGTCGCATGTTAAGCACAGAGCGGTATGACTTTCGTGTCTTCAACAGGGACAACTTCATTAGCAAGCCTGAACCAAATAAAGCGTCCGATTGTTCCTCCCCAGCCGTTGCCTCAAAGTACATGCCACGTACTGCTCATTTCCTACCAAATGCTCCGGGGATCACCGCGATCAAAGAGATGCGGCGTTTCCTGAGTTTAGGGTCGTGCCGCTGTTCAGATGCCCAAGATTTTCAAAGAGGAGGAGAGTGAGGATTTGGGCCACGAACGAAAGGCTTAGAACTCGCGTCTCAGTTAATGAAAAGCATTTGCAAACGATCCAATAATGATCCGACGTTGATATGGGGCTGGTGAACGTAGGCGCTCAGATAGCGTGGCAGTGAGCGTCAAGCCAATGATTGATTTCATCATGGATCTCAGAGCCCTTTATAAGGGGCGGGGGAGAAGAGCTAGCTCAGTGGTTTGACCAGCCTTGTGAGTTCAGTCCTTGTGGAGGCCATTTGGGGCAAAAATTTGTCAGGGATGGTACTTGGCCCTGCTGTGAAGACGGGACTGGACTCAACTTGACTCAATGACCTTTCAGTTCCAGGAGACAGGCAATCTCCATGAATTTAACTAACAACGTACAAATGAGGCACCACCAAAACTCTTCTGCCGCACCCCTAGAAACAGCGAACGCCAGTCGCATTCACAGAGCTAGCACCACTGAAGGCTGGAGCACACCTGAGGGCTGCTGGCTTCCTCAAAACGGATCACTGGCACCACGCCTCGCCCACTGGAGGTGGTTCTCAATGCACATTGAATTGTAGGTGGGGATTAAATGAGGCTGCTGCTGAAATGGGGTGCACTGCAACATGCCACAACATTTTAGTGCCACCGGGGGTCAAATCTGGAAGGCGCTGAGCGCTCTGACCCACTCCGGCCATACATTTAAGAGACGGTGCTGGCTCAAGTCCTAAATCTCTCATGCAACAGGCAACCCTTTCTGTGATTCATCATCAAGAACCTTTGTGGTTTTAATAACCCCTCGCCATCTTGATCGTTCCTTCCATCCAGGGATCTGAAGCGCAGACCGCTTCTTGAGCGACGGATGCTGCTCCAGTCCGTATACTGACCCGGTTTCCTATTTACATCTGTGCCCTGTTGAGCCGCAAAGCCTCCCTTCCCCTCCTTAGGCTCCCCCTCCCCCACACACTTGCCTCTCAAAAATGCTGCTCGTGGGGGTCTGTCAAATGTTGCTTTTAAACATGATTCTAATCTAGCTGCATTTTTGTTTAAGTTCCAAAGAAGTTAATTGGCTCGTTAATGGGAATGTAGTGAAAACAACATCATAGGCACCAACAGGGTAAATTAAAGCCACAGGAAAAGCTCGTCACATAGAAAGTGGGGCTCTTAGGCTGTGTTTTCAGCTGGAAAGGGTAGCATGGGCTTCCCAGACATTTCCACACTGCTGAATGGCTGTAGCGCACAGGCCAGCGCAAACGGGCAGTTAGACCTTCTGGGGAGAATGTGGATTTGGCTGTAGTGTAAAATGAGGTCAGAGTTACTGCAGCGGAACATACAACAAACTTCCAGGAGACAACAGCCCTGCCTACACTAGACCCAGAAGGTGGCTTAAGGTGCACGACTCCAGCCGCATGAAAATAATGTAGCTGGAGTCAAGATACCTTAAGCCGAGCTTGGTGCTGGCTTCGCAGTGGGAGATCGATGGGAGCAAACACTCCCATGGGCTTCCCTTACTCCTTGTGACAGTAAGGAGGACCAGCGTCAACCAGGGATGCCCTCAGCATTTGATTTAGTGGGTCTTTGCTAGACCCTCTAAATCGAACACCAGAAGATCAGTCTGTGGTGCATAAGTATAGACATGGCCTAAGTGCAGGCATCCTAGGGATTGTCCCTTTAGCAAGAAAAGTGTCCATATTTTTAACCCTGGAATTTCATTGGCTCAGTAACTCTTCAGCAGTTTTCTGAAAGGTGGAAAGTATCCAGGCGGCCAATGTGAAAAATGCATCAGATTATGATGGTGATGATGATGATGATGATGATTTGCCTTGCGGTAAAGCCTAACCAGGACCCTGTTATGTGAGGTGCTGGGGAAACACACAATGACAGGTTCCAATCCAAGTCAATGATCTAAAATCTCCAGATCTTCAGCTAATTCAAATCAAGAAATCCACAAAGGCAAAGACAGTAGGAATGTCACAGAAGTGTTCCCAGGTGCATCAAGTATTCTCTTGCTTGGTGAGAAGAGTTGATATCTACATGGTTTTCATGTTCTTCATTGTCATGGTTTGGCCAGAGATGGATGAATGGATGGATAGATAGATAGGTAGATAGTCTTCCAGGTGCCACAGGATGTGCCTGTTCAAATGTGATTCACAGGACCCTCTGCAGAAGGAAGTACTCCACCCTGAAAGATCTAAGGGTATGTCTACACTACCACCCTAGTTCGAACTAGGGTGGTAATGTAGGCAACCGGAGTTGCAAATGAAGCCTGGGATTTGAATTTCCCGGGCTTCATTTGCATATTGCTGGGCGCTGCCATTTTTAAATGTCCGCTAGTGCGGACTCCGTGCCGCGCGGCTACACGCGGAGTAGGAGTAACGGTAGTTCGGAATAGGAAGCCTAGTCCGAACTATCTAGTCCGTGCCGCGTGTAGTCACGCGGCACGGAGTCCGCACTAGCGGACATTTAAAAATGGCAGTGCCCGGCTATATGCAAATGAAGCCCGGGAAATTCAAATCCCAGGCTTCATTTGCAACTCCGGTTGCCTACATTACCACCCTAGTTCGAACAGATTTATTTGGGCATAAGCTTTCATGGACAAAGACCACTTTGTCAGATGCATGCAACTTAGTATTTGCCCATGAAAGCTTATGCCCAGATAAATCTGTTAGCCCTGGTCTACAATAGTGAGTTATTTCAAAATAACCTCCCTTATTTCGAATTCATAAGCGGAGAGTCCACACTACTAGACTCGTTATTTTGAAATCTGTCCTCCTGCTTTCCTTGGGGAATAATGCTTGTTTCAATATAGCTATTTTGAAATAGCGGTAGTGTGGATGCTCCGGTGCCGCTATTTTGAAATAACAGTGCCCCAGAGTCATTCAAATTAATTATTCCCCGGTGCTGCCTGGGGCTGTAAGTTGAGGTAGTGTATCCACAATAACAGAGCCTGCTTCAAAGTAATTTTGAGGCTCCCCCGTAGTGTGGACATGCTATTTCGATTTTGTTGTTTTGGGAGTTATTATTTCAAATTGAGTTATTTTGAAATAGTTTCCTAGTAGACGTGCCCTTAGTCTTTAAGGTTCCACAGGACTCCTCATTGTTTTTGCGGATACAGACTAACACATCTACCCCTCTGAGATTTGTCATCTGTTGATGGATGCGTTTTGCCTTCCATTCCTTCATCCCGTTAGCTGTTTCTGTGGCTCTTCTTCAAGTTGATGTCAGTTTGTTGCAGCCTTTCCAGTATCAAGAAGCAGGCTGTTCCAGTAATGCTCCCCAGCAGCGTGACTTGTACATGGTTTGGGCATGTATTTGGATTTGGTTGCATTGTAGGTGTCTGATTTCATTTCGACATATGAAGTTCATTTAACAAGCCAACCAATTCTCAAAAGAATTAGAAGATGCTGCAACACAGTCCTGACCTCTGAGCACGTCATGTCTCTCATTTGATGTTCTGAATATCATGGATCTAGAAGCAGAGATAAGTAAAAATTGCAGATAGTTTATTTCCTGAAAAATGTGACGTTGGATTGACTAAGAATATCTGTGAACTTGGCACGTGACCATTCAAAGCAGGGGAGCATTTGCCTGCAGCTAAGTTGCATAGCCACTGTTTGTATGTCCATTTTGGGATACAGAAAGATCCACCCCACAGATATTGAAAAAATGCAAGGGAAAATCAGGGAGAAAGAGACTGAAAAGGGATGATGAAGCAAACTAAGTAATTACATACTCAGTAGTAAGTCTCATATGAGGAGCCACATTACTCTGCAACTTTAAAAATGAGCGGTTCTGTTGCACCTTAGAGACTAACAATTACATTGCATCATGAGCTAAAACCCACTTCATCAGATGAATTGGAGTGGAAATGACAGAATCCAGGGTACATATAACAGCAAAAGCTGTCATATAACAGCAAAAATCTGTCAATTGTAGGACCAGTGTTAATGAAGCTAATTAAGTCAGGCTGGATGTGTCCTGTGCATAGCATTTGATGTGGAAATGTGAATATCAAAGATGGGAGGAGTTGCCTTTGTAGTGCATTAATCAATTAATATATTTATTCAAGCCCAAGTTGATAGTGTTGAACTTGTAAATGAACTCCAGTTCAGCTTTCTCTTTCTGTTTTTGGGTGATAAAATTCCTTTGTAGAAGAATGGCTATTTTTCAATCTATTGTTTAATGTCCAGGGAGGTTAAAATGTTCGCCCACAGGTTTATGTTGTTACCAGCTGGTGGCTGTCGGTGATAACCAGTGGTGTTCTGTTATTTTCCTTGCTGGGCCCATCTTGAAGTAGGTGACTTCTGGCTACTTGTCTGGCTTGAAATAGATCTTGTAGGTGTTTGTCTTGGTCTGTAGGATTGGAGAAGATCTGGTTGTGTCTTAGGGCTTGACTGTAGACAATGGATCATGTGGTGTGTCCTGGATGGAAGCTAGAAGGATACTCACTGTTTTTCAGTAGTTAATGTTCACTTTAATATGTAAACATTTTCAGTTGGTCATACCACATACAATGAGACCTATCATAGAGTGTGATGGGGTGGACAAAGCCCGACATCCCTGCTGGAAGCCTTTCAGCACCTTAGCCAGCAACAGGGGCAGTAAAGAGGTCCTCCAAGAAGAATAGAGTGGCAGCCTCCAATCAGAGTGCAGCAGGCTGTTATAAAAGGAGCTGCTAAGCCAAAGCCAGTCACTTCCTTCCTGGAGCTTGACCCAGGCAGACCTCAGGGCTGACTGGGGAACACCAGCACTCTGGACAGCTCTGAGGGGGAGCTGGGCATCGTAGGCGCCAGGTCCTGCTGCTGAAGGCTAGCCAAGAAGCCAAAGACAACCCTGCAGAACCCTGAACAAGGGGAACTCAACCATAAGGCCCTAGAGAAGGGCTGGATGGAACAGCATCCTGGGGAAGTGGCCCAGGGACATGACAGCAACAAATTACTTGAAACTCAGCAGGTACCTGCTACTTGTAGGGTCCCTGGGCCAGGACCCAGCGGAGTGGGCAGGCCTGGTTCTCCCCAACCCCCCTTCAAATCACACTGGAGGGGTGGTAAAAGGAGAGGCCTGATCTCTGGCCACTTACTGGATGCTGCTTCACCCACAGACAGGCGAATAGAGACTGTACGGCTACGGTTACACTGGCATGATTTTGTGCAAGAACTCTTCCAGAAGAGAGCGTCTACACTGGCATGTGCCTTTACACAAGAGATGTGCTTTTGCGCAAGAGCATCCATGCCAGTGTAGACGCTCTCTTGCGCAAGAAAGCTCTGATGGCCATTTTAACCATTGGGCTTTCTTGCGCAAGAAATTCATGTTGCCTGTCTACACTGGCTTCTTGCGCAAGAACAGTTGCGCAAAAGGGCTTATTCCTGAGCAGGAGCATCATAGTTCTTGTTCAAGGAGCACTGATTTCACACATTAGAATGTCAGTGTTCTTGCGCAAGAACTCACGGCCAGTGTAGACAGGCAGCAAGTTTTTGTGCAAGAGCGGCCGCTTTGGTGCAAGATCGCACCAATGTAGACACAGCCCAATATTCCCCTCAGCCACCAAGGGGTGCTCACATGAAGGGTGCACCCCATTACATAGACACAGATGTGAATAAGGCAATTTCCTGCCAAAAGAGACCAAAGTGAAGTACCCCCAAATATATGCTGAGTGTAATTCTGCTCTTCTCTCTTTTAATCCCTTTTGGCTTTTGACTATGCCTTGGGTGCTCATTGAAGATCATTTCATTATATTTAACATTTCTCTGCATTACTACATGCCTGTACAAAGCCCTTTCTAAAGCTTCTGTAACACACACATGGAACGTGAAATGTCCATGGGCTTAGGAGCTGAGCTGAGTCCATCAAACTCTCCTCTACATGTCTGGAAAGAGACAGGAAGCCACATCCTTACTGATGATTTTCCACTTTATTCCATTTCCTCATCCCACCCTCACCCATGCGCCCAGACACATGTCTGCCCACCCCTCTCTCTCTGCCTTTGGTGCTGCTTGGGAGCTGATGCACACATCCCTACGGATTTGCAGAGCTGCTAAGGCTGCTGAGAACAAGGTGAATGATAAAAGCTCTGTTTCCTTTTCTCTTCCCCTTGTAGTGTTAGATGGTTGGGAACAGCTGGTGCTATTGTCAACGAGGCAAGTTGCTATTTTATTGATCATCTGGGCATGCTGAACTCCGTACTTCACATGTAGAGGCTGGAAGGGATTTCCCTCGCAGGGTGTTGCTTTGTTTAGGGTTGGTACAACTGGGAAGGTATCTAGGAGTCTGTTTTTTTTCCTCCAGAATCAGTTGGCTTCCTTGATCTGGTGCCGAAAGCCCTGCAAGAACTCAATTAAGAACCGTGAGGAATCTTTTTCTCCTGCCTGCCTGGCAGTGTGGTTAGGTGTCACAGGGAGGATGGAAAATGATGTGTCTATTAGTGACAGGTCCCAAGCAGAATGACTCAGTGACCGAATGATGGCTTGAGAACCTGGAATCCTGGGTGGAGTTATTGGCCAACACCAAGCAATGTGGAAAGACCATTGCAGTCTGTGTCTGTCACTGCAAGAGCACTGACTCCTAGAGTCATAGAACACTAGAACTGGATGGGACCTTGAGAGGCCATCGAGTCCAGTCCCTGCCTTCCTGGCAGGACCAAGCACCGTCTAGACCATCCCTGACCGGTGTCTGTCTAACCTGCTCTTAAATATCTTCAGAGATGCAGATTTCACAACCTCCCCTGGCAATTTATTCCAGTGTTTGACCACCCTGACAGTTAGGACAAGAAGCAATGGGCTTAAACTGCAGCAAGGGAGGTTTAGGTTGGACATTAAGAAAAATTTCCTATCATCAAAGGCCGTGGAGAACAATTTTTCTCCTCCTTATAACACCCTTTTAGATACTTGAAAACCACAATCATGTCCCCTCTCCTTCTTCCCTTTTCTAAACTAAGCAAACCCAGTTCTTTCAGTCTGCCCTCATAGCTCATGGTTTCTAGACCTTCGATCTTTTTGTTGCTAGCTCTCTGGTACCACCGCAGTCAGTAGCATCACATTGAACTTTGGACCCACATCCCTGGGCATGGCTGTGCTAATTCCCTTGATGATCAGAATAGCCTTGCAGGGACAAGCCAAAGGAGATGCACCTGGCTTGCTCAAGCAATCCATTGGGTTGACAGTGATTTTTAACAAGAAAAAAATCTGGTCTCCAAAATTTGGTCATTCCGATCCTCTGGTCTTGCTCCTGTACGGCAAACCCTTCCTTCTCGTTTCCTACTCCAACAGAGGCAGAAGGAGCAGTGTTCATGTTGGGCCTCGTTAGCATCAACATACCTGAGGGTTAATTAGGAAAGGGCTCCAAGCCACTGACTAACAGACAAAGGAATGAATAGACCAACACATTAACTGGCAATAATTGCAACTGTTAATCACTCTGGAAAACCCGCTGTTTGGAGCCATCTCCCCCAGCATCCGGGGGTTAAATGGTAAAGGAGAAGGCGGACAGTCTGCATTCATCTTTGCCAGGCCTGAGGTAACAATCGCTAATCAGACTGAAGGATCTTTCCTACCGTTTATCACATGGGGCCAGATTCAAATTCCACACAGGCAGAGGAACCAGTGGCAGCTTGGAACTGGTATTGGTAGGGGCCCGGGCGTTCCCACCGAGGCTCGTAGCTGCAGAGAGACCTCTACAACGAAGGTTGGGGAGAAAAAAGGGAATTAAACAGGGTCTGCAGAAGGCCTTCTTTGTTAGAGCAGCGGGGCCTGAACTTCCTTCGCCAGGACTGTCTCGGTGTCTCTATTGCAAACCCCGGGAGCTGAGCAAAATATTATCTGCGGTGTTTTCCCTTGAGAGCTTTCCCTGTTCTCACCCGTTCATATAACTTCTGCCAGCTGGCCGCAGAGCACAGGGCCATGCATGAAGAGTGCCTTGATTTACGAACACGACTTCCTCGGGCCCTCTCCATGCTGACGTGCTGGATCAGGCAGTGAGAGGCAGCAAGCAGGGGGTGGGCAGGGAACGCACACCCGACCGTCTCCATGCACAGCACTATTTTCGGGGAAGACTTTTAGCATTCACTGCTGAGACGTAATGGCCGACTGCCTCGCAGCTTGGCAAGCGGCGCCATTCCTCTCAGACAGACTGTGCAACTCTGGTATGTCTGTGGGCTCCAAGCAGTCTCTGAGCGAATCCCTTCCTGGCTGGACATGAAGGCGAAATGCCTGGGGATGCTGCATGTGCTCTCGCTTGTGTGGAACCTGTTGAGATCTCTGCCCACCCAGCCTCTCGCTGTGCAGAGGTCAGCCTAGGGATCACCTAGCCCAAAGGGTCCAAGTGGGACTGCGGTGTTGTCTGCCACCCTGTGCTTTACCCCTGGGGAGGAGGGTGAGTTTGCCCTCAGCTCACCTGCTTTCTCTCAAGTCAATGAAATTGGCTATTCCACGTTCTCTGTCCCATGGGCCTGATGATCCTTGTCCATCACCTTGGGGCAGCTCTGAAGCCGGACCTGGTTATCAGCATTTGCATAAGAACATAAACATAAGAACAGCCACACTGGGTCAGACCAAAGGTCTGTTTAGCCCAGTATCCTGTCTGCCAACCATGACCCATTCCAGATGCTCCAGGAGGGAGGAAACAGAACAGGGAATCCTCACGTGATCCCTCTCCTGTCATCCATTTCCAGACAAACGGAGGCTAGGGACACCATTCTTACCCATCCTGGATAATAGCCATTGATGGACCTAACCTCCATGAATTTATGTAGATCTTTTTTGAATCCTGTTAAAGTCTTGAACTTCACAACATCTTCCAGCAAGGAGTTCCACAGGTTGACTGGCACTGCATGAAAGAAATCTTCCTTTTGTTTGTTTTAAACTTGCTACCTATTCATTTCATTTGGCGATCCCTATTTCTTATGTTAAGGAACAAGTAAATAACTCTTCCTTATTAACTTTTTCCACACCAGTCATGATTTTATAGACCTCTATCTTATCCCCTCTTAGTCTCCTCTTTTCCAAGCTGACAAGTCCCAGACTTTTAAATCTATCTTCGTATGAGACCCGTTCCAAACCCCTTATAATTTTGTTGCTGAGGTGACCACATCTGTATCGAGTATTCAAGATGTGGGCGTCCCATGGATTTATATAGAGACAATAAGATAGTCTCTGTCTTATTCTCTATCCCTTTTTAATGATTCCTAACATTCGCTCTGCTTTGCTGACTGCCGCTGCACACGGAGTGGATGTTTTCAGAGCCTTCACCAATAGAACCAGATGTCCTCATCCCTGCTAACTGGGCCGTGGATGCTCTACAATCAGTCCCCCACCCCCTCCCCATCTGTTTCGAGTGCTCCATTGGAGGGGGGGAGTTTGGTAGCATTTTTGTTTCTTGGTTTGGTTTGATTTTGTGCACAGAGTTAACTAGAATGGCACGTGTACATAATAATAATGCCAGCTTTCCTGCGATGGAGGGGACTGGCATCAAGGTCACCCTGCTCTCTCCAGTCCCTTGGCCAGCAGGCTCCAGTTACAGACAGCTCCTCCCACTTACCTCTTGGTCTGGGAGCCCGTGTGGCAATGTCAGCCCCTTCCCATGAGACAAAAGGCCTGCCTCTCTCATCCTTTCCCAGTGCGGTAGCAGAGATGAGATGGAGGAGCCGTTCCCCAGCCCCAGATCTCCAGGGCATGCAAGGGCTACACACATACACCCTTCAGACAATGTCTCCGTCCATGCTAGCGCTGCATTTCAGGCCTTTTGATGAAGGACAAAAATCAGCTAGGCCTTGTTTTTAGGGTGCTCTGTGGCTCCCAGACCTGTTCTTTTCAGGGGGATTAATGCTTCCAAGAATGACAGTGCCGCCCTCGAGATGCAAGTAGCAGAGCGAGGGAAAACACCCTCCAGTTGGTGACTCTCCAAAGCAGGCAATCTCTGGGCCCTTTTAAGTGCCCTCATTGTCCGATCCTTCTTTGCTCCACAGTCAGTACCCCCCATCTGCTTGGAGCTCTCCGTTGGGGTAGGGGGGAGTGTGGTAGCATTTTTGTTTCTTGGTTTGGTTTGATTTTGTGCACAGAGTTTACTGAATTATTTACACGTGCTATTCTAGTTATCTCGTTACACCTTGTGATGGGCTGGACTGGACCCCAACGCCCCCTACAGGAGGCTAGCAGCCTTGCCGCTCCCTATCCCAGCAGAAGGAGCGGAGAAGAGGTCCTCCAGACACTATAGAGTGGCTGTCTCTGTGGCAGCCAATCAGGACCCAGCAGAGGGGTATAAAAGATGCTGCAGGGCTGGGGCCTGTCAGTTTCTTTCATGTGCTCAAGGTGGCCAGATCTATACCCTAACTGGGGGATCAGCACTATGGATAGCTCCCAGTGTGAGCTGAGCCTAGATCTGGGTAAAACCCAGACCCAGTGGCCAAAGACCAGCCACAAGCAGAGACTTACTAGCATCATGGACAGGGCTAGTCAGGCCCCGGTTCCAGGATTTTGAGGGCAACCGGACAAGCAAACATGGATCCTGCACGGGGCCACTTGGCCACAGCAAGGCGCTCACCAGCGGGTGGACCTGTTACACACCTCCGTCTACCAACAAACCCATTAGCAGTACTCTAAGTCACAGTGGAGACAGATCAGTACAATTGCATCCGTGCAGGAATGCCTCGCCCAGCAGAACACTTCGAGACAAAACTCTGTGCCATTGGTTAGTGAAGAATTATGCTGGCTCTAAACATACATGTTTTTTAATTCAAATTGTGAATTATATTTATTATATAATCGGAGGCATTCTCCTGAACTTACTTTCTGAGGGCATGTCTACACTAGAAAACGATTTCAAAATAACTAAAATTGATTTAATAACTCCTGAAATAACAAAATTGAAAGAGCACATCCACACTACAGGGAAGCCTCAAAATGAGTCTAAGGCAGGTTGCATTAATGTGGACACATTACCTCAACGTAGCGCCCCAGGAAGCACTGGGGAGTAATTACTCTGGGGAGTCATTATTTTGAAATAGCGGCACCGGAGTGTCCACACGACCACTTTTTCAAAATAATCATTTTGAAATAAGCATTACTTCCCAAGGAAAGCAGGAGTACAGATTTCAAAACAAGCAGCCCGTTATTTCGAAATTATGAGCTTGGTAATGTAGATGTGCTGCTTGTTTTTTTGACCTGGGGTGTTATTTCATAATAACTCCCTAGTGTAGACCAGGGCCTTAGCGTGTCTGCAGGAAAATGACTTGTTCTTTCTAGTCCCACTGGGCGCTCTGGAGGGAAATCCATGCTGTTTGCTGAGCGATTTAAGAGAGAAGAATTTTGAGTTGTCTGCAGAAAAGGTCTTCAAGGAAGATCCCAGAGCACATGGCTGCCTCCCGTTCAGTGTTACCCAAATACTAGCCCCGCTGCAGGCGAGAAAAGGAAAAACTGAATGAGGATCAGACGCTGGTCTCTCCCACGGGACTAGCACGGCGTGCCCACGAATGGAACCCGCGGTTAGCTGGATTAGTATCATATGCTAGCCACTGGCTAATGGCAGGACCATCATTAGAATTGTTGGGGCCCTAGGCAGGGCTGTTAAACTGGGGCCCCTATACCCGACCGCAGCCGGGGGTGGGGAGAAGGATGTTTTTTTAGAGATGTGATTTTATAATCCTCAGCCACACATTAGTTAAAAATTTGCTTTCAAGTATTTCACGAAAGTCCTGTCAACTCACCCAGGACACTGACAACATCTACCTGGGGTAGCTAAATGCCTGTGTCACAGTATCACTTAACGGATCTTGCATGGCACGCCACCGATGTGCCGCGCACACAATCGAGCAAATGGCTATTGTCTGGGCACTCAGGCTCTGATGTGGAACAGAAAATGCAAAAAGCTTCAAGGACGTGTTCATGTGCTCCACTCGGGCAGGCTCCTCCGCCGAGCCCAGGCCTGGCTTGCAATCTGGTTTGTGCCACGTTCACCTGAAGGAACGTCCCCTTTGGAAAGAATGGCAGGTTGCTCGGGGTATTCTTCTCCCTGATAACACCCCCAAGAGCACATCATGGCCTCCTGTTAGGTACTGGGCATGCAGCAAGCCATATAGGTCTATGCCTCAGCCACAGAACCTGGGCGCTACAGAACGTTTCATTGCGAGAGGGAGTGATGTCATGGTAAGGGTGACATCATCTCGGGCTCCTTACCGTGACGACAACATGATGTCATAGTAAGGATGCTGCATCTCTTTTTCCACCATCCCCTTCTCTAACAATGCCCCAGGGTCTTCCAGTCTGTCTGGACAGCCAGGGTGGACATGAATGAAGGACATCTCAATTTCACAACTCTGCTTGCAGCTGGCAGGTTTGCCAAAATGGCAGCACCCGTCTTCCTGCCAGTGCCTGCAATGGGTCCAGGCCTGGGTGCAGGGTTGGTGCTGGAATGCATCGTCTTGTGTCCTCACGGTCCACACGGGCCAGTTGGTGCCTACATCCCTTTTCATTCAGGGAGAGCCCCTGGCGGAAAAGACCTGAGTGTTTCAGACTTGTGAATTGATGAGAATTCATCACCTCTCTGCTGTAGGATCACTTCATCCATTAACCTGCCACTCTCCTATTTCAGGATCAGCGATTCCCCCACCCCTGTCCTTGGCAGAATCCTTAACAGTATCTCCATAGCAAAAGAGGTCTCTGGCAGACACCAGCAGCATCTTTACTGGGGGAGAGACCTGAGAGAGGTGACTCACTAATGCCTGTTTAACTGGGGGGTAGGGCCTAGTTTCTGCAGGTCACCAGTTTCTCACCTCAGCTGGTTTGTGACAAACACTGTTCCCCTCCCATCCACTAAAGAGAAAAACAATTCATGTAGCAAGTAAGTCAGGGGACTGCCAAGAGCCAAGGCAGATCAATGTGCTACCTGAGCCATGCGTCTCCACGTTCAGGTTGAGTGTTCCTGTCTCTCTGAGAATGCTGCTGATTCTGTGTAATGCTGAGAATCAAACCGGGGACTTCTGGAGCTAAAAGCCAGCTGGCACTCAGCTCGGGGGGTGGAGCAAACTCCTTCTCGCTCTGTCTGTCAGTGGTCTCGCTGCCTCTCCGTGGGCCAATGCCCCGCCCCAGGAGGTGCGTGGGTTATATCGGCACCAGAGAGAAAGTTTAGTTGCCCTCTCCCAGTGGGCAGCTCCCTGGTTCAGGCACATCAATGGTCCCTGCCTAGGTACCACTTGCCAACGTGCCCAGCAAGGAGCTGTGCACGTGTAGCAGCCAGCAGGACGCGGGGGGAAGACGGTGCTTCTGCCCGATGCCAAGACTGGCGAAGCAAAGCAGAAGGGAGCAGGCAGGATGGCGCGCTAGGGGCTGGCCCCTGGACTCCATCTCTTCGGCACGGAGGACACATTCCAGAGCAGCTGCCGCCCCTCGCTATGACCGTTCCTCAGACGTCAGGGCAGGGGAGGCAGCCCTCAGTTCTCACTCCTTCGACCAAGGGACAGAGGCTGGTGCATTGCCCGGGCTGACTGGCAATAGTCACACCGGTGTGGTCTCACTTTTGGCTGCACTTGCCAGGCCGGAGCCTTTGGCCCTTAAATCCAGGCCCTTAAATTCATGGGGAGCCTTCTCGTGCCTTTGATTTCAGTGGGCTTCGGCTCTCACCTTGGGCCCTACGTAGTTTGCTAGTGTGCAGGGATCGCCCCCAAAGAGGTTTTCTGTTGCGCCCTGAGCGGATCCGTCACGTTGCACCTCCTTCCCCATTTGTGCCCAGTCAGCACGCATGAGAGCGTGATGCTTTGTTAACCCTCACGACCTGATCTCGTCATTCCATCTGCACGTGGAGCTTGGAAATTATAGCAACAGATTGCACTTAATCACCATGGCTGTGTCTACACTGGCGCGATCTCGCACAAAAGCAGCCACTCTTGCGCAAAAACTTGCTGCCTGTCTACACTGGCCGTGTGTTCTTGCGCAAGTAAACTGACCTTCTAACGTATAAAATCAGGGCTTCTTACACCAAAACTCTGACGCTCCTGCTCAGGAAGAAGCCCTTTTGCACAAGAGCTCTTCCAGAAGAGGCCAGTGTAGACAGGCAACATGAATTTCTTGCACAAGAAAGCCCCATGGTGAAAATGGCCATCAGAGCTTTCTTGCGCAAGAGAGCGTCTACACTGGCATGGATGCTCTTGCGCAAAGGCACATGCCAGGGTAGACGCTCTCTTCTGGAAGAGTTTTTGCATGAGAATGCGCCAGTGTAGACGTAGCCCCCAAGAACAAAAGAGCAGCCAGACCGGGCCAGACCAATGGTCCACCCAGCCCAGTGTCCTGTCTGCCGGCAGTGGCCAGAGCCAGATGCCCCAGAGGGAGGGAACAGAGCAGGGAATCCTCACCTGATCCCTCTCCTGTCTTCCATTTCCAGACAAGCAGAGGCCACGGGCACCACCCTACCCATCCTGGCCAATAGCCATTGATGGACCCAACCTCCATGCATCTATCTAGCTCTTTTTTGAACCCTGAGACTGCTGGGCTGTCCGCTTACCTGAAAGCCCCTCATTGGCATTAACATTGGAGTCACAGAACCCTACAGCTGGAAGAGACCCCAGAAGGGCATCGAGTCCAGCCCCCTGCTCTAGGCAGGACCCCAACTCAATCATCCCAGCCAGGGCTTTAAGCCAAAACTTAAACACCTCTAGGGATGGAGATTCCACCCCCTCCCTAGGGAACCCAGCCCAGAGCTTCCCCACCCGCCTAGGGAAATCGTTTTTCCTAATATCCAACCTCAACCTCCCCCATTTTCCTACCAGCAATTAATTGACTCTCAGCTAAGAACATGTGATACCAAACATACCTTTGGCGATTCCTGGCCTCGAATGGCCGTGAATACGGCACCAGCTCATGCATAGTCCCAAGCAATATTACATGAAAATGTAATGAAAATTATTCAGCAAATCTACTTTAATGGCCCAGCTGAGGAGCCTCGCTGTCCTGCAGACAAAAGAATGATGTTAAAAATACCAGCTGTCACTTCCAATCAGTCTGAGGGAGCCAAAGTACCTCAGCACATGACTTACTGAGGGCTACTAATTCATCAGGCTAATATGCCGTAAAGAGCAGTGACTTCGTTTTGATTCAGACGTAAATCTTTTGAGGTCAGGAGCTGGTTTTAGGCTGTGGGCAGGGAATTCTGCCTGCTGCTCGCAGACAGCTCCTTTCCCAAGCTCGACCTCAGACAGCAACCTCATCTTACCCCAGATCTTCCCGGGCGTGGGGGCCTGGTGGCACCATTTATTTTCCTGTGCCCCGTCACCTCCACCTTCTCTGCCTCTCAGCTAGCACCAGCTCCTCTTCCCAGAGCAGCCCTCTGTTCCCCACCTTCACGGGCACTGGCTGCCTGCTGCCAACGACGGTGAAAATCTTTCGCCTTCGATAACCAGTGTGTCTCTGCAAACGTGATTTGCCATCCCCGGGCCCCTATGGAAAGGGCGATTAAAAGAGAACCCGCACTGCATGATGGGCCACCTGGAAGGGGGGAGATGCTCTGGGGATAGGTTCTGAATTCTGGCTGACCCTGTGAAGTTACCATGCAATATCTGTATCATGAAATGCGCCTACCTCTGGGTATCCCCCACAGCTAGCAAGGGGGTAGCACGGCCTCCCTGGCGTGGGGACAGTAGTGACTAGCCAGCATGCAGATGTTGATGTTAATAAGAACACAAGGAGGCTGGCTAGGGCTGGGAGAAGCCACTTCCCCCTGCTTGTCTGTAGGGGGCTGGGGCTTAGGGAGTATAAATCCCTCCTGCAGGACACAGACACACAGGTGATCAAGGCAGGAGGTGATAAAAAGATGAATGGAGGAAGACCAAAGTTCCCGCTAATCTCTTCCATCCACAGGTGGATTTTTTCCATCCATGTGCGGAATAAATGTTCAGTGCACTGAGGCCTGTGTGAATGTGCACTGCCAGTGGAAACAAATGCTGCCTAGCTGAGTGGCAGAGCATCTAGGGGTTTTTTTGAGTCTCTCCCTGAGCAGCTGCCCCTCACGGCAGCCAAGGGACCTCACAAGACACGAGACAGCTCTGAGCCCTGTCCAAAGAACGCTCGGAGCAAATGGAGGCTTGGACACATGCAGGGTGTTTTTATTTACACACAGATCTCCTAGAAGAGTTACCTGGTGTTGCTCAGGTCCTTAACTCAATTTTGTTTTTTTTTTCATTTAAATCATTGCTCTGGGGTGGGACTGGGGAGGAGGGGTTCGGGGTGCAGGCTGCCCTGGGGAGAGAGGCACCCCCAGCCCACTCTCACTGCAGCAGCTTGGGACCAGGGGAGAAGCGCCTCGTCATGGCCGCTGCAGCTGTAGCAGACAAAGCCAGAGGAGGAGCGCCTGTGCCCTGGCTGGGGGACAGACAGACAGATAAATAGATAAACCCTCTGAAATATATAGTAGACAATTGTCCCTTTCTCCACCCCTGCTGGCCCAATGGTGTTATAGCTGTTCCCGTCCCCATCTCTGGCCCCTTACTGCCTCTCTCCTTCCCCTGCCAGCCCCTGGTCACTACCCAGTCTAATTGCCCCTGCTCTCCAGCCCATATCCCCTGCTGCCCCCATGTGCTAATTGTAGAGCAGAACCCTCCCTGTCTGTGTTATTAGCCACAATCCCATTCCAGGCACATCCCATTGTCCTGGCATAACCAAACCCTGCCCTTGCCATAAGTTAGGGTAAGAGGAAGCTGCCTGCTGAATTTGTCGGTCCATGCGTGCATCTGTCTATTCAAGAACTCCTTTCACATGGGAAGAGCAAGCACCGCCAAACGCTCTCAAATAAGTAGCAGGTGCATTTCTCATGCAATACTGCAGACTGCAGTGGTGCTTTGCTGTGGCCTATAATTCAAGTGCCCCATGTAGACTCATAGATTAGATGATCACAAGGATCTATTCTGACCATAAACTCTAAGCACCTGCACATGGCAGGTCACAGAACCTCACCCACTCCTGGAATAGACCCCCCCCCCCCCCACACACCTCTGGCTGAGCTACAGACGTCCTCAAATCAAGGTGTAGAGATGTCACGTGACAGGGAATCCACCACTGACACTAGATCAAACCTGCATGTGACCCATGCTCCATGCCGCAGCGAAAGGCAAAAACACCCACCAATCACAGCCAGTCTGACCTGAGGGGAAATTCATTTCCAACCCCGAGGGTGCAATGTGACCTTGCGCACATGGGCAAAACCCACCAGGCAGCCTCCGCAGTAACTCCGAGCCCTCCCCATCTCGTATCCCGTCTCCAGCCTCTGGGAACATCTGCTGCTGGCAGTCACCGATGGGCTTGGTGCCATCGCAGGCAAAGCCATCTTACCATCCCCTCCAGGCACTTACCATGCGCAATCAGCAAAGGCTGCTCCAAAACGTCTCTCCTCTGGTGGTTAGAAACTTTTGACTCATTTCAAGCCAGCTGATGACCAGTTCAGAGCTGTTTGTCCTTGTGTCCACACTGGTGTTGAACTTCAGTAGCCCCTCTCTCTGCCGAGCATTTATCCCCCTGATGTGTCTATAGAGAGCAACCATCTCTCCCCTCAGTCTTCGCTGGGGTAGCCGAAACAAGCCAAGCTCTCTCAGCAGGCAAGCGCTCCGTTCCTTGCGCCATGGGCAGCCAGAATGGCACGTAGGTAAGGTGCCTTGTGCACTGCTACTGACACTTCCCTCTCTCCTCTGGCAACACCTCTCCTGATGCATTCTGGGATGGCATTTGCTTTTTCCATGGCCCCACAGACAGCCCGTGTATGCTGACCTTGGGAACATCTGAGACAAATTGCCCAAGATCCCACTGAGCCTTCCCTCCAGCAGGCCTGGCCAGTATAGTATACGGTACACGGCTGGCTCCTGCCAGAAGCCAAGGGTCATAAAGCTAAGCCGAAGGACCTGGCAACCCGCTGTAAAATCATCTAGGGAGCGTGGTTAGACATTTCCGGTGGGCTCCATTTGCCTGTCGAAAAGAGGTGAGACTCTTGGATCATCATAAGAATAAAACCCTACTGAGGAGTCTGTGGTCAAGTCAGGTTTTCACGTGCCCTTAGAGGGGGGTGAATGAATCAACCAGAAAATGCCAGAAGGCAGAGTGTTCTTCCCAGCATGTAGGTTTCTGTTTCCCAGAGCATCTATCAGTGTCCTCCTGGGCTGGCTTTGTTTCCATCTGCCCTGAGAGGTTTTGTTCCAGGTAAGGTTGGAGAGCGAGCGCCCCACATCTGTCTCCTGCTCACAGAAATGAGCGGGGAAACGGCAGACAGCAGGCAGCGAGAGACTCGTGCAGAAGGACAGAAACCACCACAGCATACGTTGGCCCTTGGTGCTTCTGCCAAGTCGCTGTGAAGGGAATGTCAAATGAGCTGTCTTCACAGAGCCCCCTTGAAAGAAAGCCTCAGCCACTGAAAATCAGACTAGTCCATGTTCAAATCCACAGTGTGCCATTCACATGGGAAGAACGCCGTGCCGTCAAAGTCAAAGGGAGTATAAAAAGAAAGTCTTTACAGCTCCTAATGATTCTGAGTAGAGTTTTGGGCAGATTTACTCATGCTGGGGCCATGATTCCAAGGAAGACAGGATGATAAAGAGACGGTTGTGTAGCCAAGCCAAGAGCCAATACAGTAATTACTCGTTTAACATGTGCCCGCTTAACACGTTTTCACAATAGCACGATTTTTTTTTAGGGAACATTTTTTGACTAACACGACTGTCCCTGAAATAACATGAAAATAATCAAGTGGCGGACTACTTTGCACGTTGGTATAAGTTGGTGAAAACAGCGGTAATATGCATGAGCGGATGAATACACATGGGCACAGTGCTCCTCCACTCACTCACGTGTTTATCTTTGTGTTTTAACAAACGGCGGTGACTTGTGTTGCTAGATATCTAATGTTGACGTTGATGACTCAACACCAACAAAAAATTGACTTTCCCACATGTCTGGGAACATGTACTGCCTCCAAGCACGGTCACCTTAACTCTGACCCACAGAAGCTCAGTGTTTATGTACAGTAATTCCTCATTTAACACCATAGATGCATTTCTGATAATTGTCGTGCTAAGCAGGGTCAGTTTTCCCATTAAAAATAATGGAAAAGGTGGGGGTTGCGTTTCAGGTGGCGGTGGCAAACATCATCATCGCTTGGACACTGTAAGATTTATGACTTAACACGTCCTCTCCTTGCTGTTAAGTGCCTACGTTTTGGAGGTGATGTAAGAGCAAAGGTGCATTCTTGTCACTTAGCAACCGTAGATGGTTTTGGATCAGAAGTGTTTTTGTTCAGGAGCGAGGGACTGAAGGTTATATAGTCCTTGTCATTTCTCCACAGGAGCCATAGTGGCCATGATTGTTTTGAAAAGGCACATCGAACTAATCTCGTGGGCAGTGCCGGTGCATGGCCCAGAGAATGAATTCTATTGCACACAGACCAATGGCGTCCGCCTCTCTTCGGCTACGTTTTCAGCCTCAGGCCCTCTGGCTACTACTGGTCAAGTGCTTTCTCTCCTCACACTAGAGCTCGCTAGGTAGACAAGTCTTCTGTATTTTTTTTTGTAGGAGATTTGTGACTTGTAATCATCGCTTTCTAAAACACCTCGCTTTGCATAACACCGAGGGTGCGTCTGCACAGCAGTGCTATTTCAAAATACCAGTGTGAGCATCTACACAGCAATTCCGTTATTTCGAAATACTTGTGAAATAACAGATGGCTTCTTTCGAAATCTCTAAACCTTGTTCCATGAGGACCAACGCCGTGGGGATACTCCACTGCTGCTATTTCAAAATAGCTCCTCCCCAGGGCCATTCAGAGTAATTTCTCCCCCGTGCCTCCTGGGGCTCTAAATTGAGGTAGCACGTCCACATTAGGGAAGCCGGCTTCGGATGAATTTTGAGGCTTCCCTGTAGTGTAGACGTGCTATTTCGAAATAAGCTATTTTGACTTTTTTTTTCGAAAGAGCTTATTTTGAAATAAGCATACAGTGTAGACGTACCCCGAGAGCTTGGCTGCTTGGGGCATTTTTCCTAGGCCCTTTGTGCCTGTGAATATCTTCCCATCAGACACCCTGAAATGCTGAAATACTGAAGCCTTTTCAATCCACAGCCAATTCCGAGGCCCCCAGGAGCATTCACAGAAGTGTAGCGTCCTCAGCTCCTTCGCCTGTTCCTTTTATTCAGCTATTTTGCTCTGTCTGGTGCCCCTCATATAGACAGAATCAGTGCTTGGTGCAGATTGTGTCTATCAAGGGTGTTAACAGGTGGCTCTCCAGCTATCCCAGATACAATATGCTTCCAAAGGGTGGGTACATGATCCCTTCATCTCTGCAGCCATATTGGTCACTTCTGCCTGCAAGTCTCCTCATATGAGGACAAGTTGCAAACTAACGACAGTCTGCCGACGGCCAGCAAACTGGCCAGGGAAGGCGCTGTCCTTTCTCTCTGTGGTGCCCTGGAGGAAGCAAGAATATCAGGAAAAACTATGTATCACTTTAAACCATCTTGTTAGTCTTTAAAGTGCTACGTAGTTTTTCCTTTTGTTTTAGCAAGCTCGGACTAATATGGCTACCTCTGCATTTACATGTCCGATTTAATTAGTAATAAAGGGACATTTAGGTGCTGCCACTCCTTGGATGGAGAGAGCTCCCCGTCTCTAGCTATCTCGTGCCTTGCACACGCCGTCTGAGATACCAGAGTCCCCGGTTCATGCCCCAGTCTGGATGCTGGGGAGCACCTGGTCTTTGGTTCTTGCTCCTCTTGCCTTAGCTCCAGCCATGCACACCAGCTGCTGCACCCAAGATCCTGAGAGCCAGCCTGACTTGGGCCTTCCCTGGGGTTCCAAAGCCTGCAGCTAGAGGATCAAACCTCCGCGCAGACTGAGCCAGGCTCTGCCTGGGGGAGAGAGCAGCTGGGTGCCGGGAGAGGGCCGCACTTCGGGAACTGAGCCACCTGCAGACAGATACGCCGCCAGGGCTGCCCCTTGGTCGGATCAGCAGCCAGGTGTCCGTGCGTCCTGCAGTCCCGGGGATGCGGGAGGGGTTTTGCAAAGCCTGTCTGGCTGCCCCAAAGGATCTCTGCAGACGGCGTGCCCGCTGCTTCTGCCTCACTGCCACTCGGAGCCTTCTCCCCTCCTTCTCTCTCCTGCCTGCCGCCTGTCCAGGCCCGGCTGTGCTCTCCATTGGCAGCAGACCCATGCTTGGGAAGGGCTTTGTGCCTGGCCCGGAGAGGGGCATGATGCCCCAACCAGAAAACTCCCCAAATCCTCGGAGCAGCAACTCCTTCTAACTCCCCCCTCTTCTGGGAGGTGCCAGGCAGCCCTGAGTGCCCAGCTCAGTCCTTCAAAGCAGCCAATCCACAGGCACCACCTCTGGGACAGTGCGGAGGTGCCTCCTTGCTCCCCCAGAGGCTGAATGCACCCAAGGGCTCCCCCATCGAGCCACCCACAAAGTCTGCTCCTGCTGGCTGGGAGGGAGGCGGCCTGCCTGTGGTGGGTGCTGCTGTGACCCATGTGCCAGTCCGGAGGGGTGCTCACTGGTGTTCCCGCTAAGGTGAACACAACATTTTTCCCCCTCCCGCCTCTTCTGGAGAGCCACAGAGCAGCACTCGCGTGGCAGGTGGCTGCTCCGATGGATGGAGCCGGCTGAGACGCCGTGCTGAGGGAGCCACTGGGGGGTCGGGGGGTGGGACCTACCATGGCCATGTGGCAGGCCTGCTCGGGGGGCAGGGGGAGCAGGGCCTGTTCTGGCAGCTCAGGACGGGAACAGAACCTGCCACATGGGGGGGTGTCTGCTCCGGTGACCAGGAACGTGTGTGTGAATAAATTGGGTGGCACATGTCCAAACCAGCGGACATGACCTCAACATTGCTGCACAAGCCAAAACTTGCTCCGCTCCTGGTTGGAAAATCTTAGCGGGAACCCTGGTGCTCACACCCCTTTTTCAATGGCTCTTGAACTTTCTTTGTACAGGGGCTCTGTCCAACGTAAGCACAATGCTGCCCGGGTACGGAGAAGCGGTGCATGAGGCAAGCGAAACAGAATGTTCAGCTATGACACTGCGCGACCGTCCTTAGACATCCCCTCACGAGAGCGGTTACCCAAAGCAAGGCTGTGACCCCACCACCCTCGTTCCCTGTAAGCTGGGTGCTTGTGCCACCGCTCAGGAGCGATTCAAATGTCTCCCAGGTGATTAACAGAGCACCCACGGCTAGGTTTTTTGTGTTTCTACTGGTGGTGCACATCCACACATGCCACGGTGCACATTAAAAAAAAGATTCTGCATTCATGGATGGAAAAGATTCGAGAGAACATTGCCTACCACGTCGCTGGCTATCTACGGCAGTCCCACGGACAGCATTGTTCTCAGCCTTGCTGTGCCTGTTTGTTCTTAGCTTTGCTGTGGCTGTTGGCACACGCTGAGACTATTTTCCAAGAAACAAAGTCCTGTGTGACTCTGCTAGCACAGGAGATGAGAAATACAAATGACTGTGCAGGAGTGAGCAGCAGAACCCAACATTATCCCTCAGCTTAACGACGCCGTCGGCTTTTCAGTGACAACTGACTTCGCTGGGAAGTCAAACCTTGAGCTCCTTCTGAAGAGGAGACAGATGCGGGCTCGGAGGGGGAGGGAATTTGAGGGTCAGGGTGAGCACATAATCCTGATTAAGAATATCAATATGTACATAGAAATCTGTGCGAGAGAGACTGACTCACACGTCGAGACTGACAGACATCACTGGATTCAATTAAAACAGTCACATTCTGTTGGGTTGTGGCATCAACGATTTTCTTCAACTGGGTCATGAGACAAAACGTTGAAACCCGCTGAGTGTGGGCGCCAGGATGAGGCTGAGGATGGAGCTTCGGAGGGTAGGAGGGGGCTCTGGTTTTTGGGGGGAGTAGGGCTGGGGCAAGAAGGGCTGGCCTTAAGCAGCTCCTGGACAGCGGTGCAGCGGAGAGGGGGAGGCTAAGGCAGCTTCCTGCCTCTCCTGGCACCACAGACCATGCTGCCCCAGAAGCAGCCAGCCGCAGGTTCCCAGCCAATGGGCGTGCGGAGCTAGTGCTGGGGACAGGGGCAGTGTGGGTAGTATTGCCAGGTGTCCGGTTTTGAACTGGACAGTCCGGTATTTGAGCTTTCAGCTCGGGAAACAAATTGAGAAAACAGAACTGTCGGGTATTTTCTAACGAAGATGGAATGTCGACTGTGATGTCATGGCAAGTGTGTCTGGTATTTTTGTTGAAACCATCCGGCAACGTTAAGTGTGGGATGTCCTGTGTGCTCTCCCTCCCCCCACCGAGGAGCCAGGTCTGCTGCCGGCCTCTTCTGGGGCGCAGCGCAGTCTGTGGCGCCAGGACAGGCAGGGAGCTGTCTCCCCCACACTGCTCATCTGACCCCGCTGCAGCAACGAGACCCAGCGCCTGACATTCTACCCCCTAGTGCTGGGTCCCGACCCGTCGTCTGGAAACCCCTGAATTAAAACCTGCAATATTTTACAAGTCTGGAGAACTTAAATTCCACCCTCTCAACAGTGCCGAAGACCCTCATCTACAACGTTTCTAGCAGGCGACACCCCTCGGCCCCGCTGCTGCGCTGTCACAAGGCCCTCAGTGCCATATTCCTGAGGTAAATTGAAAGAGGCAGCGGGGCCCGGCCACTGGTTTGCTTGAGGGGTTTGGACAGGAGCTCTGGCAGGGCCAGCCTTTTCTCTGGCTTTGCCCCAAACGACAGCTCTGCTCCCGGGTGATAGCGGAGGCGGTGACAAAACGTCCTGTGGTTCTAATGAAGACAACAGCGTGCCGGGCGGCGATAACGGTCGGGCCTGAGAACAGCACTGTGAAGGGGAACCAACGAGCCTGCTTTCTGATCCGACTGATTTCAGGGCTACCAAAAATACGGCCTGGTTTCGAATTTTCGCAAAAATGCCATTCTAGGTAGGGAGAGGTGGGTTTTTTGCATGTCTCTGCGCTCCCCTTTCATTGTTTTAATCTCCTTAATAACCCGTCTTGTGCTGGAATGAGTTGGACTAACTGATACGGCATCAGAGGCACATTGAGAACAGCCAGACGAGGTCGCTCCAAGGGCCTTCCAGCCCAGACTACATCCCTCTGTCGATGGAGGGATGCAAATCAAGCACATCGAAATTGCTAATGAAGCTGGGATTTAAATATCCTACACCTCGTCAGCATAAACATGGCCATCGCTTTTTTTTCGAAATGGCGTTTTTCGAAAAAAGCAGCAGTCTAGACGCGGATCTGTCGAAAATAAACCCTTTTTCAACAGAGCCTGTATTCCTCAAAAAATGAAGTTTACAGGATTTGTTGGAAAAGGGTTTATTTTCGGCAGATCTCCGTCTAGACTGCTGGTTTTTTTCGAAAAAACTCCATTTTGAAAAAAGAGGCGGCCATGTTTATGCTAATGAGGCACCGGATATTTAAATCCCAGCTTCATTAGCAATTTCGATGTGCCTAATCTACATGTCTCTGTCGACAGAGGGATGCAGTCTAGATGTAGCTCCAGTGTCCTGTCTCCTGTCAGTGGCGGGTACCAGATGCTTCAGAGGGAATGGAGCAGAATAATTACTGAGTCCTCCATCCCCGTCATCTTGTCCCAGCTCCCAGCCTCATGCAAGATGACTGGGAAGCAAGGTGTGTAACTGACACATCCGCTTGGCTCCCATCTCTCTGACCGACATGGCCTGCGCATGCTACCAAAACTGACAGGTGGGGCTACAGCTATTTGTCACTGCCGGGCAGGTTTCTGGCATTTGCAAAGCACAGCAGTGAAGCAGACTAGCAGCAGCCAGCAGAGGACTGTTCACTTTTGACACAAAACGTTTGGGATGGGAAATGGCCGCTGAGCTGGAGCACAGATGCCCATCAAACACGCTCCCTTAACCCAAACAATGAAATTCATAAAAAACACCCAGTCATTTGTCATGGTCGAGGCTCCTCCAGGACATGACTTCTTTATAGGCGGGCGCGCGGGGCTGCAATTGGTCCAGCAGGGTTTGAGGTAGCGTGTCTAGTCTAGACATGATAAATCAACTGCTGAGCGCTCTCCCGGCGATGCCGGTACTCCACCAAAATGAGAAGAGTCAACAGGGGAGTGTCAGCTGTTGGCTTCCCACGGTGAGGACGCTGCGGTGAGCAGGCCTACGTGACTTGGGCCTTGTCTACACGGATGTGGGCCATCGACCTAAGACTTCACATCAAAGGGGATGAAACTAAGCCCAAAACTCCTATGCAGGGTGCTGAGTGTCAGGAGATCTGTCCTGGCAGTGTCCTAACATTGCGAGTCAATCCCCGCGGCTGGCCCCTGTCTGCTGACTCAGCCCCACGGGGCTATGGGGCCCTTTGTGGAGTAGACTGGACTCTGGGACCCTCCCACCTCGCAGGGGCCTGTCTTAGTGCTCTAGCAGCGGGAATAAATGCTGACCCCTCTGGGCAGGCACTGGCTTTCCAGCAGGCCCGTACCTAGAGCTGGGGATGTTTCATCAGGCCTGGAGTGGGGTTTTGGTAAGATCCTGGGCTTTGGGCAGCTCGACACTGAGACCAAAACCTGCCCCCATGAATGGGGATTTCCCGTTACTCCAGTGCTCTGGGCTGAAGAATAGAAATTCAGCATCGGGGACAAGGGACACCAAAGGGCTGAGGACCAGTCAGCCAACTGCCATCACACAGTACAGGTGGCACCTCTATAAACTGGACTTCCCTCGTCTGGCAGCATCTGTGGACTGGAAGCCCCGCGGGTGCTCCAGAGGAAAAGCCGGGCCCCATGCTCAGCAACTCCTCCTCCACCCTCCCAGAGTTTCCAGAGCACCACAAATGTGGCTTTCCAGCTCAGAGAGGGTGGGGGAAGAGTGGGGACTGGCAGGGGGCTCAGGGAGAGAGGCAGGGCAGCCACAGAGCCCCACAGCCAGGGGTCGGGAGCTGTCAGATGTGGAGCTCCACTCCTGGACCCTGGACACCAAGCTCCACAGCCATCCAGCCTCTTCCTCCAAGCACCCCTGTGATGGGGCGTCTGCCCCACACTGGCCCTTTCAGGGTTAAATGCAGCCCTGGGAGAAGGCTGAGAGGGCGGAGCCCACAGCTGTGGCAGATGCAGCCGATGAGGGCCCAGCTGGGGCTGTATAAATAAGGGCTCCTGGAGAGGCAGAGACAGACACATTCTTGTTCTGGCTAGGGGAGCAGGAGGGACCTGGCTGCCAGGGGAGCTGGAGGCTTTCTGAGACTGAGCAGGGCTGGGGAAAGTCAGGCAGGGCTGGGGAGCGCTGGCCAGGCAAACTCCCAGGCTGCAGGGCCTGAGGCAAGGCTGAGGGGACTAGGGCTGTGGGGAGGTGGCCAGGGCAGAAGGCAGCAGGTCCACACCCCCTGCCAATGCTGAGTGGCCATGTTAGGCTGCAGGGTGCCCCTGAGGCAGCGCTAGATGGCGACTGGCCATGGGTCACTAGGCAAGGGGGGTGTAGGGGGATTGTGGGTGCCTGGAAGGAGAGGGACCCCAGGGTGCCGGGGCACTGACCTAGGACAGTACTAGGAGGAAAGGGCACCATGGGGGTGGGTGCTCTCCCTGTGATTGCCCCCATCCCTGCTCGGTCAAGGCCAACCCCTCTGCTGCTGCTGGAGCCGAGCCCCACAGCTGGCAGCAACAGAGGAGCCGGCTTTAACCTTTTGGCTTGTCCAGCCTCAGGGCTTGATTTCTGCTGCGAAACTGCATACAAGCTGCAAGTATGAGCTGGCACGCTGGCAAACACCCTCCCCCTCTCAGGTTTTGTGCAGGCCAAGGCACTAGGGTGACCAGCCTCTCAGCTGCACATCTCTGTCCATCAAACAGCCTGCATCACTTTGGATAGCTTTGGAGGGTCCCAAGAGGGGCGGGTGCGTCAGCTCGTACCCATCTGACCATTTAATTTATACACTGACTTTAATTAAATTAACTCAGGTCTAGTCAGGTTCAAAAGCTTAGACAAAAGGAAAACTGAGAATCTGCTGAGCAGGCAAGTTCCCAGCCCTTGTTTATTGGGTGACATTTGTGAAATGAAACAACAGCTTGTTGCTCCCGCTAGATAAAGCGCAGGGGCCCACTTGGAGGAGAGGTTTGGGATCAATAGCTCAGCTGTGAACGCGGTGATTCCGCCCCTCCACCTATGGCTTCTCCCCTGGGATACAAGGCTGCTTACGATAAATAATTACTTATCGCTGGGTATTTACGGGACATCCGTATGCACAAAGCTGAAGACAATCATTCATGGTTTATCTGTCACTGTAATCAGCTGCCGTAAATGTGCCAGGCAGCCTTTTTAATCAAGAGTATTGATGCTCAGACAAACATAAGCTAATCAGTTTAGGTTCACACTTAACCTAAATTTACCTTGCCCAGGTGATTGTGACACTAAAAATCCCAAATGGGCTGTTAGGAAGGCTGTAATAGCCAGGCATTGTCCCCCAGATCCATTATGGTGCATTTTTATCTAAACCAAACTGTGCGCTGAAATAAATGTTTAAATCAGGCTGTTGTTGGATTTGAGCAGACTTGTTTCCCGTGGTAGGTCAGTAAAAGCATCTCCTATGAAGGAACTTGCTGGAAGAGGAGGGGTGTGTCATGATTATGAGGGTTAGCCAGCAGCCTGGGGATTAAGGGGTTAACTACACCTAGCCAGGTGGAGTGACCAGTAGGAATGTAGGGGAGACTTTCAACCTGGGACAAAGGAATTTGGGTTTTTTCCTTTCTCCTTTTGTCTCTCTCAGGAGTTCTCTGCAGCTACAGAGAGGGACAAGCATGTCTCTCTCTCTCTCTCTCTCTCTCTCCAAGACACCATTCTTCATTTTCTGTAAGTAGGGTAAAGTTTAGGTAGTTTCGTTAGGCTTTATTTTTTTAAGGGTTGGGTCTGGGATCTGAGATCTGGCACTGTTTAAAAGATGTTTTGGCTTTTCTTTGTAACTAAGTTCTAGGCCCATGGAGTTTCTCCATGAGTAGATTTTGTTACCTTCCTATCTAGTCATTATGCTTACAACAGGAATATTGTTGTAATAATAAAAGTTCTTTCTTTTCTTTTTATTAACCTGGCAGTGGTTAATTGTGTGCCTTGATTTTTATTTTAGGGGTGAGATTTCCCAAATGATCTTCCCCCTGATTTCTTTATCAACATTTGGGTGGTGGCAGCGGAAGTTTTGTTCCCAAGATCTAGGTTTTTAAGATTTTGGGGGAAGTTTTATACCAAAGCCTGGTAGATAAGGCTTTGGGGTACACTTGCTGGCCCCCACTTCTGCATTTATCATGCCAGAGTGGGGAAGGAGCCATGTCATGTCAATAGGGCACCTTATGCGTTCAATCTTCTGTTTGCAAATGTTTGAAACTGCACTTTTAAGAAAACAATAAAAACTTGGAAATGGTCTTAAAATGGATTTTAGGTAAACAAAATGGAAATACAGGTGGAACCTCTCTAGTCTGGCACCCTCCGGACCTGACCGGTGCTGATCCAGATAATTTGCTGGACCACAGAAGGTCCATACAGTCTAGCAGCATCACCAACACTTCCACTGCTTACTGGGCTCTTAGGAGACATTTAGGGGTAAATTGGAGCTAGATAACAGCACAGAACATTGAGAGCCAGGACAAGGGGCTGTAAACAAACTTTACGAGACCACAGGAAATTTTCCCCACACCCATGGAAAGTGGCCATCTGGCTCACTAAAATCAGGCTGGACCAGGGATGTTGCCAGACCAGAGAGTGTCGGACAAGAGAGGTTCAACCTGTGCTACAAACATCTTCAGATCCTATTGAATAGCATTGTCTATAAAAAGATGAAAAGATTACCCTTTTGAGAGGGAGAGACATGACAAAAATCTACCATGCTGCTGATTGTCTTCCCAAAAATATTCCTTTTTTAAAAGGACCACTTTTGCTGGGAAAAAAAGTTGTATTGAATATCTCTTGACCGTTTGCATAGTCCAGTGCTTTAGATAATTCATTCCAAAGGACCAGGCATGCTAGAACAGCTGGGGAAAACTGTCCATGGACCATTCCACACTAAACTAAGGGAAAGGAGAGTTCCACCCAAAACAAGTGACAGAGCATCCCCCAAAGTAATGACTCAGGCCGAGCCTATCTCTCAGATGAGTGGCCCGAACTCACTTGCCTAAAAAGTTGGAGGTTGGCAATAATACCTCCCTCATCATAGGTGATGGGTACCACAGGCAAGGGAGAGAATTGCCTTCCCAAAACTGCCTATGCTACCCAACTGCCAGCGTGGCAGCCTGGCTCCCCAGCCACGTGGGAGGGGGGCTGTAGCAACTCAGCTCCCTGGCTACTTGGGATGGCTTGGGCCGTGGCACAGCAGCTCAGCTCCCTGGCCACCCAGGAGGGCTACAGCAGAGCAGCCCAGCCCTCTGGCTGGCCAGAAGGGATCAGGCTTCAGGGCTGGGGCTGTGCGGGAAGAGGATGCTGAAGGGGCGGAGTCTTGGATGGAAGGGGTGGGGCCTCAGGCAAAAGGGGTGGGGCTAGGGCTTAGGGCTGGGTCTTCACTCCTCATCCATCCCTCGTCTCAGAGGCACTTCAGCCTCTGTTGGAAGGAGTGTAATAGCAGTGCCATTGTTCAGTGCTATTACAAAACTACTCTGCACTTATGTAGCATTTTCTAATCTTTTATTTCACAGGCGACAGGTAAAGTGCTTTTCTCTCAAGTGCCCTGGCCTGAGGAAAGCCTCAGGGAGCACTTTGGGGGGCAGGCTGTGTTTTGTAAGCACTGTGCACTTTTCTGGTGTGCCTGATGCACTTCGCAGCATGATCCTCAGCATTATGAATCATTATCACAGCCATGACAAGGGGGGGGAGCAGCACGTCCAGTGACTATCAAAGGGGCAGGCCACGCTTCATCGGTGTTTACAAAGCTTGGTCGAGCACCTCCGACTGAAGATGCCACATGCATGTACAGAAGGTTTGCGACGCCGCTGCTCAGTGGCTGCAGAGACAGATGTTCCAGCTGTGCTGATGGAGGGGTGGCTGGCTGCTGACTGGCCCCTAGTCCTCTGGTCTAGCTTCTTCCTCCTTTGAAATGGTGCTTTAGGGGGTTTTGCGCTTCTAGCTGGCCGTGTGCTGGCGCTGCACAGAAGAGACCTGAGTTTCGTGTATCATCTGGAAGCAGAATGATGATTATCTCCATCCCATTACCTATTCTAAGCTTGAGTTAAGGAAAATTAGATATTCTCCAGTGCAGTGTTCCTGCTAATCTTTTTCCTCTATGTGCAGAATAATTTTTAATGTGCGCTCAGACATGTGCACCACCAATGGAAACTCAAAACCCTGCTGATGCCGCTCTGCTAAACAGATGGGCAGCATTTGAATTCCTCCTGAGCAGTCGCCCAAGCACACAGCTCACAGGGAATGCTGCTCCCGAGTCACCCCTACGTTAACCCAGCCCTAGTGCACACACGGGTTGACGCGCTGAAGTGGGTGATCTTAACTATCGGTGGCCTGGGCTAACTGGTGTTTTTCATGCCAGGCAGGGGGCAGCAAGAACCAAAGCATCAGTCTTGCCAGCCTCCCACCAATAACTTACATTTGGGGCTTTTACTGTTCAACCTAAACTGACTGAAATCAAAAGCTTCTAAGTGGCTGGGAATATTCCTATTACTTAAATCAGAGCCTCATTTGACCTGCCCGCCTGGGCTGGCAGTTGCGTGGGAACCCAACTCCAGCTACTTTCACAAGTGTAACGTAAGTCAGAGGAAAGACTCGGTTTGGGAATGTGTCTGAACTGACAGGCAGGCGTGCGCCTCTGCTGTTGCCACAGGCATCAACTATTGGCAGGGTTTGTACTTCACTTAGGATCCCTAGTGGTTTCGCTAACGGTGCCTCCCTCCGCCCCCCCCCCCCCGCCACGTTTTCCAAACGAGAGACCGGGGGAGAGGTCAGCAGGTCATTTAAGGACTAGGTCATACTGGGCACACACCGGGGCAAGCTGCATTCATTCTGGCATTTCCTCACTCTTGGCTTTGCCACCTTAATACTGTTCCTCTGGCAGTTTGGGGTGTGGCTGTGGAAGGTGGGCAGCTACTATGGGCCCCCAGTGTGTCGGGTGACGTAAATACCCAGGCCTGGTTCTCTCTCTGCACTGTGAAGTTGGCACCGCCTGGAACAGGGATCATGGGCAGTGCGTGAAGGTAGGGCTGAGGGAGGCAAGCCCCCAACCCCGCCCCCAGCCCCACCCCTTCTGCCCAGGCCCCACCCCCATCAGGGGGAGGTGGGTGGCCCACAGAAAAGCCTCCCAAACACTGGAGCAGAGGGAGGCCAGGCGGCATTTTGGGGACTGAGTCTGGGTGGGGCAGGCTGGAGGTTTCCCCCGCTCATCATACCTGCCGCCCAGGACAGGGATGTGAATGGAGCTGCACAGTGCAAGAGCCATCAGGATCCGGACACATAGGACCACTTGTAATGTACACAGTCAGGAATGCAGAGCCCCCGAGAGGATGAAACAGACGCTGTGATGCCCGGCTCAGCTCTTGGTCTCTCTCTGGTGCAGACACATATGACCCTGCATGTTGCGTTTGCACAGCTGGTTCTGTGCAACTGATTCTGTCGAGGTTGGCCTCCCAGTAACTGGCATTCCAAAGGGACGCCCTAAAATGATGGCATCTTTCCCTCCATAAAAAGCAGATTCCTGCCAAAGAAAACCATTCTGCTTGGGAAAAAGAAAATCATAATCCTGTGTCTAATGGGGAGGCATCTGCCGAAAACGCCTCTGCATAATTACTGGGAGGTTGTGTGTGTGTGTGTGTGTGAGAGAGAGAGAGAGAGAGAGAGAGAGGGAGAATCGGCGGCGGGAGTAAATTCTGGAAATCATTTTGAGAAGGGCTGGTAGAAAGTATAATGACTGCAATCATCTGACACATTTGGAGATGGTTTCTGCACTGACAGAACATTAGACGAGTTCCATTAAAACCGTAGTTGATGGCAGTCTCAGAAAGCTCCCTTTGCAACCAGCTCCAGACGACTGTGTTTTGTAGAAAACTATTGTATCCGCTGAGAACATTAGCTAATTGGAGTTTCTTAATGACTGGGTCAGATTTGGCAGCGGGGAATAAGCTCTGTGAAAAGGAGCAAGTTAACTATCAATCTGCCTCTGGCCATGTTGATGGCCAATAAGCAAACATGTGGTTACCAAAAACTGTGGGGCTGTGTCTAGACTGCATCCCTTTTACGGAAAAGGGATGCAAATTAGACACATCGCAATTGCAAATGAAGCGGGGATTTAAATCCCCCCGCTTCATTTGCATAAACATGGCTGCTGCTTTTTTCCGGCTCGGAGCTTTGCCGGAAAAAAGCGCCAGTCTAGACAGGGATCTTTTGGAAAATAAAGCCTTTTATTCCTCATTTTAAGAGGAATAAGGGATCTTTCAGAAAAGGCTTTATTTTCCGAAAAATCCCCGTCTAGACTGGCGCTTTTTTCTGGCAAAGCTCCAAGACGGAAAAAAGCAGCAGCCATGTTTATGCAAATGAAGTGGGAGGGATTTAAATCCCCGCTTCATTTGCAATTGTGGTGTGTCTAATTTACATCCCTTTTACGGAAAAGGGATGCAGTCTAGACACAGCCTGGGTGTGGGAGAGAGTGAGAGGCTATGAATGTGTGTCTCATTTTGGTCTGGTCGACACCAACACTTAAGCCAATGTACTTATGTCCCTAACCTTGTTAGTGGCAACACAAATCAGACTCAGGGCTAATGCATGCAATGGGGCAATGTCATTACAAGGTACCTCAACAAAACACCTGAAAACGCCCTAAGCTTATTGATTGGGTGTTTCTTACAGCCCCTGAACAGCTGCTGGGTGCAAAGTTATCACAATAGAAGGGGCCCTAAAGTCCGATTACTACAGTCCCGGGGAATTGAAGTGGGTCAGCTTTGCAACTGCATTTCAATGGTGGCTGTTTTCATGAGGGCAGAGCAGCCGTGTCCACTCGGGGAGTACGGCTACGCTGGGTTTTCTAGCACAACAGCCTGGCCCTGGGAAGTCCGCGTTCAGCCACAGGGAAGGAGTTTCTAAATGGAGCACCAGATGCATCCTACCCAGGCCAGTGCTTCCGCCTCCTGGGCAGGAAAAATGCAGAGAGCATTGTTATCTGAAACAGACGTTGGCCCTGTCACTGTTAGCCTGGCAACGCTCCCTCCAGAAGTGATCCAGGAGTCAGTGTGGACAGTTCTCTGAAAACATCCATTCAGTGCGCGGCAGCGATTCAGAAAAGCAAACGTTGGGCATCATTTTTGAAAGGGAGAGAGAATAAGAGAGAGAACATCTTTCTGCCTCTGTATAAATCCACGGGACACCCACAGACGTGGTCGCCTCATCGCAAAAGAGATATCTTGCCCTTTTCTGAACTTTTTCCAATGCCAACAAAAACGACGAGGGGTTTGAACAGCTGCCCTATGCAGAGAGATTAAAAAGACTGGGACTTTTCAGCTTGGGAAAGAGGAGACTAAGGGGGGATATGCTAGTGGTTCTGATGGGGCATCTGCCCCACACTGGCCCTTTAAGGGTTAACACTCAGCCCTGGGAGAAGGCTCAGAGGGTGAAGCCCACAGCTGAGGCAGAGACAGTCAATGAGGGCCCAGCTGGGCTGTATATAAGAGCTCCTGGAGGGAGGGCAAGGTAGACTGACTTGCTTTAGCTGGGGAGGAGGAGGGACCTGGCTGCCAGGGAAGCTTCCAGAGATGGAGCAGGGCTGGGGAAAGGCAGGCAGAGCTGGGGGGTCTCTGGCTTGATCTCACTCCCAGGCTGCAGGACTGAGGCAAGGCCTCAGGGTACTGGGGCTGTAGGGTCACAGCCAGGGCAGGCAAAGGCAGCAGGTCCACACCTCTGCCAATGCTGAGTGGCCAGTTCAGCTGCAGTTTGTCCCTGAGGCAGGGCTAGACGACGACTGGCTGTGGGTCACTAGGCAAGGTGGGTGCAGGAGAATTGTGGGTCCCTGGAAGGGGAGGACCTCAGGGTGCTAGAAGGAACAGGCACCATGGGTGGGAAAGGGCACTTTAGGGCTGAAGAGCAATTCCCAGTGACCAGCTGGAGGCACCTTGGGGGTGAGTGCTCTCCCCATGACAGGGGTCTATCAGATCAGGACAGGTGTGGAGAAAGTGAATAAGGAAAAGTCATTTCCTTGTTCCCATAACATGAGAACTAGGGAGAGGGGATCATCAAATGAAATAAATAGGCAGCAGGTTTAAAACAAACAGAAGGCAATTTTTCTTCACATAACACACAGTCAACCTGTGGAACTCCTTGCCAGAGGATGTTGTGAAGACCAGGACATTAAAAGGGTTCAAAAAAGAACTAGATAAATTCATGAGGGTTAGGTCTAGCAATGGCTGTTAGCTAGGACGGGCAGGAATGGTGTCCCTGGCCTCTGTTTGTCAGGGGCTGGGAATGGGAGACAGGAGAGGGATCACTTGATGATTCCCTGTTCTGTTCACTCCCTCTGAGGCACCTGGCATTTTTACAGGGTGCTTTTCCTTTGCCCTGGTCAATCTGCTAGTTAGGCAGTGAGACTAATAAGAGAGTTGGCAGAATAAACAAAGGGGCTGTGTCTAGACTGCATCCCTTTTCTGTAAAAGGGATGCAAATTAGACACATCGCAATTGCAAATGAAGCAGGCATTTAAATCCCCCCCCCCCCCGCTTCATTTGCATAAACATGGCTGCCGTGCTTTTCTGGCTCTGAGTTTTGCCGGAAAAAAGTGCCAGTCTAGATGTGGATCTTTTGGAAAATAAAGCCTTTTCCGAAAGATCCCTTATTCCTCTTAAAATAACTCCAGATCTGGGCCTGGCTTCTTGAGCACAGTCCAGCTTCCCTATGAAAGAGAGAAAATGGAGTCTGTGCTAGTCAGGCACCAAGGGGCGGTTCAAAGAGTGACATGTTTGTCCTTCTGTAAGAACCTTTCACTGAAGGATCTGAAAGTGCGTTGAATGCATGAAATATCGAAACGGCACAGCATCCTTGCAAGACCGTTCAGCATTCTTATATCCATTTTACAGGTGGTAAACTGAGGCACGGAGTTGGTGTGACCTGCTTCAGGCGGCAGAGCCAGGGACAGGGCCCAAGAAGCCTGTCTCCCACCCACCTGCTCTGATCACTAAAGTAACTCTTTCAATGGGCGGCCAGTAGGCTAGGTGGAGGAAGGCAAACTGCCAGCCTGGCCCCACCCATAATCCACCCCCAGAACACCTGCTCTAGGCGTTCTGGGGGTGAAGTGTTGCCCCCAGAGTGCCCATCCTCCCGATGCTCCAGGGCCAGGGAGACTGGGGCTGCCCCCCACCTCCCTCCCTGTGCTCTGGGGCCAGGTAGGCTCATCCCATGATGAGGGCGTGGCCTAGCCAGAAGGGGCGGGGCTAGAGCTTGCCTCCCTCAGGCCTGCTTTCACCGACCATGCATGACTCTTTCCCTGGTGGCTTTTCACTGAGGGGAAAATGCTCCTCTCCCTGCCACATCCTGAGGGCAACTTTCCCCCAGTCAAACTTGCTGTGAATTTCCAGCAAGTGTTTACGTATCAAAGCCAAGTGCACCTTGGAGCTGGAAAGCGAGAATGATAAATGAACATCCAGCCACATTCTCACAATCAGCAGAAATGGGGTTGCAGCGATTTCTCTCTTAACCATTAGTGCAAATGGTGTGCTCATAAAATTAGGTAGTGCTTGATGGTTTTGAGTACTAATGACCCGGAATTAACAGAAATAACCATGGTATAAACTAGTAATTGATGTCTCTTGTTATTCCGCTAACAAGATGCAAACATATTGAGCAAGGATCGTAATTTCTCTGTCCCAAATATGACACTGTGAGCACGAGTGTGAGGTTCCTCTAATTACCCAGAACTCATCCTGACTGACTGGCTCAGAATGAAACAGGAAGCTGCAGAAATGGCGAAATCCTAACTGGAAAGCAGCGGGACCGTTTGACAAGTTACAAGACTAAGGCTGAATATACACGGGAGTTGCTCTACCAGGAAAGCGTGGTGGCCCCTGTAAGGCAGTTGTTGTATCTTGTCTCTGGAGGAGACCTCTGCTAGTTGCTCCAAAAATTCCCAATAATGAACTGGGGCCAGTTACGCGAATTTGTAGCACTATAATTGCGCTCTGTGCATCACCCTAATACAATGGGGCGTTAGCCGTAGCTGGATCACCAAGGAACAAATAAAAGACAACCCAAGTCCTGAAAGATCTTACAATTGACTATTAAGGACAAGGAGGACAGAAAACTGACCATTAGAATTTCTTCCCAACTGTGGTAGGAAAACCGTGGCCTGAGACAGTCTCTTGTAGAACTGCAAGTGTTAGCAGTTTATTAAATCATTGTTACCCTGCTGATATTAGCAATGCCTACAGATCCAGGACATGCAAGGCTGTGTCTAGACTGGCAAGTTTTTCCACAAAATCATCTGCTTTTGCAGAAAAACTTGCCAGCTGTCTACACTGGCCGCTTGAATTTCTGCAAAAGCACTGACGATCTCATGTAAGATTGTCAGTGCTTTAGCGGAAATACTATGCTGCTCCCGTTCGGGCAAAAGTCTTTTTCCGAAAGACTTTTGCGCAAAAGAGCCAGTGTAGACAGCAGAGATTTCTTTTCCACAAAAAAGCCCCGATCGCGAAAATGGCAATAGGGGCTTTTTTGCGGAAAACGCATCTAGATTGGCTATGGACGCTTTTCAGCAAAAAGCGGAAAACTTTTCCGTTAAAAGCATTTCCGGAAAATCATGCCAGTGTAGACGTAGCCCAAGTGTGTAAATAACTCGGCCAGACCAGAAGAATAGCTCTGTGTTGCTCGAATAACCATGTTTTCCTACGTAGAGTGGTTCATTGTCTCCTATAGCAATTGGGGTCCAAAGATATGTTTGAAAATCACAGGAAGTGCCCTGTGACCCACAGAAAGAGAGATTTTCTCTGGATCAAACTTCCTATTATCCCAAGAAATCCAGACTAACTAGCTCTCACCCCAAATTAGCTGCTTATAAGACAGAGACATGTACAATTCCTATGTTCCTCTAAAGGTGCATCTACACAGTATCCTTATCTCAAAATAAGCGATGCAATTTGTGCTACACAAATTGCATAGCTTATTTCAATGCTATTTTGAAATAACTCGCTATTCCAAAATTTCCCTTAACCCTTGTGGAATGAGGGTTACTGGGATGTTGTAATAAACTGCCCGTTATTTCAAAATATATTTCAAAATAATGGGCTGCTTCAATAGAAGTGGAATAGCTATTTTGGGATACCTTTGATATTCCAAAATACTTCACAGTGTGGAAGTAGCCTAAGCGTGGACAGTCTGTCACCTTTCAAGATAATTTCCTTTGTTCTGTAGTAATCTCTGAAAGGGAAATGAAAGTTATAGGCAAAGAATGTTCCAACTCTGCCCACTAAACTGAAAGGGCAATGACCCAAACCTAACACAATGTAAAGAAAGAAATCAATCAAGGAAAAGCTAATGTTAAAGAATTTGTTTGCAGGGCGGTATGTCGACCCTACAACAGAAGCTAAGAAAGGAAATACTGGAGAAGAACTCCTTGTCTAGAGAATAGAACTGCTTGCGTGATGTATCAAGACACTGGAAACCCACATAACCATCTTAACCCAAGAGAGCAGTTAACTAAGCAATGCTATTCAAAAGCTGGAGGCTATAGCTGAAAACTTGCAAAGTCACAAAGAATAGCTAAAAAGCCTAAACTTTCAGCTACAGGTAAAAGAAAAGGCTCAGTAGAGAATGGCAAAAAGAACAAACAAATCTAATGTAAAGATTCAGACAGGACTCCACAGGGATACCAGAACCCTGGGAGAAAGAGCGACCTAATCTGAAAGTCTCTGAAAGTCAACTTCAAATGTGGAAAAAGCTCAGAAAATCTGAGAAGGACAGGTGCAGACAATGAGGGACAATACAGAGAAAGAGACAGAGGACTTTGATAAATGGGTCCTGAAGTCTGTCAGTTAGTCTGGATCCTTCTCCCACTGACAACCACTTTTCCTGTCCCCACCCCATCCAGCTTTGCTCCATAGAATCACAGAACCCTAGAATTGGAAGGAACCCCGAGAGGTCATCAAGTCCAGTCCCCTGCCTCCATGGCAGGACCAAGCATCATCCAGATGATCCCTGATAGATGTCTGTCTAACCTGCTCTTAAATATCTCCCGTGATGGAGATTCCACAACCTCCCAAGGCAATTCATTCCAGTGTTTAACCACCCTGACAGTTAGGTTGGTCATTGGGAAAAACTTCCTAAACCTCCCTTGCTGCAAATGTAGCCCTTTGCTTCTTGGCCTATCCTCAGAGGCCAAGGAGAATGATTTTTCTCCCTCCTCCTTGTAACACCCTTTTAGGTATTTGAAAGCTGATATAATGCTAGAAAACACGACCTAGGACAGACTGACAAAATTGGGCTTGTTTAGTTTGGAAAAGGGAAGACTGAGAGGGGACACGATAGCAGTTTTCAAGTGTCTAAAAGTGTTACAAGGAGGAGGGAGAAAAATTGCTCTCCTTGGCCTCTGAGGATAGAACAAGAAGCAATGGGCTTACATTGCAGCAAGGGAGATTTAGGTTGGACATTAGGAAAAACTTCCTAACTGTCAGGGTGGTGAAACACTGGAATAAATTGCCTGGGGGTGCTGTGGAATCTCCATCACTGGAGATATTGAAGAGCAGGTTGGACAGACATCTCTCAGGGATGGTCTAGATGGTTTTTGGTCCTACCATGAGGGCAGGGCCTGAACCTGATGATCTCTCAAGGTCTCTTCCAGTTCTAGTGTTCTATGATTCTATGTCCCCTCTCAGTCTTCTCTTTTCTAAACTAAATAAGCCCAGTCCTTTCAGACTTCCTGTTTGCCAGACCTTTCATCATTCTTGTTGCTCTTCTCTAGACCCTCTCCAATTTCTCCACATCTTTCCTGAAATGTGGTGCCCAGAACTGGACACAGTACTCCAATTGAGGCCTAATCAGCACAGAGTAGAGCGGAAGAATGACTTCTCGTGTCTTGCTCACAACACTCCTGTTAATGCATCCCAGAATCTTGTTTCCTTTTTTTGCAACAATGTCACACTGTTGACTCATATTTCGCTTGTGATTCATTATGACCCCTCGATTCCTTTCTGCCATACTCCTTCCTAGACAGCCGCTTCCCATTCTGTATGTGTGAAACGGATTGTTCCTCCCCAAGTGGATCACAAGCGAAAAATGATCATTGCATCATGTAAAGCTTTGCATTTATCTTTATTGATTGTCATCCTATTTGCCTCAGACCATTTCTCTAGATTATCCAGACCATTTTGAATTATGACCCTATGCTCCAAAGCACTTGCAACCCTTCTCAGCTTGGAATCATCCACAAACTTTGTTGCTACGTCTACACTGCGCATTGTTGCACAATAAGATATGCAAATGAGGCACGGGGATGAATATTGCCCTGCCTCATTTGCATACCTAATGCACTGCTATTTTTGTGGCACGGGCTTTTTCACAAGAAGGAGCTGTCTACACTGCTCCTTCTTGCACAAAAAAAACCCCTCTTGTGCAGAGCCTTTCAGCCGCTTATTTTCAGGAAGAATGGCTCTGCACAAGAGGGGTTTTTTTGCGCAAGAAGTGTAGAGAGCAGTGTAGACAGCTCCTTCTTGTGCAAAAGTCCATGCTGCAAAAATGGTGGCTCATTAGGTATGCAATTGAGGTGTGGCGATATTCATCCCTGTGCCTCATTTGCATATCTTATTGCACAACAATGTGCAGTGTAGACATAGGCTGTAAGTGTACTCTGTAAGCCCTTACCGAAATCAGGGATGGGGACTTTTTTGGGTTGGGGGCCACTAACCCACAGGGAAATAAGTCGAGGGCTGCACAGAAGTGAAAAGCAAAAAACCAAACAGCTCTCTGATGTGGCCCCTGACTGAGAAGAAGAAGAAAGAAATTTCCCTTGCACCCCAGAGCCTGGGAGGACTCAGGCTAGTAGATTTTGTGTGCTCTAGACCCGGGCCTTAGGTTTCCCACTCTTCATCCAAATAGTTGATGAAGATATTGAACAGAACTGGTCTTAAAATTGATCCCTGCAGAATGACTGTGAAACATTAATAACTATTCTCTGAGAACGGTTATCTAGCCAGTTATGCATCCGTTTTATAGTAGCCCCTTCTATGTAGTATTTCACTAGTTTATTGATAAGAATGTCATATGAGACTGTATCAAATCCTTTACTAAAGTCTAGGTACACCACATCTCCCACTTCCCCCTTATCCACAAGGCTTGTTATCCTATCAAAGAAAGCTATCAGATTGGTTTGGCATGATTTGTTCTTTACAAATCTATGTTGGCTGTTACCTATCACCTTATTCTCTTCCAGTTGTTTGCAGATGTAATTCCTTAATTACTTGCACCATTATCTTTCCCAGCATAGAAGTTAAGTTGACTGGTCTGTAGTTTCCTGGGTTGTCCTTGTTTTCCTTTTAATAGCTGGACACTATACTTGCCCTTTGCCAGTCTTTTGGAATCTCTGTCTTAAAACTATCGGAGACAACGACAAACAATCGAAACCACTTGAAGCCACAAAAGGAACAGTAAGAGAGGCCGAGAAAGGCCATGGCTCTGCACAGACACAAGAGATTGTTTTACTATAACATGGAATGGAGCAGCGCTCTCCATGTCCTGTCACCGAGGAAACGTCTTGGGGAGCAGCAATGCTACCAGGTAATCCAGGACCCTGGCACCCAGCTCTGCAAAAGACTGAACTTTGCTTGAGGGGAAGGGTGGAGGGGGATGAGGAGGAACCTCCTTGAGGTGATAAGAAAGGGAAATATAAACACAAGTAGATCCCGATTTATTTTATAATTTGGGTTTGCATTGTAACCATTTCCTTCCACTGTTTTCTTGTTCCTAGTGAACTCCCCCTTCTTTCCTAACTCCCCCCACTTTGGTTTTAAGAGCCATGCTCGCAGGTTTGGAGGGGATTTACGGGAGCGGGGACATAAGGAACAACTAGTAAACCAGGGCTCGCTGCTTCCTGGATGGCAGAGGATTTGGGATTTCTGTGAGTAGCCAGTGGCAGGGACTGGCTACCACAGAACCATGCAAAGGGACACGGGGACTGGGGTGCATCTCTTGATACCCAGCAAGGTGAGAACAGGGCTGGCCTAGCCCAGAGGGGAGTAGCTAAGGGGGTGGCACCCCTCACAGGAGGCAGGCAGATAACTGGGGTGCCCAGGGAATTGCCCCAGCACCTGCTAGGTCCCCGTATGTCTTGCAGTGTGTGTGGGAGGGGAAGGTCTAAGAGCTGGAAGCCAGCGGGTGGGGGGAGCCCGTTCCGTTCACACTTCTCTAAAGGCTCGGGTGGGTTTGTTTTGTCTCAGCGACCTTCCCCTCCCCCCTCAAGCTCATATTGACCATTTTTCACTGGCCTCTGTACAACGTGAACTCTGCTCACAGGCGGTGGAGCTCATTTCTAATCCCCCTCCCCCCCGGAGCTCTGAGGCAGCAGGAAGAAATGCTGCTTTTCCCTCAAAAAGCTGCCTCTGCCCTTGACTCCGTCCCTCGCCCCCTGCAGAGAAACCCATTACTCCCCGAGCCACGTTGTTTCAAGGCTGATTACTCACAACGCAGCGTCTCCGCTGAACCCCAAGTCACACATCAGCGAGGGGATGACTGACAAGCAGCCGTTTGCTTGTTTTTATCCACAGCCCTCTGCCGAATGCCCTTCACGTTCACCGGGCACGACAGAGCTGCCTGACGCGGCGCACAGGCCCAGGGCCGGGCCAAGGAGCCAGAACACAGCCAGGCCCCTTCGCCGCCCAGAGACAAGAGAACGGGTGCAAGACGTTACTGGCAAACCTTGCGGCCCCCCTGGCTCCACTCTCGGGGTTTGCTCTACTATGACCCAATGGCACAGGCCTTTGTCCTGCGGGCATCACGGTCCTACAGGCGGAATGTAAATCCCCCAGGGCTTTTAGTTCTCTGCATTCGTACAAGCTAGCGCAAAGGTTTCTCTCTCAGCTGTTGGGAGGGGGGTTCCACCCTTTCCTTTCCAATAAAGCAAGTGCCCCCACTGCAGGATGGACTAATACGCAAACTCCACCACATGCGCACAACCCCCCTGGGTCAGGCCAGCGGTTTTCAAACTATTTTTGTCTCATGACTCAGTTAAACAAAATTGTTGCTGCCATGACCTAGCAGAATGTGACTGGAGTGTGGGCTACCCGGGGTGGGGCTGAGGATGGAGCTTTGGCAGTAGGAGGGGGCTCCAGCTTTGGGGGGGGCAGGGCAGGGGCAGGAGGGGCTGACCTTGAGTGGCTCCTGCTCAGCATTATAATGGGGGGGCTAACACAGCTTCCTGCCTCTACTGGCCCCACAGATCAGGCTGCCCACAGAAGCAGCCAGCAGAAGGTTCCCAGCCAATGGGTGTGCTCGGGGTAGGGGCACTGCAGGGAGCCCTGTGCGCTAGCCCCTCCCCACCTGGGAGCTGGGCCTGCTGCCGGCCACTTCTGGGGTGCAGCACAGTCTGCAGTGCAGAACAGGCAGGGAGAAGCCTTAGCCCCAGTGCACGCCATGCCCCTCGCCCCCCGCTCACTTGATCCTTCTGCAGCAACCAGCCCCAGCACCCGAAATTTCCATGGCCCAGTTCCGGGCCACGCCCCATCGCCTGAAAACCCCGGACGAGGGTAGCTAGAGCGCTTGTGAGCATCAAGCAAATCCACCCGGAACCACATGGAATCCATCCTGGGGAACGGCCCTTGGATTCCGTCCCAAGAAAGGCCATCGCAGAGTCGCTGAGGGCCAGTCATGCTGTACCGTGCTTTGCAGTGAAAGGGTCTAAACCCAGGATGGGGAAATACCAGCCCGAGGGCCAGATCCAGTCTGCCCGGGTTAGCTCCTGGCAGGCCCCCACCCTTATAATTACCTGCAAGGAAGCAGGTCCCGGCGATCCTAGCTCCCATTGGCTGCACATCACTGTTCCCAAGCCAATGGGAACTGCAGGAAGCCATGTCCCGGTCCGTGCTGCTTCCCGCTGCTCCCATTGGCCAGGAATGGCGATCTGCATCCATTGGGAGCTGCGGTCGCCCGTACCTGTGGCCGTGCAGGTGAACAGAGTGTTGGTGGAGGCCAGCCGGGGTAAACCTGGCAAACGCCCCGGGTTCTTGCCCACCCCGATCTACACAGAGAGTAGGCAGAGGAAGAAGGTGGGGGAAGAGTCAATTTCATTCCCCCCATTTTACAAATTGGCAGAGCAGCCAGGCCGCAGCACGCATGCAGAAGTAGCGTCCTGAACTCCTGAGCCCGTGACGCCTGCCTTAGCCACAAGGCTGTCCCCAGCCAGGAGGGGATTTCAGTGTAAAGGGGGAAGGGGCTGTTCTACATGGGCATGTCTACACTACCCTCCTAGTTCGAACTAGGAGGGTAGTGTAGACATACCCCATGAGAGGCAGACACCGCACACAATTAAAATATTTTAAAACCCCTCAACCATAGCTAAATAGGGGATTGAGCCCTTCTCCCAAAGACATCAGGGTGTCAGATGCGCTCCGTCCTGGAGTTAAAAAAGGCATTTTATGAAAAGGGAGGGGGGAGGCCGACGAAAACGATAACGTTGCCTTTGAAAGACGGGCTGCCTTTGTCTGCCCTAAGAATGCCGCCGCTTAAAGCATCTTATCGGGGAAGATTCGAGTGCTGCGTCTGCATTCAGCCGGCATGACTGCAGCAGGAGCTTTCAAATGCAAATTGCAGACTCACTTGCGAGAATCGGTGGGAAACGAGGTGCCTCACAAAAGAGAGGAGAAACATTTGAAATAATATTTTTTAGAAAAGCAACAGGCGTAGAGCAGACCCGGCGGGCCTCCTTCCTCTCGGCATTTGTGCGTTGTTAGCGGGCGCCACAAAGCGAGGAACTAACTGTGCTTGTTTCCTGGAAAAGAGGGAGGAAGCATCTCCCACCCGTGGGACTGGCTGTCCTTGGACTGGCCAGGTGTCGGTTCTGGAAAGGTGTGTGAGGGTCCACGTTCCTCTTCTTCCAAACCAAAGGGGGAGCCTTTCCCAGGCCTCCCTCTGCCATAGCACCCGAATGTTTGCCCTCAAGTTCCCACCCCTCTATTTCAGTCACGCAATTGCACCGTGACTGACTTTAACCACAAGGAGTCTGGTGGCACTTCCAAGGCTAACAAATCCATTAGGGCCATGACTCACCTCTTCAGCTGCTGACGAGAAAGGAAAAGGAGGGAAGGGAGGCAGTGATGATGTCACATGCCCATCTCTGCATCCCTTTTCCCCTTTCTTTTCTCCGCGTCGGAGGAAGTGAGCCATAGCTCATGCACCCATACGCTCTAACACTCATAGACTCATGGAATCATAGAACCATAGAGCTGGAAGAGACCTCAGAAGGTCATCAAGTCCAGCCCCCTGCCCAAGGCAGGACCAATCCCAACTCAATCAACCCTGCCAGGGCTTTGTCAAGCCAAGACTCTACTACGTTTGTTAGCCTTTAAAGTGCCACTGAACTACTTGTTGGTTTTGCTCAAACAGACTAACTCAGTTCCCTCTCCGAAATGTGTCATTCACTTAAGAACATAACATAAGAACGGCCGTACTGGGTCAGACCAAAGGTCCATCTAGCCCAGTATCCTGTCTATTGACAGTGGCCAGCACCAGGTGCCCCAGAGAGGGTGGACCAAAGACAATGATCAAGCGATTTGTCTCCTGCCATCCCTCTCCAGCATCTGACAAACAGAGGCTAAGGACACCATTTTATCCCCTGGCTAATAATTTCATGGAGGTTAGGTCCATAAAAGGCTATCTAGCTTCTCTTTAAACTCTGTTATAGTCCTAGCCTTCACAGCCTCCTCTGGCAAGGAGTTCCACAGGTTGACGACACGCTGTGTGAAGAACTTTCTTTTATTAGTTTTAAACCTGCTCCCCATTAATTTCATTTGGTGTCCTCTAGTTCTTCTATTTAGGGAACTAATAAATAACTTTTCTTTATCGGCCCTCTCCACACCACTCATGATTTTATAGACCTCTATCATATCCCCCCTCAGTCTCCTCTTTTCTAAACTGAAAAGTCCCAGTCGCTTTAGCCTCTCTTCATATGGGACCCGTTCCAAACCCCTAATCATTTTAGTTGCCCTTTTCTGAACCCTTTCCAAGGCCAAAACATCTTTTTTGTTGTGAGGAGACCACATCTGTACATAGTATTCAAGATGTGGGCGTACCATAGTTTTATACAGGGGCAGTAAGATATATTGTGTCTTATTTTCTATCCCTTTCCTAATAATTCCTAGCATCCTATTTGCCTTTTTGACCGCCGCTGCACACTGTGTGGAAGTTTTCAGAGAACTGTCCACGATAACTCCAAGATCTCTTTCCTGATTTGTCGTAGCCAAATTAGCCCCCATCATACTGTACGTATAGTTGGGGTTATTTTTCCCGATGTGCATTACTTTACACTTATCCACATTACATTTCATTTGCCATTTTGTTGCCCAATCACTCAGTTTGGTGAGATCTTCTTGGAGTCCCTCACAGTCTGCTTCTGTCTTGACTATCCTAAACAGTTTGGTATCATCTGTAAACTTTACTACCTCACTGCTTACCCCTTTCCCCAGATCATTTATGAATAAAGGGCGATAAAGGCCACGTCTTTACTAGGGGCTATATTTGAATTAAGGTAAGCAACCCCAGTTACGTTAATTGCGTAGCTTGATTGGAAGTATCTTAAATCAGATTTTGGCACCGTCCACACAGCGGGAGGTGGATGGAAGCACAGTCTCCCTTTGCCTTTCCTTCTTCCTCATAGGAGCAGGAGTACCTGTGTCGATGGGAGCACCCTCTCCGTTCGAATTAACTAGACCCGTTAATTCAAAACCCTGGACGATCAGCTGCAGCAGCTTCCATCTTCTCTGTAATGCAGACATGGCCTGAGTGTTCATGGAAAGTTCCCAAGGATTTCTCCTAAGACACATTCATTGATTAATCCTTCAGGAACTAACCAGGGGCATGTGAACTATTTTCTCATGCTTTACTGAAGACTGTGGTGAGTGTCAGATTTCTCTCCAACTTCACACACTGCTGCTTGGGAAACTTGCAGGTGGGATTACAGGGACCCTTCATCTGACAAACCCCATGCAGAACCGAGCAGTAAAGTTGTTGACTTTCAACTGCAGTTCCCTGGTTGCAGTTCTCCAGCATGTCCATACATGGTCCTGCCTGAGGTTTAGTATAAGAATGCAAGGGCGGGGGGGTTGTCCAGTCATTGGCTTGAACTATAATATACACTCTACATTCTGTGCTCGCATGGAGCGATGTGACAGAGGAGTTACCCATTACAGCTAAGGCCCTGTCTTGCTCTAACATTCCTAATTGGGTTAGGATTATGGAAGAGGCAGCTTGTTTTTCTGGGCCAAAGGAACAGACCCGAGGAATTTGCTGCTCTGAACCCTCAAGGTCCAAAACAAAATCTGAAATCTCTGTCTCTAACACGGCAGCCTCAGCAAAGCGAGATGTGCAGAGTTAAGATGTGCTGGGCAATCCAGATTTCTAGCCAGAGGAGCCCAGAAAGCCAAAAAGATAAGGGATTTGCTTTTCCTGAGGCTAATCGGGGCAGCAAATTAACAATGTTCAGTGCAGTGCAACCATATCAATGAGCAAGCTTAATCAACTCCGCTGTGGATTGTGCATACCAGGTAGAACTGCCAAGGGGGTTTCTGTGGGGGTGAGAATATAGAAGTTTGAAAATTGCAGGCTCCCAGATTTGAAAGCAATTAAGATAATAAGAGGCAAAGTGCTTTGCTTATCCGTTTATCCATGGGGGAGGATTAGGGGGAGAAATGTTGCTGCTGCATACAGAATCTTCCCAAATGCTGCTTTTCTGATGAGTTTCTGGACCAGTTCTGACAGGTACTTGGATTTTAGTGCCTTCTACAGAGGTTGCAGGTGTTCAGACCTGTGCCAAGTCTCAACTTGCTTATCACATCGTATTGCAGAAAGTGCGGAAGCATCATTGCTGAACCATTGTGCCTCAGTTTCCCTGTTATACTGACCTCTAACAGAGGTTATAGGGGTGAACGTTAAGCACTTTTAGGTCGTCAAATACAAGGCAGATGGAAGTGCAAAGTACTATTGTCCTGGACAGGAAATCTGCAAGGATGAATGTTTACAAAAATAGAAAGCACAGTAAATTTGGCAAAAAGCTCTTACCATGTGCTTTAAAATGTATCTAAAACATTCCCAGAAATCAGGCTGTAAAATCTTCTAGAAACAAGGATGCCTGTTTGAAGTCCACTCAATGCCCATTATCACACCTTGCCCCACATCTAGAGCTGACTGGGAAAATACAGAAACATTTTACAAAACCTTTTCATAATTTTTCAACCCCCCCCCACCCCCCATGGAAACAGCAACCAGTTTTTCATCCGCAGTGACCTATAAGATAGAAGGTTTGCTTTAAATCCAGCTAAAAGTAATGTGGAAACTTTTTCGCAAGCTTGCTTGAACTGGGGACTGGACCCAGAATCAGAGTGTAAGGAGACAGACCAGGTCCTACGGCTAGAAAGGGCCATAAAGAAGTCCTCCAGTCCAGCTAGAGGGGCTGGGAAGAAACCAGCCAATCAGGGGCCAGGAAAGACTACATAAGAAGCTGCAGCACCAGCGTCAGTGCAGTTGCAGCCCAGACCTGAGGGAGAGAAGGCCCAGGGTAACTAAATGGTCTGAGGGAGCAGCTCTGTGGGCGAGTTTCTTAGAGAAGAAGATAAAGCCGTGAGCTAAGATTGGAGTGGGGCGAATGAACTGAGAGAACTAACTGGACTCAGAGACACGCTGCAGAGGACACGGGGGACAGGCCTCTGTTAGAGGTGCACCCAGGAAGGGGTTGTGATTTCACACGAGACCAGAGGGAAAGGGCTGAAAGCTGAGACCGTGCCGGAACCCGCACTCGACCAAAGGAGGGAGCTCGAGGGAGGGGAGCGCTGCCCCCTTACCCAGACCGAATGCAAAGAGCATTCAGACCATCAGTTCACAACGGGTTGTTGAAAACCTCTGCCGGCGTTGTTCTGCACGTCGCCTGTCCTTCACAGCTCTGTATTCGGTGTGTCCTTCGCTCTTCCCCCACTGTGCCGGCCGTGTGCAGCAGTCACATGGCATTGTCCCCGTGCGGTATCTCCTGGCAACGAGTCATTCCTATTAATTTCCATTGAGAATACGAATAGATGGTCGTATCTGGGCCACGTTTATCACAATACCAGCCAGAGCTGCCCGACTGCAAACAGTTAAGAGAGTATTTCCTCAGGTTTCCTGCAAAAGGTGGCTGTTAATGTGAAGAACAGTGAAGAGACCTACAACAGCAGGTTTTTTTCCATAGATTCACAGTTTAATGCCGGAAGGGGCCGTTAAATCATCTAGTTTGGCTGCTTGTATATCAGAGCATTACATTTCACTCTGTTCCCTGTACTGAGCCCTGGCATTTGTTTGGCTCAAGCTGGCCTTCCAGGAAGGCATCCCATCTTGATTTGGAGACATCAAGAGATGTGCCTGGTTTTTTCTACTCCCCTGGCTCTCCTTGCAATGGCTAATCACCCTCTCTATTCTCCATCTGAAGGCACTAATCCACGATTAGCACATCACCTCTCAATCTTCTATGTACATAAGAACATAAATACGGCCGTACTGGGTCAGACCAAAGGTCCATCTAGCCCAGTATCCTGTCTGCCGACAGTGGCCAGCACCAGGTGCCCCAGAGACGGTGGACTGAAGACAATGATCAAGCGATTTGTCTCCTGCCATCCCTCTCCAGCCTCTGACAAACAGAGGCCAAGGACACCATTTTATCCCCTGGCTAATAGCCTTTTATGGACCTAACCTCCATGAAATTATCTAGCTTCTCTTTAAAATCTATTACAGTCCTAGCCTTCACAGCCTCCTCTGGCAAGGAGTTCCACAGGTTGACTACACACTGCGTGAAGAAGAACTTTCTTTTATTAGTTTTAAACCTGCTCCCCATTAATTTCATTTGGTGACCTCTAGTTCTTCTATTTAGGGAACTAATAAATAACTTTTCTTTATCGGCCCTCTCCACACCACTCATGATTTTATATGTAGCTGCTAAACAAAGGGAGCTCTTTGACTCTCTGTCAGGATTTTCTCCAGCCTCACATCATTTTTGTAGCTCTTCTCTGCATCCTCTCCAATTTCTCAACATCTTTTTTTTAAAATGTGGACACCAGACCAGGGCAATGTTCCCTCTAATCTTTTCCGCCCATTTTTCCATCCGTGTGTGGAATAATTTTATGTGCACCGAGGCATGTAATTTTATGTGCACCAGAAAAAAAACCCCTAGCTTTGGGTACTCTGCTAATCAGGCCGAGGCGGGGGGTGGTGCAGGGCAGGGAGATGAGGCCTGAGGCTAGGGGAGGCGTCTGGCCTGACGTCACGTTGACCGGCGGGGGTGAGGGAGCAGGAGCGGTCGGCACAGTCTCCAGAGGCAGAGCAGCAGCCTGTAACACCGAGCTGCGCGCGCTCTTCACAATCGCCCCAGCGCCTGTGTGTTCTGAGGGGCCAGGCTTCATGGGGGGAAATGCGGCTCCCTCTCGTGGCCTCTGTGCTCACAGTGCCAGCAAGGGCTCTGCCCAACACCCATTCGTTTCACACGGGCCACTGCAAATTCATCCACTCTTCCACCACCCCCTTGCCAGCAGGCCAGCTGTACCCCAGAGGCCGTCTTGTCCATGCCCAACCCTCTCCCCTAGCCCCTTTTGTCTTGATTTGTAATAGTTCTTTCCCTGGACCTGTGGCCATACTCAAACTCTTTATTCCGACATGTACTGTCTGGCCTGATTCATGCTTCCCAGTTCCTGCCTTTCCCAGCGATTTACAAGGCTCCCCTATCCCGAACACGATGCCAGATTTGGGGGTTGTCTGCTCCTAGATTAAATGAAATTCCAGCTTCAGGCGAATTTGACCCCTCTAGTCCTCCCATTGAAAAGGGATTATCTTCTGTCAGTCCAAACAATGCGCCAGCGCTGAGCCGAGTGATTTGAAACCGCCCAGATCCTGCTGAGCCTTTCTAGCCCCCGGGACCGTTCCTCGCCATGCAGGTGAGGGGCTGGATCGTGAAGTGCCTCTGATCGGCTTGTCATTTAAAGGGATTACCGAGAGCAAGGACAGCCAAGATGCTTGCTCCAGCATGTAATGGGGAGCTACTGGCAAACAGCGGGAAGCTGTGTAACAGAAAACTGTGCTGTGCAGCATGGGTTCTGTGCCACCACTTAGATAAAGAACTAGCAAAAAGTTTCATAAGATTATGTACAAAATTCAGTTAAAAACCATTAAACAAACTCTTACAGGAAATGTGGCTTTATAAAAATCTGTTAAAAAAGAATTAAACAAATAAAAATCCAAACAAGCCCTCAGCCCAGGAAAGGAAAACAGAAATAGCGACGATCATCTGGACTGTGGCATATGGCATAAATACACAGGAATTCATTTACCATCTTAAGTAGAACAAATATGGCTCTGTTACATCATTGGAGGTCATGTTAATGTGCCAAGATTTCAGTCAGACAACAAATCACAGTGGCTCGGCCATGTCTGGATTAGACAGAGGCACACTGCAAACAGGAAGGAAACACATCCTGCCAGCATGTGGGCGAGGGTCACAGAGCAGTTCGATTGCTTTTCTGTCTGCAGACAACCACGGTTAAGGAGAATTCAGGAGACCTAGGAAATCTGTGGAGGGAAAAGTCTCTCAAACTGATAACAACAGGACTCCTTGGCAGATGCAGGAATATGAAAGCGTTGCCAGATGCTCCAGGAACGGGTCATTCTGCCGAGCGTCAGACACAAAAGCCTCCCCTTTATTGATAGGCAACCTTCACACAGAAGGTTTCTTCATTCTTATCTTCCTGGTCGTTGATATAAATCAGAATTTCCTCCTCGCCGGTGCTCTGGCTGGGTGCGAACCGCAAGCCAATGGTGTACGTCTCCCCTCCTCCAAGCTGCAAGAAGAGTGAAATGACAGCGCTAAGCAACCCCCTTTCCCCAACACCAGCCCGGCTCACCCAATCACACACGTGTGCACAGCACCAAGCCGCAAGAGGCGTCCGTCGGCTGACAAAACAGATGAGGGAGATGGGAGAGGAGCCCACAGAACGTGGCCTGTGATTTCCACCTGGTGCCGGGGTCAGACATTCCAACCCACTGGGTTCACCCGGCACCACCTTTCCCCAGCAAACTCCTACCGCACACAAATGAAGCCTGACGTTTTCAGACCGCCTGAAGCAGACTCATCTAGTTCCAGCCCTCCTGAGCAAACGCTGCAGTGTCACTGGGAGTGGAATTCAGGATAAACACCAGGGGTACGTCTAGACTACGTGGCTCCGTCGACAGAGCCATGTAGATTTGTTTGTTCGGCAAAGGGAAATGAAGCCGTGATTTAAATAATCGCGGCTTCATTTAAATTTACATGGCTGCCGCGCTGAGCCGACAAACAGCTGATCAGTTGTTTGTCGGCTCAGCGCGCTAGTCTGGACGTTCCCCCTGTCGACATGAAAGCCCTTTATCGACCTCCCCGGTAAACCTCATCCTACGAGGCATAACGGGGAGGTCGATAAAGGGCTTTCAGGTTGGCGCGGGAGCGTCCACACTAGCGTGCTGAGCCGACAAACAGCTGATCAGCTGTTTGTCGGCTCAGTGCAGCAGCCATGTAAATTTAAATGAAACTGCGATTATTTAAATCGCGGCTTCATTTCCCTTTGACGATCAGCCTAATCTACATGGCTCCATCGCTGGAGCCATGTAGTTTAGACACACCCCAAATGACGGACCAGATCAGACCACAACGTGCAGAAAAACACGTGGGGAATGATTTTCAATTGTGCTCCCCTCCCAGACCCCTTCCTGAAGTCAATGGCAGCAGCATCTCTGGGAGTCAGCCACTGAGCTGCGGGGGAAACCATGAACCTTAGAAAACCTTTGAGGATTGAAAACCAGAAAGACTTGCAGGCCGATGTGGGTATCTGAGCTTCCCCCACACTTTGCTACCTCAAAGGAATCCTCTTTGAACTGCAGCAGGTCCGCTCGGTTGGTATGCAGGAAGTACACCCTCCGGGAGGGATACGGGTTCGTGTACGTGATCCGCTTGTTGGAGCCTTTCCCTCCGCCGGCAGGGAGTGTTATTTCAAACGCCTGTGGCCGGAGAGAAGAAATCACAGCGTTGTCATTTCAGTACCGACACCGGCCAGGCTGGAGAACTGCAACCCCCGATTACAGAGGGAGACAGCTCAACTGCATTTCATTTGCAAATTCAGTCCAATCAGTGTACGACCAAATGGGGATCTAAACTGGATAACGCACTACAAAGGCACTTTGCCCTCTCTTGAAATACGCATCTCCCCACCAACTGCTGCGAATGAGCCACACCCACCCTGACTTGATTAGCCTCGTTAACACTGCTCCGACACTTGACAAGTAACTTCTTTCTTTTGAGGTTCATAGACACGCTGCACTCCTGGTGGCTCTAAGGACTCTGAGCAGGGGGGAGGCCTTCTGGCCCCTTCCCCCCACCTTGCCCAGGGGTCTGTGGAGGCTGTCAGTGTCCCTGGGGTTGCTAGCAATATTCCCTCTAATCTTTTCAATGTGTGTGCGGAATAAATGTTATGTACACCAGGCACATGTGGATGTGCACCACCAGTAGAATCAAAAATCCCAGCTGTGGGTGCTCTGCTAATCCGCTGGGTCTCATTGGAATCTCTCCCGAGCAGCCACACAGGCGCCCAGCGTACAGGGAACCCTGGTTGCCAACTGTCAATAAATTCACAGACAGTCGGTAAAAAAGAGCTAAAATTGGACCTGTCCGTCAAATCCGTTCCAACCTCTAGACAGCAGTAAAACGCCCTGCGCTTTGCCATGGAGCTGAGGAGCCCTTCCCCCTTGGGCTGGGATGAACGCCGCCCCATGCGCTAGGGACAGAGGGGAATTCTGCCGGGGGCTCCCTCCCTCCCTGCTGGCTGGTGGCAGCTGCTCTTCTCCCCCCGCCGCTTTAAATTCTTCCTCGGCATCACTAGAGTCAGCCCAGCCGCAGCGTCGGGTGGGCGTTTGTGCGGCACGCAGCCCTCGGGCTCCCCTCAGCTGGGGGGGGCAGGGAACGGGGTACACTGGGCCGGGCGTAGCAGCCTCCTGCAGCCAGTAAGTCACAGTAGGGCAGTAACTGGCAGCAGCCCCCGTTCCAGTCAGCAAGGAGCTCCTGGGACTCCCCTCTCCGGGTGGGAGGAGGGACCGGAGGGGAGATGGTTTGGACCGGAGGGCGGGGGTGTGGCAGGTATAGAGCTGTGTCTGCACGCCTGCGGAACATTGCTCATGTTCCTCCCTTTGAGCCGTTTCTCAAGACCACGTTCCTATACAGGCCATAAAAATCACATCCAGCGGTTGGTCGCCCTTTACTGACGGCTAAAACGCTGCATAGGCCGTGCGCAGGGGCGACTTTCGATCACCGTTAGTTCCCTCACGTCCCCCGGCTTCCCTCTCCACCGCGAGGCAGCGTGGCCTGTGCTTTCACCCCTACCGCCCGGGCAAAGCAGAGAGAAGGCGTTCCCGCCAGCCGAATTCGGCAGCCAGCTGTTTTCAGAGACAGGGTTATTAGCCCAAATCACAGAGGGACTCCCCTGGGAGGATCGCCCGGCTGCTTCGCCGGCTAGCTAATTTGTTTCCATTAGCACAGCCCCGGTGCTAATTCCCAGCGCTCGGCACACTGGAGTGGCTGTGTGAGGAGGGCGAGTGTAGCTGTGCTGTAACATTGTGCTTAACTTCCCCCAGTATGGAGCATTACAGGGAAATGTTTAAAAAATGAACAACCATTACATGGGAAATCCAATTTATTACCTGGGCCTGGAATCCCAGAGCAGCCTGGAGTCAGCGCTAATGGGAAATACCTCTGCTGTGACTGACTTCCAGAAGTGATGTTCCCTCGGGGCGCTACGGGGGGGCCACCCGCCAGACAGAGGCCAAACATGATTCGTGATTGGGGTTTTCAGCGGGATTGTTCACACGCTAAGTGCATCCTGGATCCAACTCACGGTGCCCTGCCCTAGATAGCCCCTAACGTGCACCAAGTTCCCCCCAGACCTGTGGGAGCTATTGCAAATGCAAGAGCTACCCACAACTGCTCCCAAAGGCACGCATGTCACAGGAGCCTGGACTTAGGGAAGTTCTTAAACGTGTGCATAAATTCCCATCGATTTCAGTGGCAGCAAGGCATGTGCGTTCCTGAATGGGCCTGGGTTTGTGCTCCCGGGCTTTCCTGGCCTGAGATCTATATCAATAAAACAGGGAGAAGGAGCAGTACTATGTGCAAAAAGGGAAAACCCACCGGCACGTCCTCTGGTTAAACCTCCGGCATCTCTAAAGCGGCCGTCCAGAGCTAGCAATATATATTTATTGTATTAATATCTGTCAAAGTGGATTCCAGCCCACAAAAGCTTGGGACCAAATAAATGTGTGAGTCTTCAAGGTGCCACAGGACTCCTTGTTGGTTTTGCTGAAATGGAGTAACCCAGCTACCCCACTGAAAGCTGTTTTTGTAATTCAAATAGAAATTTGGTTGTACAGGTTGAACCTCTCTGGTCCAGAAACATCCCTGGTCCAGCATGATTTTAGTTTGCCGGATGTCCACTTAGCATGGGTGTGGCCAAGTTTCCTGCAGTCCCATAAAGTTTGATAACAGCCCTGGCTCAGTGTTCTGTGCTGTCATCTGGCTCTAATTTACCCCTAGTTGTCTCCTAAGAGCCTAGTGAGCAGTGGCCTTGCTGGTGATGCTGCTAGACAATACTGACCTCCCGTGGTCCGGCAAATTCTCTGGTTCAGCACCGGTCAGGTCCCGAGGGTGCCGGACTAAAGAGGTTCAACCTGTATATGGCCTGGGAAGGCAATTCCTTTGGGGTTAGCTCCTGTGTCACAAAACACTGCTACTTTAAGGAGATTAGCTCAAAGAATAAAATGAAAGATTGGTATTATCACTATCTGTCCCAAATGTTTAGAAATCAGTTTTGTGAACCTATAGTATATTCCCGGTGAAGGGAAGCGTGTTTTAAGGTGGAAGATACTGCAAAGAAATCAAAAGACCGTCCAAATAATAATAATAATAATGTTCCATACCCATTCTGATGTTCTAACAACACCCAATTTTAACAACAACAATTTTAAGGAGAGGGCAAAACTAAAGTTATAAGTTCCTAAGGGTATGTCCACACGACAACACAACTTTTGTTGATACCCAAAAGTCAACAAAACAAAAATTGCCAGAGGGTGTTCACCCTTGCTCCCTCTGTTGACAGAGCATGTCCACACTGGCAGCGTGAGCAATGCCCTGTGAGTATGTGTCCCACAGTGCCGTGTTGTGGGACGGCAGAGCTGAACCCTGCGCATCTTGGGATCCCCCCTCAGTTCTCCCACAGCATCCTTGGATGGTGGGAGCAGCATCATGGTTAGCTCTGTGAGCTCTCCATGCTGAGGAATGCAGCCTTCCCCCTGCAGCAACAGCCTGCCTGCTGCTGTGTTCCTAGTAAGGCAGAACAGGAGCACGCCAATGATTTGTTCTTTGTTTGTTCCCCAAGCAGAGCAGCTCATTCAGCTGCCAGACATATCCCAAAGCTTTGAAAGGGGAGGGACGCAGGCCTGCAGGGCAGCAGAGATCACAGAACACTGAGCAGAGAAGCCAGTTCTCTCAACAAAACAAACAGCCGAGTCCACGCTGGCTCTTCATTGACAAGGGAGGGGGAAAAAGCAAAAGTCTCTGCTAGGGGTGAAAGGTTTTGGTCACTGAAACAGGGCATTGAAGTGTGCACGCGCTCACTGTTTTGCTGTCAAAAGGCAGGTTTTGAGGACAAAACTTGGTAGTGTAGACAAGGCCTAGGAGTCAATGCAAGGGACTGATTGCAGACAAGAAGTGGTGGCTAGAGATAGATAGCTACAGTAAATAGATAGCTATGGATGGTAGCGACCATTCCAATAAAACTAGTCAGCTCACTTTACACTCAGGAAAACCAAACTTAACTAGCAGCTAAAGGAATGCCCAAATAAATGGCACAGGTGTAATTTGTAGACTCATGATGGCTGGGAGCTTAAAAATTAGATAGTTCCAGACCATGAGCCCCAGCGATGTCTGAACCTGGTGATATTCGAAACAAAAGGCGCTCTCAGCTATGCTCCTAACGCTTTCATCACTTCACACTGACTCACCAGCCATGCTAGGCTTCCGACTGACCCCCAGAGAGCGATCAGCCTGGAATGTTTTTACATGGGCGCACCAGGTACCTTAGAAATGATGGGCTGTCGGCAGGAGACACACACCAGCCAGGACGAAACAAGCTGGTGGTATTCCACATCCACCAGATTGAGGTAGATAAACCTGCTGCCAGCTTTCTGTGGCCTCACGCCAACATGCAGGTCCTGCATGCCATTCGGAGGGAGAATAAACACCTCTTCGGGATCCACCTGCAGGGAACACGCCAAATGGAAACATGCAGGAATGCCCACAATTCAGAGCTGCAGACAATCAAAAGGTTTCATTAGACTCCCTAAATTATGCGTCTCTCTGGTTCCGGAAGCTGGGGCTCCACCCGGCACATTCCACTGCAAAATGTTTTCTATTAAAAATGTAAGAAAAGCAGGATTGGCTCGATGACAAGGAGAGAGGGTGTGAGCGAGGGCCAAAGCTGTCAGCACTGTAATGTAACACTTTATCGGGGCAGCTTCAGCGTGCGAGCCAGTGGAAGAGAAATTAACCCCAGCCTGTAAATGTGCCATGAAAGATCCTTTTAGAGGCACCAAGCTGGGGTCCTTTGATCAAGTCAGAAAGGAAGCTAATCGACTGACCTTCTAGACTCCAGTGTGGAATGTGTTGGACCTGATCAAATATCGAGAAATGTGTGTTTCTGAGAAGGAAATTAAAGCTGGCTGCATTCATAAACCAGGCTCTAATGGCACCATAAAATCTCTGGCCGAGTTACATAATCGGAGCGGGGCTGCAGAGGAACTTTGAATTTCAATAACACAAATGCATTCTGCTGAGCAGTTAGCAACATCTGGAGTGCAAATCTCAACTAGCAATGTTAACGCTGTTTCTGCCTTGTGCCTAATGCCAGATCAATAAAGCACTGCCAACAGAGGGCGAGGCATTTCAGTTACACTCGAGTCACTAGGGTATGTCTACACTAGCCACCCTAGTTCGAACCAGGGTGGCTAATGTAGTCATTTGAACTTGCAAATGAAGCCCGGGATTTAAATATCCCAGGCTTTATTTGCATGTTCCCGGGCACCGCCATTTTTAAATGCCCGGTAGTTCAGACTCCCTGCCCACGGCTACAAGTGGCACGGGCTAGGTAGTTCAAACTAAAGCCCCTAATTCAGACTACTGTTACTCCTCATTGCAGGAGGAATAATGGCAGTCCGAATTAGGGGCTTTAGTTCCAACTACCTAGCCCGTGCTGCATGTAGCTGCGGGCAGGGAGTCCGAACTACCGGGCATTTAAAAATGGCGGCGCCCGGGAACATGCAAATAAAGCCCGGGATATTTAAATCCCGGACTTCATTTGCAAGTTCAAATGACTACATTAGCCACCCTAGTTCGAACTAGGATGGCAGTGTAGACATACCCTAGGTGCCCTGTGCAAAACAGAAGGTCTCAAACGCTGACTGTATTTCGTTGAGTGACGGAATGTACTCTAATGATTCAGCATCATGTTTATTACACACAGAGAGACACAGCTGGCAAAGCAGCTCCTGCATTTGTTGTTTGACTTATACATTCTTCTCTGAGAGCCCTACCAACACGATCTCTCCTACCAAAATACAGTCTGGCTAGCTAGACGAGAGGGCTGGTTGTCTGTACAGCTAGAACTCCCTTCCTGACGGGGAAGAGATACCTCAACAAAGCACAGTAACAAACACTCCCTTGAGGTGCTGAACAGATTTATGAATTGGCTAAGAGACCCCTGTGATATTACACAGCAAACAAGGAGGGGTGGGCGGGTAAATCTAGCAGGGTCTAATGCTTTCCTCAACTGCTGACAAGCTCAGTTTCTTCCCCCTCCCAAAGGGAGACATGGATCAGCCTGCTCTAGGAAGGAGATTCTGGACCTAGTCTGCCCAGGTCTATAAAAACCGTTTTCTAAGGCCATATAATCCATCAGAAAGAACGCTGCTTCACTTAACACAGGCACAGGCTGTGAGATCCAGGCCCAAAGTTCCCAGACAACTGCGCCCCTCGGTTTGTCAGCCAGTTTCTCCGACTCACGGGGCCTCGTTTTCCGAGCTGGCAGGCACCCCAATTTCCAGCTGACAGCAGGAGGATTCATGGATGCTTAATGCCACACACACTCGGGCTCCGGGGGTTCAAGTTGGCCGGCTAAAAGTGGGAACAGCCCCAATTAGGACACTTGGACAACTTGGTCCTGAACATGGGCAGCAGGTGAAGTCCCAGCTGGGGAAGGCAGGGGCCAGCCCCACCCCTTACACACGAGTCCCCGCCCTTGGAGCCAACCTGTGCCCACCTCTAGCCCAATCCTTCCTGGCCACATGGCAGGCCGGAGCTGCCATGCTGAGGCCCCAGCCTTCCCCGCGGCCAGGGAGCAGGGCTGCCCCGCCACTGCCCCATTCCTCCTTGGTGCCTGGGGAGCTAGGTGCAGCCCTGTGGCCCCATCCTTCCCCGATAATGAGCGTATAGGCGGTTTGGGGAAGGATGTCTGCCCCTGCCAACTTTACGCACTGCCCATGATCCTGACCTGGTAACACTGAGGGAGCAACGCTCAAGGAGTGTCAAGAGAGCTTGGAAGAGGCCAGTCTGAAGGCAACGAGGAGTTTGATATGTCCGGTGACCTGGGGGCGGGCCCCTTGCAGGAGAGCTATCTCCCCTCTGCCAGCACCGGAGGGCTTGCACTCCAGTTGGACGGGTGGCTGTCCTGATCTTGGGACAGGAGGGGGCTGCGCTGGAAAGCTAGGATGTGCTGAAGGACACCAGAGCTGCACTACAGAGCCAGGACACGGAGAGAGATCCCCAGACTGTATTGGGTGGACTATGTCGAGGGAAATCTGGACTCTGGCTGGGGAGCTTTTGTTATGAGTTAGGGACATGGCACTTTTGTAATACATGAGCCCAACCAGACCTTTACTTACAGTAAGAAAAATGGGATTGTTTTGGAGGACTCTGAAAGGGGAAACTGAGGCAGGCCTGGAAGGGGCTGCCTTCTCACATCTGCTTCCCTGCAAGGTATTACAATTTTAATGACCCGTTTAGCCACTACAGACCAGCCTCTACATCATCGGAAACGAACAGACTTTAAGCTGTGCAGCTCCCAGGCCCGCTGTGGAGACTGAATTTGCTCCGGCCGCCGGCCGGGGGAGTCAGCTCCACTTTCTGCCTCCGTGAGGACAGCAGTCCAACGCCGATTTCTTTCTTTCTTTTTTCTTGATGTATGGAAGGGCAATGGAGTTTGTGTTGCTTTTCTTAGTCACATTTATAATTATGACTAAATGAATTCTAAAGAAATTATTAGTCTTCAGATAGTCTCCATTAATTCAGATAATTTGCCCTCGGGGGGTTTGTACCAATGATCCTACACATGACGACTTTAATCAAAAGATAATTATAATGAAGACTTTATGGCAGTAAATTGTTCATAATCCCTACTGGGGTTGGTTTCCTACTGGAGAGTTATTTTCACTGGGATTGTCAATGTAAGCCCATTCATAATTATAACTGGGAAGGATTTTGCTAATTTTCAGCTCACCCCGCACTACGCCCTCTTCCCAGTGCAACGTGTCACTCTGCGGCGGGGAGGAGAGAGGGCCGCAAGCCAGCAGAGGCCGGCGGCAGAGCTCACCTTCAGCTCCTGCGGATGTGAGGTATAAGCTCTCACTTTTCTGATGGTGTGGGTGCCCCTGAGAACCAGGGAAAGGCGAGTCAGCTGGCCAGTTATGCAGCTCACGTCCACACGTTGCAGCGAGTGAAGGTAAACCTGCCAGATCTGGATGGGAGCAGCAAGCCAGGCGTCCCTGGAGCGGAGAGAAGAGACGCCTGTCATGACACGGGTGCAGGAAGCGTTGCCACAATGGACAAAAGCGCACAACTGCAGGCGGAAAGGAGGAAATTGTGAGTCTGGTTCCAAAGTGTTTTGCACATCCCGTGCAACTCTAGAGGAGAGGTGAGTGGCTGAGCATGGGAATTGACTTCCCTCCCACACAACATTATGGAGGAGGAAGTTTTCAAGAGCATCTGGCTGTTTCAGGAGCTTAAGTCTTGTTGAAAGTCAAGCTGGGCTGCTTCCCCAAGACCCAGGCAGTGGTCCTTTTAAGCTGTGCGCTTGGGGTAAGGAGAGATTCAAATGCTGCCCTGCTGATTAGCAGATTGCCCACAGCTAGGTTTGTGTTTCTCCTGGTGGTGCACATTCACACCTGCCCTGGTGCACAGAACAAAATTCATTCTGCACGTTGATGGGAAGGATTAGAGGGAATATTCCCTCCTCCCCAGGGAATATGCAGCAGCACACCCAGCAGTGATCAGAGGGGATGGTGCAAGTCTGGGAAAGTATCTGAAGGGGAGAAAATCATCTTTTCCCCATCTGAAGCTCATTCCTCCCAGCTGGTCAAGGCCACCCTGCAGAGCCCACCCAATTCTCAGTTAAGTGAGACAGGATGGATTTTTCTAAAGCACCTAAATAAAAAGCAGCTGGCCAGAGGGAGCCGCTGTTATTCTGTCTCACCCGAGCCCTCATTCAGAGCACAGGCAGACATCACTGCCAAAGACCCGGGGTGCTGTAAAGAACGGTGTCTCAGAAAGGGGGCTTTCTCACGGCGGGCGTGCATTCAGGCTCACTGCATGGGTGCTTCCCGTGGTCTCCCGCATAGAAAGCTTCAACCCCCTTTTAATATCTTCAGGTATGTCTACACTACCCCGCTAGTTCGAACTAGTGGGGGTAATGTAGTCATCCGCAGTTGCAAATGAAGCCCGGGATTTGAATTTCCCGGGCTTCATTTGCATGAAGCCGGCCGGTGCCATTTTTAAATGCCGGCTAGTTCGAACCCCGTGCCGCGAGGCTACACGCGGCACGGGCTAGATAGTTCAGATTAGAAGCCTAAGTGGAACGAGGCGTACAGCTAGTTCGGATTAGAAGCCTAAGTGGAATGAGGCGTACAGCTAGTTCGGATTAGAAGCCTAAGTGGAACGAGGCGTACAGCTAGTTCGGATTAGAAGCCTAATCCGAACTAGGTAGTCCGTGCCGCGTCTAGCGTCTAGGTAGTCCGTGCCGTTCGAACTAGCCGGCATTTAAAAATGGCGCCGGCCGGCTTCATGCAAATGAAGCCCGGGAAATTCAAATCCCGGGCTTCATTTGCAACTGCGGATGACTACATTACCCCCGCTAGTTCGAATTAGCGGGGTAGTGTAGACATACCCTTCCACCCTTGTCCGGGCTTGCGACCAGACATATTTCAAAAGAATCGTATTGCTCTTCTTCCAGATTTCCGCTTGTCCAAGGGATAAGTTGTGCCGGAATCAGGCTACTTAGTGTTCCATGAGCATTTCCTTATCTGCTCTGACAAGGGTTCTGGAGAACTCTCCCTTTTACTTTGGATTCTTCTACTTACGTGTAAATAGCAACAAAGAATTTTTTGATCTGTGGGCTTGGTCCTCCAGCTACTTTTAAAAACACGTCCTGTGGCTCCCCAGGCCCCTGAATACGGAAATCAGAAAGCATCTTTAGAATAGTTGACGAAGAGCTCGAACCAGCACAATGAACATGCCAGTGGGTCTTTTCCCCTTTATTTTAACCCCCACCACTCCAGTTCCACAAGGAGAACGCTCCAAAACCCAGCCAAACGACCCTGTTACATTATCATTCAGCTTGGCTTCTTCCAACTTGTTTAATTACAAAAGAGGATACAAATGGCTCTCCCATTCTGGGTTTGTTTCAGTAATTAGATTTTGCAGAATTTTCCCCAAGTTTTCTAACAAGCCATAATCCAATTACCACGCCAGCAGATTTCTGCAATAGCAATTAACAAACACCTTCATTACCATCCGCACTTATGTGTGTGAGTTTGTTTTTCATGTAAATCCCAAATGGCGGAAAATAAAACCCTGGAACCTTGGAGTCAAAGCTAAAAATTACAGCACAGGACACAACATGAGCCGCACTTCAGGGGAAATATTAACTATTTCATAACGGAGACATGTCGGGGCCCTGATCCAAAGTGAACTGAGGTTACTAGCAGGCTCTGACTGTCAATGGGCTTTGGATCAGGGTGTCAGAGAAAGAAATATGAAGGCAGCAGGAGATAAGCAACACTTGTATAGTGGAGAAATAGCATCACCTGAAAGGAAAGGGATCATAAGTTATATCGATGGCACGGCCCTCATCCTTGTAGCATTTGAGTTCTTGGATGTTGTCGTGGAATAGGAAACATAGAACAGCACAGCAATCCTGTTTAAGTTTTATGTTCTATTCAATAAGGACACATTGTTATTTCCTTCCCTATAGGCCATTTTAGAACCTCTGATTTCAGAAGAATTTATTTGTGGCGCCTATCTGGAGAGATGGCATTGTCGAAAGAGGCAGTTTCACCAGTATTTCAAATCTGGCCTCCCTGCAGATAAGAATGCCGCGCAGTGTGCCAAAGTATGGTATAAATTGCAGCCTCAAATCCACACTATAAAAAGAGCGAGAGCAGGCAAGAGACGATTTGCCCTCTTTTGAACAAGGCAGTGAGGCAGTTGCAACCTGGTCCCACCCAATATAGTGTCATTACAAGTCAATGCGCCATTGGCGCACGGTATCTCTGCTCTAGACAACACGATCAATAGAAAAGAAAAGGCTACACGCCACTGGATTGCCGTTTGCTTTGTGTAAGCTGTACCATTTTTTTGGTTTCGCAAATGATGTTGGGGTCACTGCAGCGGACGTACATCTCGGGTTCCCCACCTGGCATTCCCGCAGGGGCACCTGGGAAAAAGAGCATAAGATGATTCTCTCCTGACCATCAGGCATAACCCCTCTGTCCTGCCCTGGTTGGCAGAAAGGCCTGTGAGCTGCAAACCTCTAAGCATGACTCCCTTTCCCACCCCCCACCCTGCAAAGCAACACATATCTGCAGGACAGTTCTCAGCCGGATGCTGACAGCTACCTGGCAGAGTGTACCACGGAGGTAACCGTATGGATTTCTTCAGGAAGGTGAGCTCCGGGTGATAGAATCGGAACGTCTGATCCACCACGGGGGGCTGAGACTCCACACTGACACTGAGAATCGCAATGGGTTTGTGGCCATTTGCCTTAAAGGAGACCTGTGCCAAACAAAACATAATGCTCAATTCACGGAGAGAGAACGGAAAGGGACTGACAACAAATGCTGCAGCAAGAGCAAACGTCACCTCCGGCTTTCACTCTGGTCGATAACGGGAACGAATGAATATCCATTCCCCGTCTGCTTACAGAACTGGGGGAGTTACCACTGTCCAGCCTGAGACCTAGGGTGCTAGTAAGAGAATTCAATTTAAAAAAACACGGGATGGCAAAATCTAAAACTGTGAAAGGAAACTCTGGGTCACTGAAACCATGTCGTTTCAGGGGAGCAGCTTTGCAGCAATAATTGACAGAGGAATGAGAAACCAAGCATGGGATGGGGACATGGAGGTCAATAGATATGTTTGTGAACAAAATCCTTTTTAAAACAGGGCTTGCCCATGCTGTAAAGTCATTGTCTTTTGCTCTTTTCATAACAAAAACTGGATGAGAAACCTTACAGACATGACTGTATATATGTAAAGTCACAGAGGGGTAGCCATGTTAGTCTGTAACCTTAAAAAAACAAGTAGTCCGGTTGCACCATAGATAGATAGATAGATAGATAGATAGATAGATAGATAGATAGATAGATAGATAGATAGATAGATAGATAGATAGATAGATAGATAGATAGATAGGCAGGCTGTGTAGGGATGACTGGATGGATGGATGGATAGATAGAATTATATATAGATAGATCTATAGAGAATTCTGTATATAGGAAAGAGATAATCATGAGTTTTCCTGGGTAAATTTCATCTGATGAAGTGGCTTTTACCCACAAAAGCTCATGATTCTCTATATTTTGTGACTATGTGTTTGGGTGCTGAATAGCCACATTCACTAAATATAAAGCCTTGTTATCCACACCCTGCCATGCTGGTTTTTTGTGGCATTTACACCAGAGGGCTTATAAAATACTTAAAGGGATACTACCCCATTTTATACACTACAATAGACACCCAATGAAATTCATAAATATTTAGTTACTGATAAACTTATGGTCTGGCCTGCCATAAATGAGCAATTAAAAGGGCTTACATATGTTTAGCTCAATCTTTGTCTCAGGTTTTTTATCATTCTAACAGGCTGTCAAACCCATTGCATTCTACTGAACTGATGGCACTTCTTTTTGCCTCTGTTACCTTGATGCGTTTTGTCAGCACGGCACTGGATTTCCAGGGTGGTGCAGTTTCCTTGCCTTTATTGAATCTCAGCTCAGCAGGGCCGGGCTATAAATAAAGCAGCAGTAATCATTCAGAGAAGCAGTGTACATCGCGTCATTCTTTGGTGTTTTCAGCCCTGCTTTGATCTTGATCAATAATGTTTAAGAAACTGTATCACAATGGAAACTTGTGAGGGTAGAATTCTCCTCCCAGAGCCTCCAGCTGTCCCTCTGTGCTTGATCAGCTGCTCCTGACATACCCAAATCAACCCTGCAGGTTAGGGGAACAGAGTTTTGGAGTGGGGATCCACTGTACGCATCTGAGACAATGGTGTGCTGGGAATCTGCTCTACAAGAGCTCTGCCTGGCACTTGTGTTTTCAGGAACTAAATGTAAAACACTGTGGCTACGTCTAGACTGGCATGATTTTCCGGAAATGCTTTTAATGGAAAAGTTTTCCGTTAAAAGCATTTTCGGAACAGAGCGTCTAGATTGGCACGAATGCTTTTCCGCAAAAGCACTTTTTGCGGAAAAGTGTCCATGCCAATCTAGATGCACTTTTCCGCAAAAAAGCCTCGATCGCCATTTTTGCCATTGGGGCGTTTTGGGGAAAATACATCTCAGCTGTCTACACTGGCAAAAGTTTTGCACAAAAGGGACTTTTGCCCGAACGGGAGCAGCATAGTATTTCCGCAAAAAGCTCTGATTTCTTACAGTAGGAAGTCAGTGCTTTTGCGGAAATTCAAGCGGCCAGTGTAGACAGCTGGCAAGTTTTTCCGGAAAAGCGGCTGATTTTCTGGAAAAACTGGCCAGTCTAGACACAGCCTGTGAATGGCAGATTTGTTGCTGTTATTGGACTCTTCAGAGTATTTGTGGGGGGCGCGAGTGCTGCTGTTCTCTTTCTGCATGTTCTCCTCCCTGGTGGCCTCCCTACAATCGGCACATATCAATCAGTGTAGTGGCGCCCTGCATGGCAGACAGCATCAAGAGAGAGGGCAGAGGCTTGGTAGAAACAGGGCAGAAGGGAGAGATCAGATGATGAGAATTCAAGGAACACTCTCAGATCACATAGCTGGCCTGTACCTCTGGATTCCATCATCACACACAGGTCGGCCTGGCCTGCTCATTCATTTGATGGCATTGAGCTAAGAAGGGAATGAAAGGGAACAGTTTGGATACAATCTCATTTTAACAGCCAGTTTTGTGCTCCTAAGAGTAGAGTAAGGGTCGCGTTCCTCCCATTGATGGAGCTGCACCAGCAGTGCATTCAGCCCTGAATCTTAACGCATTGAGAGCAGAGAAGCACAGGTGGAGGTGAGCCAGTTGCAAAGGGAGAGGGGATTGTTCCCCCGGAAGCCGACACCCTGTCCTTAAAATTCAAGTCCTCTCTGTTTTAACCCCCAAACCACTTTGGAAAACTTTGAAGGGATTCAACCTTCAAAGCCAATTTTGCGTGTTCTTTGTTTCTTGGTTCTGGCTGGGGCCAGAAGAGAAAAGATTACAGGACAGCCTCTTGGAGGTATTTCTGACGTCCCCCAAAGCCATTCGGCCATTGCTCCTGTGCAGCAAAGAACAGATAGTTTTAGGCCTCCCCTTGGGAGCTAAGTGATAGTTCTGTACAGTTCTTGGTGCAGGAACAGAGAAACGGAGATGGTTTCGAAAGCAGCACAAGGAACGGGTGATGTGAAGCAATGAGGCGTACTAGCCATCGCCAGCTAGAAAGAACATTGGTTATAAAACAGGCCCAGCCAGCATCGTGCTAAATGCTAGGTGATGATGGTAGGCAACTGGACCCTTTCCTCCTTGTTTTATTTGCCCGATGTCATACTATAGCAGAAGAGAGAGGGTGTTATGTACCTGCATCATGACAGCGTGGTCTCCAGAGAAGGTCTGGTATTTAAATGGAATGTGAATGGTCTCTTTGGGGCGCAGGTAGATCTGAGGCATCTGGTTGTCCTGAAGGTGAAACATGTCCTCTTCGACTGGCGTGCTAATGGTTTGGGTCAGCTCTCTGAAGTGTCTCCACTCCCTGCTGTCCACAATCACACTGTAAGAAATCATAGGCCGAGTTACTTTGGAACAGAATATTCCAGGAGCTGGGGTTCCCCCATCCCAAAATAAGTCTGAGCGTGGTACATGTTGAACCTCTCTAGTCCAGCACCCTCGGGACTTGACCGGTTCCAAACCAGAGAATTTTCTGGACCACGGGAGGTCAATACTGTCTAGCAGCATTACCAACACGTCCACTGCTTGCTGGGCTCTTAGAGGATATTTAGGGGCAAATTAGAGCTAAATAACAGCACAGAACTCTGAGCGCCAGGCCTGGGGGCTGTCAATAAACTTTATGGGACCATGGGAAACTTGACCACACCGGTGATAAGTGGCCATCCAGCGAATTAAAATCATGCCGGACCAGGGATGTTTCTGGCCCAAAGAGTTCTGGACTAGAGAGGTTCAGCATGTACCTAGACCTCAGTGTGCAAGAGGGAGGGCTGCTGGTACAAAGAGAGTGGCTGGAAAGTTCATGCCCCCATGAAATAGAAAGAAAACTCTAAAATCAACCACAGCTTTGGTTTGAGAAACGAAGACCTCTCCACTCCCTCAGCACACACACACACACTGCACAGGGAAGAGAAGAGAAGAGGGAAGTGTGGCTGCATTTCTCTGAACTGACGGGCATGGCTCAGTGCGAGCGGTATGATAACGAGGATAGATGTGCCCTAGTGTGCAACTCCTCTATCCTTAGCTTCTCTGTTGGTAGCTACACCCCTTTGGATAGCGTTATGGGAAAACAAAGAAAAGTGAAATCTCCTGCATGGGGGGCAGCAGACTATACTGACCTCCCTTCCCTGCTAAAGCCTCCATCGTTAGATGGAAAAGCAACAAGCCACCGCTCCCGTAAGCGCCTCTTTGCCCCAGGATGGCTTCCCACGAGCAAGGGGGGTAGTGTTTTGGAGAGCAGAATGCCTTTGGCTCCTACCTCAGCTCAGGATGGTCAATCTCGATGGTCACCGTGTGCTGGACATTGTAGGGGTTTTTCAGGGCAAACTCAAAGAACTCGGCGGTGCCCAGCGTGGCGTAGAGCGTGTAGTTGGTGGTGATGGCCTGACTCAGCATGCTGGAGATGCCTTCGGCCTTAAGGCGCTCCCGGTAAGCATCGATGATCTGCAGGTCCCTGGAGTGCTGCATGCGCTCCTCACGCTGGCCCTGTCGGGAAAGAGACCCCAGTGACAGCCCACTGATGGGGCCCCTCCCCTGCATGTCTGAGGGGTCAGCTGAAGGACCCCAACCCCAGCCCTGACACCGGAGAGGCTACTGGGTGTTGTCAGGCCTGGCTCCAGTTTGCTCTCTGGGTCCCGGGATGTTCTGGCACACCTCTGGCCTCCTCACCATGAGGCTTGCTTTCCTCCCGCCGGCATCCTCTTCCCGGGCTTCCAGCTGCCGCACCATCATCATCCTCGCCACCTTCCGCCTGCGGAGGGCACTGGCCTCGCGGCTGGTGTGCTGGAAGGCCGTGCTCACCTCCTGCAGGCGGCTGGCCAACATGGCCGCCAGCTCGCCGTCCACGTCCGCCAGCTTCTGGGCTTGGCACACGTTCTTAGCTGGGGGAAAAGGAAACAAGCGTTAGAGTCTGGCTAAGAGAGAGTCGGGGTGCGACCCCCCCCCCCAGGGAGCAGCTCCCAGCCGGCTCAGACAGGGAGATGGACGGGTGACGTGGGCAAACAGGCGGAGAGGTCGGCTTCAACCTTCCACGCTGGCAAGCTCAGGGAGGTGGTAACCAAGAGGAAGGGGAGCTTGGGGACAGCTGCGCCGAGGGACATTCCGACCAAGCCTCTGTCCGGCCTATAGGGCCAGTGAAGGCCGAATTGTCCCCGCAGAACAATTCCGCAGGCGTGGCACTGAAATTGGCAGCCACGCCCCCAGGGCAGGGTGTTGTGTTGCGCAGTTTGTGAAGCTTTCCACAGGCAGGAGACCAGGCGCTGCTCTGCTGAGATGTGACCGTCATGAAGCCACAGGACACCTTGCCCTGTTAATTCCCTCGGGCCCGTGGATGGGGTCCCTGGCAATGAGCCCAGACGTGGCCAACACAAAATGGTGACACCCTAACATGGCAGAGCTGCTGACAGACTCGCTGGGTCCCTGGGCAAGGTGGGGGACTGACTCCAAGGCCTCTGGCAGCAATTTAAAGGGCCCGGGGCCCCGGCTGCTGCAGTAGTAGTAGCTGGGAGCTCTGGGCCCCTTTAAATCTGTGGGTCCCAGGGCAGCTGCCTCTTTCCCCCCATCCCTCCCACAGCAACCCAGCTACAAGGCCTGGCTTAACCATGGAATAGCTACCAAGCCTTTGGGATCTGTGGGGCCCTGGGTTCATTGGGCTGTTCTGGTGAGTGTATAAATCAAACGATCTCCAGCCACCAAACGTTGCCAAAGGGAACTTTGTTCCCCTCCCATCATGCAAAGCATGGCTGGTCCCTGCTGGGCGCCAGACACACCTCCCCCTTACAAATGTTCTTTTGCTCCCCCTTCCCACTCCTTTGCCTCTCACTTCTCGACAACGTTGCCACTGGCGCAGCTCCCGACGGAAGTGCCAGCCAAAGAGCTAAGCCGTGAAATCCAATCCACTCCCAAGCGCTTTAGCAAAGGTTGTATTTCAGCGCGTGTCCACAACGTTCGGCTGCATGGGCCGTGTTAAAAAGTTAATGGGCAAGGAGGATGCCGGGCTGGAAGGACCTGTCTCGGGAGGGGAGCGTCTGAGCCGAATGTTCTGTTATCTAAGCCACTCCTTGCCTTTGTCCATGTCAGCCTGCCTCCAGAGCCCAGTGTGCTCAGGTCAGTTCACATTTCCCAGCTCTCTGTGCTTCCTGACTCCGGCATTCGGAGAAGGTGGCTGGGAGAGAGGTTTCCGACTGGCTTTCTCACGCACCAGGTGTGCAAATCTTGGGAGAAGCGTGTGCTTCGGAGGGAGTTTTGGGTCCTGGAATTCGGATCCAAATCTAACCCTTTGAGTTTTTTCTGACCTGGACCTTCTGAGGTTCACTAGTGAATGGACACACGCACGTGCATGCACCCGGACACCCTGGCGCACTCTCTGAGCTGTTCAACTGTCTCTGAGTCACACCCCCAACATGTCTTCTAGCTCGACCACAAACGATATGGGCTTGATACAAGGATTTCTGTGCTATGCCGGAGGTCAGACTAGGAGATCATCATGGTCCCGTCCTGCCTTAAAATCTCGGATTCTTTTTCTTTCTGCATTGGGTTTGTCACACATTGAGTAAAATGTCTAATGATTTCAATACTTCACATGGCTTACCACAGAATCATAGACGTGTAGGACTGGAAAGGGCTTTGATCGGTCATCTCGTCCAGTCCCCTACACTGATGCAGGACTGAGGGTCACCCATTCTAGATCATCCCTGCTAGGTGTTTGTCTCACCTGTCTTGAAAAACCTCCACTCACTGAGATGCCATAACTTCCTGGTAATTTGTCGCGGTGCTTAACTACCCTTATGGTTGAACATATTTTCCCTAAGGGTACGTCTAGACTACATGCCTCTGGCGACAGAGGCATGTAGATTAGGGTACCGGACATAGTAAAATGAAGCGGTGATTTAAATAATCGCCGCTTCATTTAAATTTACATGGCTGCCGCGCTGAGCCGACAAACAGCTGATTAGCTGTTTGTCGGCTTAGCGCGATAGTCTGGACGCGTGGGTGTCGACATCAAAGGTATTTGTCGACCACCCAGGTATGCCTCCTGGGATGAGGTTTACCTGGGTGGTCGACAAATGCCTTTGATGTCGACACCCGCGCGTCCAGACTATCGTGCTGAGCCGACAAACAGCTGATCAGCTGTTTGTCGGCTCAGCGCGGCAGCCATGTAAATTTAAATGAAGCGGCGATTATTTAAATCACCGCTTCATTTTACTATGTCCGGTACCCTAATCTACATGCCTCTGTCGCCAGAGGCACGTAGTCTAGACGTACCCTAAGTCTCCATTGCTGCAATTTAAGCCCATAAGAACATAGGAACGGCCGTACTGGGTCAGACCAAAGGTCCATCTAGCCCAGTGTCCTGGCTTCTGACATGGCCAATGCCAAGTGCTCCAGAGGGAATGAACAGAACAGGGAATCATCAAGTGATCCATCCCTTGTGACCCATTCCCAGCCTGTAACAAACAGAAGCTAGCGACACCATTCCTACCCATCCTGGCTAATAGCCATAGATGGACCTAACCCCCATTAATTTATCTGCTTCTTTTTTGAACCCTATTACAGTCCTGGTCTTCACAACATCCTCTGGCAAGGAGTTCCATGGGTTGACAGTCCATTATTTCTTGTCCTGTCCTCAGAAGTTAAGAAATGTATCGCTTTCCTCTTTATAAGTGGCTACGTCTACACTGGCCCCTTTTCCGGAAGGGGCATGTTAATTTCACCTATCGTAGTAGGGAAATCCGCGGGGGATTTAAATATCCCCCGCGGCATTTAAATAAAAATGTCCGCCGCTTTTTTCCGGCTTTTAAAAAAGCCGGAAAAGAGCGTCTACACTGGCCCCGATCCTCCGGAAAAAGCACCCTTTTCCGGAGGCTCTTATTCCTTATTCAAATATTTAAATCCCCCGCGGATTTCCCTACTACGATAGGTGAAATTAACATGCCCCTTCCGGAAAAGGGGCCAGTGTAGACGAGCCCCGTATGTTTAACATACTTGAAGTTGTTATCATGTCTGCCCTTCTCCTTCTACTTTCCAGATGAAATAAACTCAGCTTTTTAAATCTTTCCTCGTCAGTCAGGCTTTCTAGACCTTTCGTTATTTTTGTTGCTCTCTAATAAACTTTCTCCAATTTCCCCACATCTTTCCCAAAGTGTGGTGCCCTGAAGACTGTCCAGATCTTGGAAATATAGCTGTTGAACCAAAAGCTCCGGCATTAACTTAGATATGGGCCACAATGGGACAACCTGTCCTGAGAACACTCATCAGGAAGTCCATTAAAAGCACACATAGATGCATAATAGTATTTCTTCACCACCATCTCTGCTGGGAATTCTGTTGATGGGCGACTCTCTCATTTCACACACCATCTGGAGCTCCTTCAGGAACAGGTGCTTAATTTGGTAAAATATTTCAACTACTCTGACTCAAGAAATACACCCGCTTCCAGCTGCACACGTGCACCGCGGATAGCCCAGGGTGAGGGACGTATATCTCTGGGTGCGTCTGGGTGCTTGTGCACCTGCCTCTCGGCACAAACATGCACTTAGTGAAGAGAAGAGCAGCATGTGGAGAGATTCATCTCTCTCTCTAGAGCCTGAGTCTCATTTACACTCAGACTCAGATTAATGATGCTGCCATAGCGGCCTCCAGGGGCTTGTCAAATGCAAATGATAAGCAGGGCGGAAGTGTTTGAAGGACTTTGTGTGCCAGGCACTTGCCACTGTTAAAGGCCAGGCTGGGTGAACTGTACGTTAGCTCATCTGAACCTGGGCATACATAAAGGATGAATGCCACACACACCCCTTCCCAGGAAGGAGTTACATTGGAGCCTGCGAATCTCTGTCCAGGCCTATGCAAAGGCTAGCAGGCCTCATGATGACTTAAAAGAATATCATTTTCAACTCGAGCTCTCCCATCTCTGAACACATGGGCTATTGCTGCTCTCTGCTTGAATCACCTCTCGGCTGAAAGTCAACAACCATCTCCCCACCCCAGCAATCACAGGAAGGTCAATTCCACCTTCAGGACCCCAGCGAGGCAGGCTCCGAGCTGCAGAGTCCAGCTTGATTTTCACAGAGCCGACCTCAGCAAACACTTTGCCTGATTAGGAGGTGAGAGAAGACAGCCTGTGAATCAGCCCTCAGCTGACAGAGGCTCAGACAAGTGTTTTTTCTGACAACAGTTTCAGCTCCAGCAGACATCAGAACATAAGAGCAGCCAGACTGGGTCAGACCAACAGTCTGTCCAGCCCAGTGGCCTGTCTGCCCACAGTGGCCTCTGGCGCCAAAGAGGGAGTGACCAGAGCAGGGACCTCCCCTGTCATCCATTCCCAGCCCCTGACAAACAGAGGCCAGCGACACCATTCCTGCCCGTCCTGGCTAACAGCCATGGATGGGCCTAACCTCCATGAATCCATCAAGCTCTTTTTTCAACCCTGTTAAAGTCCTGGTCTTCACAACATCCTCTGGCAAGGAGTTCCACAGGTTGACTGTACAGCATGTGAAGAAATACTGCCTTTTGTTTGTTTTAAACCTGCTGCCTGTTCATTTAATTGGTTTTTGTGTTATGAGAGCAAGTAAATAATTTTCCTTATACATTTTCTCCACACCAATCAATACTTTATAGATCTCTGTCATATCCCCCCTTAGTCTCCTCTTTTCTAAGATAAAGATTCCCATTTTCATTCGTCTCTCCTCATATGGCAGCCGTTCCCAACCCCAAATCATTTTTGTAGCCCTTTTATGAACTTTTGCCAAGATGTCTTTTTTGAGATGAGGCAACTACACAGCATTCAAGATGTGAGTCTAACATGGATTTATATAGAGACACTAAGATATTCTCTTTCTTCTTCTCTGGCCCCTTTTTAATAATTCCTAACATTCTATTTGCTTTTTTGACTGCTGCTGCGCATTGAGTAGATGTTTTCAGAAAACTATCCACAATGACTCCAAGATCTCTCTCTCTTGTGGTAATAGCTAATTGAGTCCCCATCATTTTGTACATATAGTTGGGATTATGTTTTCCAATGGGCATTACTTTGCATTTATCAACATTACAATTCACCTGTCATTTTGTTGCCCAATCACTTAGTTTTGTGAGATCCTTTTGAAGCTCTTCACAGTCCGCTTTGGTTTTAACTGTCTTGAGGCGTTGGGTCTCATCTGCAAATGTTGCCACCTCACTGTTTAAGCCCTTCTCCAGATCATTTATGAATTAGGTTGAATGGGACTGGTCCCAGGACAGACCCCTGTGAGACACCACTAGTTACCTCTCTCCATTCTGGAAGCTGAAAATCCCCAGTCAGCCGCCAGCAGAGGCACTGCTCCGCACTAACAGACCATATGTTTCGGGCATGGGAGAGAGGGAAAAGGCTGCATCCAGCACACATGGTATTTGTGTCTTTGAGCAAACACTTGGTTATTTTTAATAGGAGAAAAACTATTGTCCAGCAATAGCAAGAGAGGAGCCGGCAGGACTTACCCCCAGGGGTGTGGAAGGAGAACAAGCTGCCTCCATGGAAGCCGCTGGTCCCGTCATGCGAGGAGACAATGCGAGAGTGGGAGGGGGGCAAGGAGTTTGACTTCTTCAGCCTCTGCTCACACAGGTGACCTGCAAGGGAAGCACAGAGCTGGCGATGAAGAGCAGGCTCCCATCAAACCTCCTGTCATGGAGATGGCAGCTCAAATTAAGGTACATGGACACCAGCTACATAGCTGGAGTTGTGTGTCTTAATCAACCTTCCGCAGAAGTAGTGACGTGGCCTGAGATACAGCTTCTGAATGTAAGGACACTCTCACAGTGCTACACATGTATGTTTTCATGTGTCCAACTCCTGCAAAGGCCCTGGTAGCAGAAATACCTGAGCTGCTTAGGCATCTGAAAATATTAACACCGGCTGTGAACACATGAACATTATCCACCCAGGCGTGTGCCCTGAAGCGCTCACAAGGCCAGCGTCTCTGCCACTCTGATCTGGAGTCTGCTTCCGCCAGCTCTGCTGAGAACACGGCTCCGGGGCTGACAGCCGGTCACACGTTCTCCCAGTGCAAACCCGCAGCCCAACAGAGCCCGTCTCAGACAGAGATGAACGTGACTTCAGATCACCTTGCTGAGCATTTCTAGTCTGCCACAAATCAGAAAAAAATACCCTGCACTAAAGACGCCATTGAACACCATTGACAGCTAATCCCCTCCGCGTGGACAGCAATGGAAGGATTAGCCACTAGCACCTCTTCTTGCAGCTCTGTTTAGAGGAGGTTACGGTCAATTTGAAAAACAACCCTTTGATGGGAGATGTTCTGAGTAACAGCCGGGATTACTAGAGCTGACGGAGGCTTAAGACGTCGTTGCTGGTTTGTCTACTGCGCATGTGGCCGTGCTTTGTGTTCAGTCGGTGTTGCTGCTGCTCCCCGTGCAGTTTCCCTTCATTGTTCGTGTGGGTCTTTCACACGGCAACCAGGTGGAAGAGCAGTTTTAAAACAGGAACACGGGGTTGCAACAGGGTAAGGATAAGAAATCTGAAACCTCTTTGAGTTCACTTTCTGAAACTGACCAGATGTCAAACTGAGACAGGCGTGGTGCAGCAAGAGAAGACTGGGTTACAAATGCCCTTGTTTAGCTATAATGAGCAGTCCTGTGGAACGAGGTGTAACGGTAGTTCAAATTAGAACTACCTACTCCGTGCCACATGTAGCCGCGGGCACGGAGTCCGCATTAACGGGGATTTAAAAATGGCGGCGCCTGGCAAGATGCAAATGAAACCCGGGATATTTAAATCCTGGGCTTCATTTGCAACTTCGAATGACTACATTAACCACCCTAGTTCGAACTAGGGTGGTAGTGTAGACATACCCTTACAGACTAACAAATATATATTATAGCATGAGCTTTCATGGGCAAAATCCACTTCTTCAGATGAGTTGGAGTGGAAATTACAGAATACAGGGTATATATAACAGCAAAAGCAGTTACCTGTCTATTGCGGGACCAGTGTTAATGAAGCTAATTAAGTCAGGGTGGATGTGTCCCATTCATAGCTCTTGATGCGGAAATATGAATATCAAAGGCAGGGGAAATTGCCTCTGTAGTGAGTTAACTTGTTAAGATCTTTATTCAAGTCTAAGTTGATAGTATTGAACTTGTAAATGAACTCTAGTTCAGCTGTCTCCCCTCTGTAATTGGGTGATAAAATTCCTTTGTAGAAGAACAGCTACTTTAAAATGCATTATTGAATGTTCAGGGTGGTTAAAATGTTCCCCTACGTGTTTATGTGTGTTACCATTCCTGAGCTCTGATTTGTGTCCATTGATCTTTTGGTGCAGAGATTGTCCGGTTTGGCCAGTGTACATGGCAGAGGGGCATTGCTGGCACTGGATGGCATAGATCACATTGGTGGAAGAGCAGGTGGATGAGCCTCTGGTGTTGAAGCTTATGAGGTGTGCGCTGGTGTCGCTTATGTAGATGTGAGGACAAGGTTGGCACCAGGGTTCCTAGGTGGGTGTATCTGAGGTGCATTGTGTGGCTGCTGATGAGTATTTGCTTCAGGCTGGGCGGCTGTTTGCTACAGACTAACACGGTTACCCCTCTGAGACTTAGTTAGCTCCATATTGGTCTCCCTCAATGACATCCAGCTTACAGACCAGGCCCACTGTTCAACACTTCAAGGCCCAATTTCATGAGGAATTTTTAAAGTGATACTAATGCTATTGTGAAATCAAACAAAATTTTCCAGAGAAATCAGAGTGGCAACTTTATTGATAAAGCATGGTGGGGGAGGGTTGGTTGGTGACAGTGGTGGGTTTTTGTGAGTGTTTGTCCTTTGCTAATCAGTTTCCTTTACTGGGTTTGTATTCAGCTGTTCTCTGGGTTATGAATCTCAGATTCCCCTTCTCAGGAGCTTATCACACGCTTGCAGGCAAAGTATGAAAAAGACAATAGAAGATATCATAGAATGGAGCCAATCTTTCTTCTGAAGATAAGATTTTAAAACCTGGAGTCACTGCACATTTATAAGATGGTGAATTAAAAATATAAAAAGTATCTAATCAATTCCAGGAAGCATAATGTTCCTACAAGTTTGATTTTCTTATATGTACAGCTTTGTGCAGCTTGCCTGTTTCTCTCATGTTTCGGAGTTATTTTGCTAGCACCTAATTGACTGTCACTGTTTCCATATTGTCTGCCTCAAAGCTGCCTTAGCTTGTACATTTGTAAACAAGCAGGCAGAAAACTCCAAACAGAAGTAATGAGCTGTGTATTTCCTCCTCTTCCTGTCGCCTGGCATCATTGCTTACTGTAGGCGGAGGGTGGGTTCGGGCTAACAGAAGGCTAGCATTTACAACCTGTGGATTTTTTTCAAGCAACTGAAAATTCTCTCAGCAGCCCCAGCCCAGAGCGCTGCTGGGTGTCAAAAGAGAGTTTTCTTTCCGTAGAGGCATAGGAACCTGTGGGGCCGGATCCATTGCTCCCCTGGCACCACAGAGGTGTGTTTCGTTTTGCCAGAATAAAACAATTTGGGAAATATTGCAAAGAGTTACAGCCATTTTTAGTGCAGGACCCACTGATGGCCGTGGACAGAGACACTTCCGACCCAGCCTAGCGCTTCTGTGACACTCGGTGCACATCTCCACTGCAGCGTTATCTCAAATACGCAAGTGCCTGTCTATACAGCAAGCCCATTATTTCAAAATACTTTCAAAGTAAAGGGCCTCTTTCTCTGACTCCTGTAACCTCCTTCCATGAGGAGTAAGGGAAGTTGGAGGAAGAGCGCTCTTCCTTCCACTTCCTGCTGCGGAGACAGCGCCAAAAGCCGCGTTACGTTATTTCGACTTCAGCGACGCCATTAGCATAGCTGAAGCTGCGAAGCTTCATTCGACTTTTGCTCACAGCGGCATGGGCCTCCAAAGAAAGACGACAACAGTTAGTGCTGGGATAGGGCGCAGGGGCAGAGGGGTGGCTGTTATTAAAGAAGGGTTCAACAGAAGGCACTTGCAGAACCACTGAAATTAGACAAGCTGCGAGTACCACCACCAGACCATTCCCAGCTCCCTTTCCCTGGCTGGAAAGCAGACACAACCCACCCCAACATGCTGACTGTCGGCTAATTGAAACTCTGGGTTAAAGGCCAGCTGGCTTTCATCTAAGGCTGTAGAGCAAACTCACTTTCTCTCTCTGTCAGTGGTCTCTGTGCCACTGCATGGGACAGCGACCCACACCCAGTACAATAGTGATAGAAATGTAGCCGTGTTAGTCTGGTGTAGCTGAAACAGAAATTGTTTCCTTTGGTATATATGGTTGTGACTATTTTCTTCCACTACTCGATCTGAGGAAGTGGGTCTGGCCCACAAAAGCTCATCACCTAATAAACCATCTTGTTAGTCTTTAAAGTGCTGCCTAGTCCTGTCTTTTGTTTCAGCCATATCCAGTAGGTGTGTGGGTCGCATTCGTTACCTGGAAGTCCTCTAGATCATCACTTGACACCTCTGAAAACCCAGCACCTTAGTAGCCCAAACTGTTGGTGGGAACTGCATAGTTTTCCTCCCTTTGCATGGTGATTTGCTACAGCTGGAAAGCACTACACCAGTACTAACTGTATTATTGCATCCTGGTGCAGGTAAAAGTAGCTCTCTCTTGGGAGGTGAGATAAGCAGCCGCCAAAGAGATTCCTGGCTATGCCTAGAATGATGCTAGAACTGCAGGGATGCAGCTAAACATCCAGGCTGTGTCTACATTGGCATACCTTTCCGGAAAAGGGATGCTAATGAGACACTTCGGAATTGCAAATCCGCGGGGGATTTAAATATCTCCCGCGGCATTTGCATTTACATGGCTGCCGCTTTTTTCCGGCTCGGGGTTTTTGCCGGAGAAAAGCGCCAGTCTAGACGCGATTCTCCGGAAAATAAGCCCTTTTCCGGAAGATCCCTTATTCCTACTTGAAAGTAGGGCTTATTTTCCGGAGAATCGCGTCTAGACTGGCGCTTTTCTCCGGCAAAAACCCCGAGCCGGAAAAAAGCGGCAGCCATGTAAATGCAAATGCCGCGGGGGATATTTAAATCCCCCGCGGATTTGCAATTCCGAAGTGTCTCATTAGCATCCCTTTTCCGGAAAGGGATGCCAATGTAGACACAGCCCCAGAGTTAAGTGTCCAAGTGTCCAGTGCTAAAGAAAACATGAGTAATCGTGAGTTACTCACTTTCGGTACGAAACAAATTTTCACCAGGAAACACGGTGACGCAGACTCAGTAACTGGGATTCTTACCAACATTGGCCAAGTTCAGGTGGAGTCGGCCTTTCACGACTGCGTAGACACCAATGGGCTTCACGGAGCCATGTCTGAGAACGTTGCCGCTCGTCACGGTTGCGTCCTGCTCGTACTCAGTTGTCATCACTTCCAGCTCATGCAGGGCCTGAACCGCTGTCCGGCCCTGGCGCAGCAAAGGCTGTGGGGCAAGAGGAATGTATCCTGAAGCCAAAGCAAGGCGGGTGGTTGTTTCCATCAGGAGGCGTTGCCCAGAACGGTGGGGGCCCAGGAGAGACCATTGGTTTTTGGCGGGCAAGTGGTTTGTTGCGTCTCTGCCGATGGTTCTCAAACGTTAGCAACCCAGGGACCCCATTTTGATTTACAATTTTTCACAGACCTCCAAGTTGGCTTCTAATTTCCCCCTGCAATGCTCAACTCCCGCTCAGCCCCAGGCACCGCCCCCATTCCACCCCTTTCCCCCATTTCCTCCCCCCCTTCTCTGCTTCTTTGTGCACTCTGTGGCCACTCCGCCCCCCCCCCCCATGGGAGGAGCCTGTATTCAGAGCAAACAGTCTTCATGAGCCTGTGTGTGCATGTGACACTAGGGTTACCAGATAGACCCCCCTCAAAAAAACAGACACACTTGATTGGGGGGGGCATCCGGAAGGGAGGCAGAGCTGGCTGGGAGGAAGGGGGGGTGGGAAGCAGAGTTAGGGGAGGACGGGGGCCACAAGGCTGGCCGGGAGGAAGGGGGGCCAGGAGGAAGAGGGTGCGGGAAGCACAGCTGGGGGGGGTCGGGGGCCGCAAGGCTGGCCAGGAGGAAGGGGGGCACTGAGAGGAAGAGGGGGCGGACTCCCAGCCGCTCCCCCACCCACACCAGGCTTCCATCCGGTGTGCAGCCGGAAAAATCAGAAAATACCAGACATTGCACATGTCAGGGATTGTCTGATTTTTTTTTTACCGGACAAAGAGTGCAAATACCAGACTGTCCGGTACAATAACGGACACCTGGCAACCCTGTGTGACACAGGCGACATGGGCAAGGGGACAGTTCCATCCAACACTGAGATAAAGGGGGGTTCATTACAGCCTCCCCTTCCTCAACTCAGATCTCAGCTTCTCCCGGCTTATGCCAGAGCCCCTACAGCATGAAGCTGGCTTTCCTGAAGCTAGCACTGGGCTCCAAGGTCACAAATGCTGACCACACTTTGGAACTTTGTGCTTTGACTGTTTTTATTTAGGTTTTGCTCCAGGAAACTCTAGTTTCACCGTTGCCCTCCCTTGACTAGCACGTCCTCGCTGTGAAGTGTAATGAGCTCCCATCATGCAGGGACTGGCAGGCTAATTACACCGCACCACTTAAAAGCACCTTTTGGTGGTTGTTTACACTCATTTGTGACATCTCTGGGGTTTCCCAAGGCTCATAAGAGCATTAATGGGGAGGTATTGTTTTGAGATGAGCCAAATCAGCTGGGAGAAAGAACTTAAGAGAAAAAATTTAAATGGTAATTGAGAATTATTCGAGAATACTTTAGTAGAGGCCCAAAAATCACAATCAAGAAACAAAGCTACACTGGGGTTTAAAAAAAATCCTGACTTGGAGAAAAAGTAAAAGGATAGATAGATAGATAGATAGATAGATAGATAGATAGATAGATAGATAGATAGATAGATAGATAGATAGATAGATAGATAGATAGATAGAAAACAAATGGAAAAGAGGAAAGTTGTTATAAACAAACATGAATTAGGATATAGAATATTTCTATATTCTAGAGAATATAGAAATTGATAAGGAAAACAAAAAGGTCAAAAAGAAAATTAATGGACAACAAAGTTAAAGACATTAAGGAGTTTTTAAAGTGTATGAGAAACAAAAAGAAATCGTAACAGTGATGTTGGTCCATAAATAGATACGAATAGTAGAACTGTCAATAATAGTGCACAAAAGACAGAAGAGTTTAGTCAACATTTCTGCTCTGTATTTGGGAAAAAACCACAGATGAAGTATTCAGATCAGAAGGTCATGAAATACTTTCCATTCCAATAGTACCACAGGAGGATGTAAAAAAACAACAACTAAAGGTAAAGATTTTTAAAACAACAGATCCAGATAACTGATATCCAAGAGCTTTAAAAGAAATGGCTGAAGAGCTCACTTGCCCAGTAATGTTGATTTTTCACTTAGTCTTGGAACACTGATGGAAGAAAGTTAACATAGTGCCCGTGTTCACTTTTAAAATAAGGTGACCTGGATAATTATATGCCTGTCACCTAGGTAAAATGATGGCTGATACAGGACTCAGTAAAAATAAAAGAAGGGTGATACAACTATTTTCATTGTTGGCATTATTTATATGATCTACATCAGTGGTCCCCAACGCAGTGACGCCCGCTGGGGCATTTATGTGCACCCGCCGAGTGACCAGGGCCGGCCCAAGCCATTCTGCGCCCCGGGCAGCAGGCGTGGAACGCATGCACGACTCCACCCCCGGGTGCATGGCACATGCGCAGCCCTGCCCCCCGGCGCGCTGAGCACCATACAGCTGCCATCAGGCGTGCGGCACCTGATGGCAGCTTTAAGGGGTGCCGCGCAGCTCCCGGTCCCAGGCGCCCCCCATAGGTTGGCACCCCGGGCAGCTGCCCAGCTAGCCCCCCCCTTAATCTGGCCTTGTGCGCAGTGCATGCGTGGCCTTGCCCCCAGGCGCGTGGTGCATGCGCAGCCCCTCCCCCCACGCGTGTGGCACGTGAGCGGCCCCGCCCCTGGGCACCCGGCAGCCCCAAAAGGTTGGGGACCACTGATCTACATGGTGCTTGGTCCTGCTGTGCAGGCAAGGGACTGGACTCGAAGACCTCTCAAGTTCTAGGATTCTACAGGATTATTAGTTTGACTGACGCTAACCTGGACGCTAACCTGGGTACTGCACAACATTTTGATTAAGAAACCCAAATGATACAAAATCAACATGACACACATTAAAAACTGGCTCCCTGATAGACCTCAAAATGTAACCGTAGCTGGGCAGCCATCAGCAAGAGAGTGTTCCTAGTTGATTCCCTCAGAGATCAGCCTTTGGGGTTTTGACATTTTTATCAATGACTTGGAACTAAACAAAGCCAAAACTAAACAAAATAAGGAAGTTTGTCAATGACACAAAGATTGGGGCAAGGGTAAATAATAAAGGGGTCAGGTGGATGGCTTAGGAAGGAGGGATGTAGGCCAGGCTTATAGAATGGAAGGACTCTATTTGGGAAGCAGTAATACTGAAAAAGACTGGTGGTCACAATGGATAATCAGCTGAAGGTAAGCTAACAATAGGACGCTTTGGATAATGCAGAGTTTGAATATATAAACAGGATAGTATCGAGTTGGAGTAGCGAAGTTTTACAGGTTGAACCTCTCTAGTGCAGAACTCTCTGGTCCGGAAACATCCATCGTCCGGAATGATTGTAGTTTGCCAGGTGTCCACTTAGCATGGGTGTGGCCAAGTTTCCTGCAGTCCCATAAAGTTGGTTTACAGCCACCAGCCTGGCTCTCTGTGTTCTGTGCTGTTATTTTGCTCTAATTTACCCCTACATGTCCTCTAACAGCCCAGCAAGCAGTGGCAGTGTTGGTAATGCTGCTAGACAATATTGACCTCCCCTCCTTCAGAAAATTCTCTTGTTCAGAACTGGTCAGGTCCCAAGGGTGCCAGATTAGAGAGGTGCAGCCTGTATTACCTCTATATTTGTCCTTGGTGTCCAGTTCTGAATGTGCATAAGTCAAGGAAGGTGATGAAAAATTGGAGAGGGTTCAGAAAGCAGTCATGAAAATGACTAAAGGACTAGAAACCATGCTGTAGAGTGGAAGACTCAAAGAGTTTAGCTCATCACAGACTATGTCTACAATACAGAGTTTTTGCGGGAAAATGGCTGTTTTTCCACAAAAACTCGTGGAGTGTCCACACCTCAAGTGTGTTTTTGCACAAGTAAATCAAAAGATCAGAGGGGTTGTTGTGCAAGTGGTAATCCTCATTCGACAAGGAAGAATGCCTTTTTCCACAAGAGCTCTTGCACGAAAAGGCGTGTGTGGATGGGGAAGAGGGTTTTTTGTGCAAGAAGAGGGAAGAGGAAAAAGCACAGGTGCCCTGGTGGCCATTTTGTCCATAGATATCACTGCTTACTTGCAAGGGAGCATCCAGGCAGTCTGGACACTCTCTTGCACAAAAGCGCATTGCTTTTTCAATGCGCTTTTGCAATGTGGACGCTGAAGATCTCTTCCGAAAAAAGCTTCTTGCACAAGAAGCATGCAGTGTAGACATAGCCATAGGCTGTCTAGACTGCATCCCTTTTCCATAAAAGGGATGCAAATTAGACACATCACAATTGAAAATGAAGCGGGGATTTAAATCCCCCCCGCTTCATTTGCATAAAAATGGCTGCCGTTTTTTTCCGGCTCAGAGCTTTGCCGGAAAAAAACGCCAGTCTAGACGGGGATCTTTCGGAAAATAAAGCCTTTTCCAAAAGATCCCTTATGCCTCTTAAAATAAGGAATAAGGGATCTTTCGGAAAAGGCTTTATTTTCCGAAATATCCGCGTCTAGACTGGCGCTTTTTTCCGGCAAAGCTCTGAGCCAGAAAAAAGCGGCAGCCATTTTTATGCAAATGAAGCGGGGGGGGATTTAAATATCCTCGCTTCATTTGCAATTGCGATGTGTCTAATTTGCATCCCTTTTCCGGAAAAGGGATGCAGTCTAGACACAGCCATAGTGTATAGCTACGTGGCGATCAGAAAGGGGCTAATCGAGGGCTGCTCTGTCTCGCAAAAAGGGCTTACCGAGTTCCGGTGCCAAGAAGGTGAGGCTTTACAATTGCAACTACAGAAGGTTCCTTCCCTGGGTTTTTTTACTGTGTAAATTGGAGGCTTTGGCCTTTTTCTCCATTAGTAACAGCTTTGGACTTAGCATGCGAGAAGTTTCATACCTTCAGCTTCATGGCAGCAGATCCAACGAGGAGCAATGAATCTCCGTCCCAAACATCGATCTGGAGGTTGTGGTCAGCTATATAACGTACAAACCAGCGTTGTTCTCCTGGTTTCAGAAAGGCAGGGTCCACCATATACTTTAGCTGAAACCCTGCAGATCCTGCAGGAAAAGGACCAAGTAAATTAACCCTTCATGGCGTCTCAGGAGACTCCTTGAATCGGCCTCGTTAGTGCTGATCCTCTGCGTAGGAATGTAAATGTAACATGCCCATCTTTGCATGTATCCCTGCCAAACTGACATTTCCACTTTCTGCATCTGATGAAGTGGGTTCCAGCCCATGAAAGCAGATGCCCAAATAAATGTGTCTCTAAGGTGCCACAGGCCACAAACCTATGGATCAAACCATTTATGAACTACCAGAATTCATCACTTTTAAGTTTGTGTTGGGAGTTACATCCATCCCCCCAAAAAATTAAGTTAACATGGATTTTCCTTATTAATTTCATTGTACAGTTCCTTCCCCATGTGGAATAGTAAAACTAAAACTGCTCGGTAGGAGGCAGGCTATTCGTTTTCCATCTCTTGAGACAATAATTTTAAAAAATTCATTTTGCTAAGAGAATCTGATTGCATTACTACAGGCTGGTTGCTTAGATGCCTTCTCTCTCTCTCTCTCTTTACATCTGCTTGGCTATGGCTGGAGTCAGCAGTCCAGATTTCTGAATGTATCACTGACACTTATTGATGTTTTGCCTTCTGCCTTGACATTTTGAATACTTTTAATTATATGGTGTATAAACTAATGGACACTGGATATTATAGCAGATACGAGTCCATTACCTTGACTTGGATCTAAGCCTAAATCCGATTGACAAAAATCCCATTTGAACAATTAAAAACATTATTTAAGTCTCCTAGTGGAGTTTCCTCCTACCATAACCCACTAGCCGAGCAAGAAAGAAACCATTTTGCTGATAAACAGCAAGACCGGCTTAAGGCGTTGATACGTGTTTCAATATTCATTATTAAACCTTAGAGAAAGGCTCAGATGATTGGAAGAATTCAGCCCCATAGGAATAGAGCTGTATCCCATCTCCAACCGGCAGACACTTCAAAGGAAAGGGCAAGAAAGCCCCTAGAAAGTAACTGAAGAATGGTCAAGCCATAAGGAGGTTTTCTTCCTAGCCCCAATGAGTTGGCTTGGATATCCATACCCCATATAAATCTGTATCCTCTCTGATGCAATTCTTGTTGAGTGCAGTTCGGACTCTTGGATTAAATGCTGTATTGTAGCAATGAGTTTCACAAGTTAGTTACGCGTTGCATATCTAAAAAGGTTTCCTTGCACCTGTTTTAAATTTGCTGCCTTTGATTTACCTTTTGTTAGCATCCTGGATCAAGGGAATTAGAGTGCCTTATGTACCCTCGCTACCCTGTTCATTATTTACTATAGCTCTGCTAGGTCTCCCCTCACCCTGCTGCATTTGGACATCTCACAGAACTCCTAAACAATTAGCTACAGTGTCCAGGACCTCCGCAGAGGACATGCCATCTAGCAAGTGCTGTAAGATCCCTCCTTTTTCAAACACCCGTGCACCACTAGCGCTTACCGCTCTTAAGGGTTCCATCTTTCTCGATCTGGACTAAGACATAGGAAGAGGCAGCCGAACTGGCTGTCCCAGAGTGGTCCATCTTGACCAGCTGCAATCGTGGTGTTGTGACGGGTGGGAAACGGTAAAACTGGAAGGTGAAATACATGGTCCTTGGCCATGCTGTCCCCATGCCATCCTGTGGGATCCTTGACCAAAAAAAAAAAAGGTGTCTGGATTAACTCCTCTTGTCACCATTTGTATGTGCTTCACAAGTGCTTGTGAACCACTTGCGAAGAAGAACTGAGGAAGATCCATGATATTAAGTGTGTTCAGACTGGTTTGGGAGGCTTCCTTTGAAGTCGTCTTGATGGGGAAGAAGAGATTTGGTTTTGCTTTCAATAAACTGGTAGTACACGTGACTTCTGCTCTTTGGTACAGAATTCCCAGCTTCATGACCAGTTGGGAATGGTATTTTGCTTCCGAATTACAAGCGCTCTGTAACCAATGGTAAATACATGAATGGTGTATAATCAAGATAAAACCACTGCCACGGAAAAACCTTTCCAAGTGAAACTTGCCTGTCTGTAAATAAGGATCAGAGGGGTAGCCGAGTTAGTCTTTAAGGTGCTACTAGACTAGCCGTTGTTTTTTAAGGTTTTCCTGTTGCAGACTAACAAAACACGTAGATGGTGTCATGAGCTTTCGTGGGCAAAACCCACTTCTTCAGATGACCGGAGTATAATAAGTCCAGATCCAAGAATAAATAAGAGAAGGGGGGGGGGAGGAAAAAGGGGAGAAGAGGAAGAAAAAAAGAGACAGTGAGTAGATAGTTCAAATAGTTACAAGAGGCTATCTACTCACTGTCTCTTTTTTTTTCCTTCTCCTCCTCCCCGGCCTTCCCCCTGCCCCCTTTCCCTTATTTATTCTTGGATCTGGAGTTATACTCCGGTCATCTGAAAAAGTCTAGTAGCGCCTTGAAGACTAACAAAACACGTAGATGATGTCATGAGCTTTTGTGAGCGAAACCCACTATTTGTGGGGTTTTTAAGTTTTTCCTGTAAATACGGAGTTATGCAGTAATTATTTTTACATTACAGTCTGGCTAATGTGACCAAAAAAATTAATTTGGAGCAGTCTCGAGGCATAAAACAACAACTACGGGTATGTCTACACTTGCACCCTCTTTCAAGAGAGGGATGCAAATGAAGACACTTGAAATTGATTGAAGACAGGATTTAAATATCCCATGCTTCATTTGCATATTAGCATTATGGCGCTATTTCGAAATAACAGACGCTGTTAAGATGCCGTTATTTCTAGAGAAAACCCTTCTCTTGAAATAACTGGTAAACCTCATTGTATGATGAATAAGGGTTATTTCAAGGGAAGGGTTTTCTCTCAAAATAACCGCATCTTAACAGAGTCTGTTATTTCAAAATAGTGCCATAACGTGAATATGCAAATGAAGCACAGGATATTTAATCCTGGCTTCATTTGCGATTTCAAATGTCTTCATTTGCTTCTCTCTCTTGAAAGAGGGTGCAAGTGTAGACATACCCTACAACGGACCGTTCATTTTCTCACAGGCACTTCTGGTGCTTTTGTTACCACGGCAGTTGCTCACACGTGCCTCGGCCACGCAAGGTGACATTCTTAAGGAAGAGGCATGGGAGACAGGTGCCAGGTCCCGTCAGACTCATCAGGCCAAGGAGCTGCTTCAGATCAGTTATGGAAACGGATGCTATTGCGAGAGGAGACGTGAATCCAGCCTGCACATGGGACAGTGGGACTTCCAGGCACTACCTGCTGAAGGCAAGGAACTGCAAAATGATTTCATTGCTTTGCAAGAAGTCAGCTTCTTCCCTTTGAGGGTTGAAGTTCACGGAGTCTGTGGGGTCCACAACTTCTGCTGGCTCCTTGTTACAATCCAGGATTTCCGGAAAGCCAGCGGCATGCAAGCGAGAGAGAGAGGCCCGAGTGAGGACCGAGCTAGAACTGAAACAAAAAGGTCTTTGAGTTTCCTGGGGCCTTGTCTACATGGCCACGTTTTGTCCCCCAAAACTGCCTTTAGTTGACAAAACAGTGGGAGCGCACACACTACGATGCAACTTTTGTCAGGAAAAACACCCAGTTTTGGCAACAAAAATCTTGCAGGCCTGTGAGGGAATTTTGACTTTTCCCCTCCCTTTATTATCAGCAAAGAGCCAGTGTGGACTCTGCTGTTTGTTTTATCCAGAGAACTGGCTTCCACCAGTATCCCACAATGCTTGCCCTGATGCCTCTGATCAGTGTTTTGGGATCTCTGCTGCCCCGCAGGCCTGCACCCCTCCCCTTTTAAACCTCCAGTAAATGTCTGACAGCTGAGTGAGCTGCTCTGTTTGGGGAACAAACAAAGAGCAAATCATGGGAGTGTTCCTGTTCTGCCCTGCTAGGAACACAGCGACAGGCAGGCTGCTGTTGCAGGGGGAGGGCTGGAGAGACGGCTTTGCCATCCCTCAGCACAGAAGGCTCCCAGAGGTAACCATCATGCTGCTCCCAGCAGCTGAGAATGCTGGGGGAGAACTTAGAGAGAATCCCAAGAAGTGCAGGAATCAGCTCTGCCTTCCCCCCACACTGCACTATGGGATGCTTACCCACAATGCATTGCCCTGTTGGCAGGGGAGCTAGCCACGTGGCCATGCAATGTGGACAATAGGAGGCAGAAAAACTGGTTTGACCGGTTTTCACTTTTGGCGACTTTTGCACGTCGACAGCACTTTTGTCACCAAACCCACCCCAGCGTAGACACAGCTTGGGACCAAACATGACCCTTTCTGCCAGGTCCCTCTTGTTATCCTGGCGGAGACCTGTGTGAGCCAGAAGCAGTCAGGGAGCTTTGCAGTCAGAGTGCACAGGCCCGTTGACCATCCCTGAACTCCGCCCCCGTATGTTCGCATGACTCAGGCAGCAGGTTGCGCCCCCCACCTCCAGCCCCCTTGGCACCTCACCTCCTACTCTGGGTTCCCATGGCAACGATAGGAGCGTGCACAGGAGCAAAAGGCAGCTCCTGCAGCTGGTCACTTGCTGAGGAATCCAGGACCAAGGCGCCGTGGCCGAGCTCAGCCTCCAGGTGAGCTATGCCGCCGCCACTGCCTCCGTATGGCTCCTGCTGACAAACAAGGACACCCCGTGAAACTGACAGTCCCCGGATGGGAGGCGCTAGGGCAGCAGTTTCCAAATAACGGGCCGGGACCCAGCACTGGGGGGTGGGACGTCGGGCGCTGGGGCTCGTTGCTGCAGGGGGGTCAGGTGAGCAGCCGAAGTCAGCTCCCTGCCAGTCCTGGCCCTGCAGACTGTGCTGCACCCCAGAAGCAGCTAGCAGCAGGCGTGTCTCCTACATGTGTGTGTTGGGGGAGCGCACAAGGCTCTGTGCACTGCTCCTGCCCTGAGCACCAGCTCCACATTCCCATTGGCTGGGAACCTGCTGCCGGCTGCTTCTGGGGGCAGCATGGTCTGTGATGCCAGGAGAGGCAGGAAGCTGCCTTAGCCCCCCTGCACCGCAGAGCAGGAGCTGCTCGAGGCAAGCCCCTCGTGCCCCAGCCCTGACCTCTCCCCACAAAGCCGGAGCCCCCTCCAACCATCCAAATCTCATTCCTCAGCCCCAGCTCGGAGCCCGCGCTCCGGTCACATTCCGTTGGGCCGTGGCATCAATGATTTTCTTCAACTGGGTCACGAGGCAAAAAGTTTGTAAAGTGCTGGCCAAGAACGCATTGGAGGACAGTGAAGGAGCTGCCCTGGCCAGGCTGCCAGGCTCACCCACACTGCCAATTGTCCCCCTCGCAGGGCAGGGGGCGGGGCGGGGGGGTTAGAGAGAGGCAGGGCAGGCAGCCAGGTCCCCATCTGTTCTCAGCAGAAGTGCTGTCTGCTCAGCTGAGCAGAAGAGGAACTGCACCTTTCACAGCTCATAGACCTCTAATGCACAGGTCACCAGGCAGGGCACAAGCAATGGGGGAAGAGCAGAACCCCAGAGTGCCTCCCTCCCCCTCCTTTCCCCACCACAAGACCCAACACAGCCTCTCTGTAAAGGAACGTGCCCTGAGCGCACAGAGCTCCTGCCTTCTCCCAAACCTGGCGCGCATGCACACACACACACACACAGACACGCGCACACACACGCATACGCACACACACGCGCGTGCGCGCGCACACACACACACACGCACCCATTGTGGCTGCAGTGACCACAGGAGTTGACACTGGCCTCGTCGTTACTGTCCAGATATCTGTGGGAAGGCGCCCACACCCCACACGTGCATGTGAGACTATTGCTCTCTGCCAGGGCTAGCCAGAGCAGGGCCCCCCCCCACCGACCCAAAGAGGAGCCTTACTGCACGTCTGCGCTGGCTCATCCCAGGGGACCGGGGCACCGGAGAGCCAGTTTGCCGTTGAAACGGGGGGTTGGATGAGGGGCTGACAGGAGGAGAACGTGGTGATGCAGACAACTGGGATAGCGACAGCTGGAAAAAAAGCCAGAACAATAAAGAGGATATTAACTCTACTAGTGATGCTGCTGGAGAAGCCTGTGCAAAATCTTGCTGGATTAGGAGCGTCAGAAACTCCAAGATACGTGGCAGCTTATGTGAAGGGTCTGTAAAATGTGTAGGGTCAGGGAGGATGTGCATTTAGACTGAACTGAACTGCCCCTGTTCTTGAAAAACAAGGAGTGGTCCTGTGGCACCCCGGAGACTAACCAAAATACATCGAATCCTGAGCTTTAACGGGCAAAGCCCAGTTCCTCAGATGAATTGGAGTGGAAATAAGAGAAACCAAGAGATATCTAGAACAGCAGAAGAAGTACATATTAATGAGACTAATTAAGTGGGCTGGATGTGTCCCATTTGTAGCTTTTGATGTGGACATGTGGATGTTAAAGACAGGAGAAATTGGCTTTGTAATGCGCCAACCAGTTAACATCGTTGTTCAAGTCCAAGGTAATGGTATCAAGTCAGTTCTGTTCAGGTAAGCAGTGCAGTTTGGACATTTATAGGTTCTAGACATGCCTGGACTACACTTCCTAATTCAGCTGCAGATGCAGCAGTGTGCTCCTATATCGTTTTGCAGAAAAACCCACATATATTCCAACAGTAACAGGAAACTTGGAAATGGCAGAGATGCTTAACGACGTCTTTGTTTCAGTCTTCACCGAGAAGTCTGAAGGAATGACTAAAATAGTGAATGCTAGTGGGAAGGGGGTAGGTTTAGAAGATAAAATAAAAAAAGAACAAGTTAAAAATCACCTAGAAAAGTTAGATGCCTGCAAGTCACCAGGGCCTGATGAAATGCATCCTAGAATACTCAAGGAGCTGATAGAGGAGGTATCTGAGCCTCTAGCTATCATCTTTGGAAAATCATGGAAGTGGGAGAGATTCCAGAAGACTGGAAAAGGGCAAATATAGTGCCCATCTATAAAAAGGGAAATAAGAACAACCCAGGAAACTACAGACCAGTTAGTTTTACTTCTGTGCCAGGGAAGATAATGGAGCAAATAATTAAGGAAATCATCTGTAAACACTTGGAAGGTGGTAAGATGATAGGTAACAGCCAGCATGGATTTGTAAAGAACAAATCATGTCAAACCAATCTGATAGCTTTCTTTGATAGGATAACAAGTCTTGTGGATAAGGGAGACGCGGTGGATGTGGTATACCTAGACTTTAGTAAGGCATTTGATATGGTCTCGCATGATCTTATCATCAATATACTAGGCAAATACAACTTAGATGGGGCTACTATAATGTGGGTGCATAACTGGCTGGATAACTGTACTCAGAGAGTAGATATTAATGATTCACAATCCTGCTGGAAAGGTACAACAAGTGGGGTTCCACAGGGGTCTGTTTTGGGACAGGCTCCATTCAATATCTTCATCAACGATTTAGATATTGGCATAGAAAGCTTATTAAGTTTGCAGATGATACCAAGCTGGGAGGGGTTGCAACTAATCTGGAGGATAGGGTCATAATTCAAAATGATCTGGACAAATTGGAGAAACGGTCTGAGGTAAACAGGATGAAGTTTAATAAAGACAAATGCAAAGTGCTCCACTTAGGAAGGAACAATCAGTTTCACACATACAGAATGGGAAGCGACTGTCTAGGAAGGAGTACAGCAGAAAGGGATCTAGGGGTTATAGTGAACCACAAGCTAAATATGAGTCAACAGTGTGATGCTGTTGCAAAAAAAGCAAACATGATTCTGGGATGCATTAAGAGGAGTGTTGTAAGCAAGACACGAGAAGTCATTATTCCGCTCTACTCTGCGCTGGTTAGGCCTCAATTAGAGTACTGTGTCCAGTTCTGGGCACCACATTTCAAGAAAGATGTGGAGAAATTGGAGAGGGTCCAGAGAAGAGCAACAAGAATGATTAAAGGTTTAGCGAACATGACCTATGAAGGAAGGCTGAAAGAATTGTGTTTATTTAGTTCAGAAAAGAGAAGATTGAGGGGGGACATGATAGCAGTTTTCAAGTATCTAAAAGGGTATCATAAGGAGGAGGAAGAAAACTTGTTCATCTTGGCCTCTGAGGATAGAACAAGAAGCAATGGGCTTAAACTGCAGCAAGGGAGGTTTAGGTTGGACATTAGGAAAAAGTTCCTAACTGTCAGGGTGGTCAAACTCTGGAATAAATTGCTCAGGGAGGTTGTGGAATCTCCATCTGTGGAGATATTTAAGAGTAGGTTAGATAAATGTCTATCAGGGATGGTCTAGACAGTACTTGGTCCTGCTATGAGGGCAGGAGACTGGACTCGATGACCTCTCGAGGTCCCTTCCAGTCCTAGTATTCTATGATTCTATGATTTGGCAAGGTCAAACAGTCTAAAAAAGCATGGTCATGAAGCACTAAATTTCAACAAAATATCACGGTGTAGAGATCTCTGCAACAAGAGGGAGAAACAACAGGCTTTCAATGTTTGGACGTGGCCTTAAATCCTGAAAGCTATCCTTGCAAAGATTCTGTGTCATTGTCAACACACTTCCTCGATGCCATAAAACAAACCCCTGCAAATCTGGTCTGCAGCAAACGACTCCCTTGAAAAAATAAAAAGTCTGGGATCTGAGAACAGTTCCGAGATTTCTGTCCAGCAAATTATAGCTAGACTCTGGTTTGCTGCTTCTGGGGATATAGATTACAGCAGGAAATTGTTATCATTTGGCCACAAAGCCCTTAGAACGTGATACCCAGTGGGATGTAGGCACATCTCAGTGAGCTGGGTCTCACGACAGGAAAATGAATATTTTCAAGGAAATGCTGCTGCCTGTTAAACTTCTCCTTCTAGCTTACTCACTAATCATGTCTGTGGGTGGACATTTCACATTTTACTACTGAATTAGGCAGGTTCTCGACAATAGGATTTTTCAGGGCCTTATTGATGGGGAATACAATCCACCTGGAACATATAAACACCCATAAAAATTATTTGTATTAGTCTGATCCTCAATTGCCATTATGTTATAAGGGAAATATGGGATTGGAGAAAGCCTAGCTTTCATACAGTATGATTTATGAAATACTGACTTTCCATCTAGTGCTCTCCAAAGGCAGATTTCCAGTAGCCTAACTCTTGGCCATCTCTCTCTGCAGATGACTATCAATTTCTCCTCTCTGCTTTCTCCTGGGCTGCACAGGTGACCCCTGCTGATGTCCTCAGTCTGACCTCTCCTGAGACCCTTTCTTTGCTTCTTGTCTCTTCTCTATCAAATTCAAACTCCTTTCTGTATCAGAAGTGATCGGGCCATTACCTAACTAGGACCACGCTAGAGGGAAACTGGACTTTTAGAATGTTCACATGTAACCCATTAACTGATCTGAAAACATATACTCCAGAAAATCAATCAGTGGCAACGTTCTCTCTTCGGACTCATCGAACTCCAATAATCGATGCTTAAATCCAATCTCCCAGCAGGGCAACTGCAAAGGGCATCAGGCACTTACCCCAGGCCCTTGAGGATAGTCTTGAGTAGAAACCAACATCTGGGGTGAAGACGGTGCACCTATAGGGAAGAAGTGACAAAAGAGGTGTCATGAGCCTCCAGAACTGCCGGAGATCTCGCTCTTGGGCTCATCAAATGCCAAATTTTGTTTCCATTGAAGCCAATTAAAGTTTTCATAGATTCCAAGGCCGCAAGAGACCTTTGCAGTCAACTAGGCTAAGCGTCGATATCACACAGGTCAGAGAAAATTCCCAGAGCAGATTTAAAAACATTCTATGACAGAGAATCCGCCAAGCCCCTCGATACATTGTTTCAATGACTAATTACCCTCCCTTTTAAAATGTAAACCTTATTGATAGTCTGAATTTGCTTAGCTTCACTTTCAGCCACTAGATTTTGTTACAGCTTTCTCTGCTAGACTGCAGAACCCATCGTTCAATATTTGTTCCCGGTGACGATAGTTACAGACTGTAACCAAGTCATCCCTCGACTTCTCTTTGTGCCTCTAAATACACAGAGCATTAGAGCTTTCTAATCCTCTAACCATTCAAGAGGCTCCTCTCTTAACCCTCACCAAATTATCCACGTGTGCCTTGAATTGTGAGCATCAGAACAGGGTGAAGGATTCCAGTGAGGGTCACACCAATGCCAAACAGGGAGCTAAACTAGCCTCCCTACATCTACTCAAGATTTCCTTGTTTCTGCATCCCAGACCACACTAGCTTTTCTGGCCACAGCATCACACTGGGAGTTCACCTTCAGCCAGGACCACTTATGGGTGGCATTTTTTAAATGATTCCCAATTATCCTTTAGATTTTGGGGATTAAATTCTTCTTCCTTTCGGTAGAAGCCACTTAAATCTTGGGACATGAGACTCCATATTTCAGCCATTTGGCTACTTACTTTTGCGACAGGATTGCCACCTGGAAAAAAAATATGTAGCAGTTCTCTGGAATTTTTAAAGGGAATTGAGCTAAATCTGCCACTTAGTGCTTTCCTGTTGTAAAACATAGATTTTCTATCACTAGACAGTACCACATTTTCCCTTCAAGACATGTAATACTGGCTAAGTGGATTGCTTAATGAGACGTGAACATTTTGGGATGCTTAAGGTTCTCATGGCTCTTCTATTATTTCTTGTCACTATTTTCATCGGTTTGTACATTCATGCCCTGAAACTGCCTGAGTTTTGTGGTGTTTATCTTTGGCTGGTCTACTTGTTCCCAGGCAGTCGATGAACTTGCTGTTCTGTTAAGCAAGAAATGCTTTCGTACAGTCTCCAAGCACAGATGTTTCCTGGCGATGCTGAGACTTAACTTTGCTTTCTCTAATTCACACATTCCAGCTATTTAATTGGGAACATTTGCCAAGGAAACTTCTGAATTTCCCTTAGGCCTAAATTACGGTGTTCTTTCGATTACAATAGATTTGGTCATTAAAGAGGGTCATTATTAGAAATGCACAAGGCTCAGTCGCTGTCAGCGAATGAAAAGCATAGAAGAGGTTTCTTGCTGATCGGTTCATAAGCCCCTAGATCAGTGCCAGAGACCCAGAGCCATCCCAACCATTGGATGGTTCGGGGGGCTGCTCTGAGCCTCTGGGCCCTGTGGGGGGGGGGGTGACACCAGCATCAGAGCCTGGGCCCACCCCTGCACTCACCAGCAGCAGCAGGAACCACGGGAAGTGGAGCAAGCCAGCAGCCTTCTCCACCTCACTGCGCCATCTCCCAGCTGGGTTGTTCCCCCCACCCACGCCACCTCCCAGCTGGGTTGCTCCCTCTCCCCCTGCACTATGTGCCAGCTGAGTTGCCCCCACCCTCCGTGCCATCTCCCACCCTGGGTCACACTCGCCTCCCTCCCCCCCACACACACCATCTCCCAGCTGGGTCCCTCCACTTGACAGAGGTGGGGAAAAGTGGAGCACCAGGCCTAACGTTGCCAGGTGGTTTCAACAAAAATAGCAGACACACTTGACATGACATCACAATCGACACTGTATCTTAGTTAGAAAATACCGGACAGTTCTATTTTCTCAATTTGTTTCCCAAACACAAAGCTCAACTATGGATTGTCTGGTTCGAAACCGGACACCTGGCAACCCTACCCCCAAAGCCCAGCCCGCTCTGCTTCCCCGCATTACCCATAAAGATGGGAGGAGACACGTGTGGCTAAGAGTAAGGAAAGGCCACGTCTGCCAGGAGCGCTGTGGTCATGGGGAGTGGCTTTAGTGAAGCACCCAGACCTTCCGCTCTTGTTCCAGAGCTCAGCTGAGGCATCCCAGCCCCATAGACCTGTCCAGCTGCCTTGTCAGCCTCAGGAGAACAGGCCTCCGGGGGGGGGGGGGGCAGATTTCAACTCTTTCTGCTCACAGAGGGCTTGTAGATGCCACGGGAAGGGCCCCACTTGTAGCGTTTTGCGACTTCTACCATGGGCTGGGATCAAGACGGACAGAGACACACAAAAATGGCAAGAATGTCAACTGCTCTGTGCGAGCGAGAGAGAGAGACAGAGAGCTTCGGCTTTCTATTCATCCCGGCTCCTTTGCCTGCCTCTCGCAATAGCAAAGGTGAGATTTCAGTTTTGGTGTCAGAACTCTGACTCTAGCTGCCCAGAAGAACAGGGCTGGGATGGTCTGACCACTCCAGGGAGAGACCTTGGACTCAGTGTGGCTAGTTCTCTGAAAACATCCATTCCACGTGCAGCTGCAGTCCAAAAAGCCAACAGGATGTTACGAATCATGAAAAAAGGGATGGAGAATAAGACAGAGACTATTTTATCGCCTCTGCATAAACCCATGGGATGCCCACATCTTGAATACTGCGCATAGATGGGTCACCTCATCTCAAAAAAGATCTTGTGGCATTGGAAAAGGTTCAGAGAAGAGTAACAAACATGATGAGGGGTTTAGAATGGGTCCCATATGAAGAGAGTTTGAAAAGACCGGTACTTTTCATCTTAGAAAAGAGACTAAGGGGGGCTATGATAGAGGTCTATAAAATCATGACAAGTATGGAGAAAGCGAATAAGGAAAAGTTATTTACTGGTTCCCATAACATAACATCTAGGGATCACCATACTAAATTAATAGGTAGCAGGTTTTAAACAAACAAAAGGAAGTTTTTCTTCACTCAGCGCACAGTCAACCTGTGGAACTCCTTGCCAGAGGATGTTGTGAAGGCCAGGAATTTAACAGGGTTCAAAAAAGAACTTGATAAATTAGTAGAGATTAGGTCCATCAGTACTTATTAGCCAGGATAGGTAGGAATGGTGTCCCTGGCCTCTGTTTGTCTGGAAAAGGGTGACAGGAGAGGGATGGGATTGGGTGATGATTACCTGCTGCGTTCCTTCCCTCTGGGGCACCTGATATTGGCCAATGTTGGCAGACATGATATTGGACTAAATGGACCTTTTGTCTGACCCAGGATGGCCGTGCTTATGTTCTATAGGAACTAGCTATCATCCCTTTCAACTGCCCATGACCTCTAGTGGGTCTCCCTGTGTTCTGTGTTTTAGAAGCCACCAGGCTCCAACCAGAACAGCTGGGCTGTGTCTACACTGCACCCCTTTTCCGGAAAAGGGATGCAGATTAGACACATCGGAATAGCAAAATCCGCGGGGGATTTAAATATCCCCCGCGGCATTTGCATGAATATGACTGCCGCTTTTTTCCGGCTTGGGGATAAGCCGGAGAAAAGCACCAGTCTAGACGTGATTCTCCGGAAAATAAGCCCTTTTCCGGAGGATCTCTTATTCCTACTTGAAAGTAGGAATAAGAGATCCTCCGGAAAAGAGTTTATTTTCCGGACAATCAAGTCTAGACTGGCGCTTTTCTCCAGCTTATCCCCAAGCTGGAAAAAAGCGGCAGCCATGTAAATGCAAATGCCGTGGGGGATATTTAAATATCCCCCGCGGATTTTGCTATTCCGATGTGTCTAATCTGCATCCCTTTTCTGGAAAAGGGGTGCAGTGTAGACACAGCCCTGGTGTTTAGCTAGGTCTTGCTATGGTGTGTATGGGTAGCAGTGGTGTTTGGACTCATTCCACATGTTTCTTCATACTGTGTCTATTGTATAGGAGCAAAAGTCATCGGTTTGTGGCACAGTGGGCCACGGCATGGATGGGAGATAGAGCCAGCCTCTTTGGGCCATGAAGTCCTGGTGTAGCGACGAGGAGTCTTGTGGCACCTTATAGACTAACCAAAGTGTTGGATGCATCTGACGAAGTGGGTCTTTGCCCACGAAAGCTTATGTTCTAACACTTCGGTTAGTCTATAAGGTGCCACAGGACTCCTCGCCGCTTTTGCAGATTCAGACTAACACGGCAACCCCTCTGATACCTGAAGTCCTGGTGTGAGTCTCAGAGGGAGAGAAACCCTCCAGTGAGGTAAAAGAAGATGACACTAAAATGGCCTTTGTACCCACATGGGATGCAGAAACATCTGTTACCTACAGCCTCTCTTCACTGCCCCTTTTCGTCGTTTGAGTGTAAACGCGTTGTCTTTCTGAGTGCAGCAAAGTTTAGTGCAACGTCTGCTCAGTCCTTCTCCCGGAGTAGCTAGGAAAAAAGGAAATTCCCACGGCAGAGCTGTCCCTGCTGCCTGAGTGATTATCTCGGACACAGATCTGACCTCGCAGATTGTAGCAAGTGCTGCTGCGCACTTATAATTACGATCAACTTCTAAACAGGTAAAACAAGCCTCAGTTCTGATTACCGTAAATAAGCAGGGTCTGTTGACAAATTAATCCCTTGGATGCTTGCCAGCAGACAGTTAACCCTTCTGTCTCCCTTAATAAATGAGATGGAAACAGCAGCAGACCTGCTGGCCAAAGTGGGCAACACCGGGGCTCTAGCGGTGTACCACACTAGCTCTTACAGAGGAAGCTGTCCTCTTAATCCCGGGGTAGGAAACCTACAACCTGGGGACCCGATCTGAGTTGCCTGAATCCAGCCCCTGAGGCTCGGGGGGCTCCCCCCCCAGCACCAGGGAGCTAGCACTCCACCTTTGCAGCCCCTCTCCTGCCCAGGTCTGGACCCCCACTCTGCTCCTGCCCCCTACCTCCCAGCCAGCCCTCCCATCCCCAGCCCACTCCTGCACCCTACCACACTCCCACACCCACCAACCTCCAACCCACTCCGGCACCCTCCCTCCAGCCCAGCCCCCATAGCCCAAGCCTGCTTCCCGGCAGCACCCCCACCCACTGAACTCATTTTTAGCCCCACCCTTGAGTGCAGGAGGGCCCACAAAATCTACTATCCCGGGAGCTCCCCTGGGCTCTGGTGTGTGAGGGGAATGTGGAGCTTGGGGGTTTATTTTATTTTATTTTATTTTTTTTATCGATTGCTTCTCACTTTTGTGCAGCCCCCGACTAATTTTTTCTGCAACTCAGTGCCCCCAAGCCCCAAAAAGGTTCCCCGCCCAGTAAGTTGGCTCAAAAAGGAAAGGCCGGTAACTCCAGCGCCAGGAATCAGCTTTTAAGAGCATGTTCATCTGGAGCGTTTGCATGACTGGGTAGCCCGCTAGGGAGCACATTGGCGGCAGAACCCCCCGCAGTGGGGATTACTGTGTGAGGAAAACAGACACGATTTGAGCCAATGTGCCGAGCAGCAGCGAGAGTTGTGTCTGTGAAGCCCAAGCGAGGCACCGTAAGGACGTCTCTGTGGGTCATGCTACCAACGAGTTTCGGGAGCACGGGGATTGCTGCTATCGGAAGAGGTTGGGTTTTTTTAAGGAACAATGAGGGATTAAGAAAAAAACCCTCCACTCAGAGCTTTGCAGGCCTTTGGGCTCCTGGCAGGGGCTGGCGACTGCAGGGAGCTGACTGGTAGATTCTGTTCTCATGCCTCTTTGTGCAGCGTCGTCTCCCGTGTGGCTGCTGCTTTCCTGGGCGATCCAGAGCAATGTGGCTTGCCTCAGAAACACGGCCACAGGCCCTGCCTCAGATAATCACCGGCATGGCAGCTTCCATCCCACCCAGAATCGGAGGGGCTTTAGGCGGCTTCACGGGAAAGGGGCCGGCCTTTCAAGACACCTCTAAAAAGCCCTTCTCTAAAAAACCAACGGGGTCTGTCTTCTCTCTGGGGCCGGGGCCTCGCCTCACATGCAGTTAGCTTTCCTTGCTGGGGCAGAGGCGCTCCCCAGGTACGCCCGGCCAGAGCTGCTGTGGGCTCCCGGCAGATGGCTGCTCAGGGCAGCGTTACAGAGCATGCAGCACTACTCGGCCGCTGGAAAATGCCTCCTTGTGACAATCAGGACACTGAAGCGATAGGTGAAGGGGGGGACGAGCTCTCTTCTGCACCACCGGCTCCACCATCCCGACACAACGCAGCCGGACTTCTCAGCGGAGTCTAGCGCCTGACACCCAGAGAAACCTGCATCCAGTCCTGTCATTAAGGCTGAGTAATTGTGGCTGTCAGCTTCCTCACCTGCAAATTTACCCACTTCTCAGGGATGCCGAGGTGGCTCAGGGTTAAGAGATATGGGGAGTCAGCAGCCGAGCCTGGATACACATTTAGATCTCTTGATTTCCAATCCATCTGCCACTGGAAAACGCCATTTCTCCCCCGCAACGTGCCATGTTCCAACACGTTCTTATTGCCTACCCCCATTCTGGGCATCCTGCTCTTTCCCCCCGTCCACTGCCTCCCTCTTCAAATCCTGCCATGTGCCGATCCCTGCCCCACCCGGAGAAAGGTTCTGTCTGCTTCTATTGCACCCTTGGTCAAGAAATCAACTCCGCTGAAAGCAGCTTGGCTGAGTGAACTCTCCCAGCAGCGGACAGAGGGTGCAGAGTCGCTGTCGAAATGATCAGGCTTTGTACTGGTTACGGGACACTGGCAGCGTCAGAGAACTTTCCACTCAAGAGTAACTGGATTTTTAAAATGTGGCTGCCTCCCAAAATCACTCTGGGAAACTTGGTATTTTAATAATTCGTCCCATTTCCTGTGTGCAAGGGAGCACCCGGGCGTGCATGGGGTGTGTGGTCCACATGTCGCTGAGGTCTCTCGCATCAGTTCAGTCCCAAAGCTATCTCCGGGCCATGCGACAAGGGAGTCCCCTTCATGATAGTATTGCCTCAGCAAGCAGCTCTCCTGAGCCCGAAGGTACCTCTAGGGTTATTAGCAGGGAAGGCAGGACTCTCACAGCTTGATTTCTGTGTCCCTCTTTCTGGACCTGCCGCAGCACACTGCGTTCGGCATCAGGGTTGGGTGGAGAGGGGTGATGTGTCAGACAGGAGAACCCAGCTAAGTCTCAGCTGGAAAACGGCTCCTTTACCTGCCCAAGATGGTTAATCAGCCTCATGCGTCAGAGTTCCACCTCCCCTCCCCTTCATCCCCCGAAACTGGACGACAGTTTAAAAAGAAACCGACGGGAACGTTGCATCTGCACAGTAACAGAGGAGCAGCTCTTGGTGCAGTGTGTGGCTGGGCACGTACGCCCTTCGCCTGCCCGCGGCACGAGCCTCAGCTGCAGCCCGCAGGAACATCCTCGTGATGGTGTCTCACTCCATCCTTGCCTGCGCTGCTGAGGGGGCTAGCGAAAGCCCGCCAGGTTCTGCATCCTGTCCGTGGAAATCCGTCTCACTTCCTGCCTGGAACGGCTCTCCCCACTTTCTAGGAAACCTTCCCGGAGAAGTTAATTGACTGCGTCGCTCTGGCCTTCGTTCTAAGCCTATTAAGGGAGCTGTAGGGTGGGCCCCCCCCCCGCATGTGATTCTGGGCCAGACACGCACAAGTACAAGGCTAGTGTTGCATCCCTCAGCCGAGGAGAAGACAGCGAGATCGGCTCTGCCTTCAGAACAAAACCTGTATCTGCCTGGGCATGGAGCAGGAGGGCAGCTGGGAAGGAATGAGCGGGGAGGCGCAGTGCAGTCCCATGCAATGGGAACTGGCCATTGCTGGAGCCGGTTCCCCCTTAACATGAAACATGCTCTAGCCCGGGACACAGGATGAGCAATGGCTGGGTGGGATGTTCGTGCTGAGGAGGCTCACATCCAATGGATCCATCGTGTGTTGCCTCAGTTTCAATGAGTGCTGAGCGGATTTCATGTGAACGGTGCAAACAGGAGGCATTTGCTCAAGGATGAAAAGCCAGTGTGCATAATGGACTTAATGAGAGCCGCTGACACGAGCGATGCACAGAGAGTTTGCCAAACTGAGGGGACGCAGACACATACCTGCCTATATTTAACTAAAAGAATCCGTTATTAAACCCCAGAAGGAGTGAGCAAAGAAGGATGAAGGGACAACATGATGAGGCTGTTGCTTAGCAACTGGCTGCTGTTCAGGCAGAGAAATGTGTTGAGATTGGGTTTGGATCGCACAATGAGAGTAACGAAATGGGGCCCGAGCAGCTGAACATGCGGGGAAAGGATGGGATAAAGGTAGAGTCATCACAGGCTGAAGCTCAGGAAGGACAAATGCAAAGTGCTCCACTTAGGGAGGAGCAATCGGTTTCACGCATGCAGAATGGGAAGTGACTGCCTACGAAGGATACTGCAGAAAGGGATCTAGGGGTCAGAGTGGACCACAAGCTAAATATGAGTCAACAGTGTGACGCTGTTGCAAAAAAAGCAAACATGATTCTGGGATGCATGAACAGGAGTGTTGTCAGCAAGACACAAGAAGTCATTCTTCTGCTCTACTCTGTGCTGGTTAGGCCTCAATTAGAGTATTGTGTCCAGTTCTGGTCACCACATTTCAAGAAAGACCTGGAGAAACTGGAGAAGATCCAGAGAAAAGCAGCAGGCAGAACAGAAATTGCTGCAGCTTTTCAAGGCTGGTTCTTTCCTGTGGCTGCAGACCCTAGAGACTCAAGGCGAATGCCGGCAAGCCCACGTCCTCAGGCAGAGTCTAATAACAGATCTGCAGGAAGGAGTGGTAAATAGCCAGGATTAGAATCTGGTTGCACACATACATGTGAAACAGAGGAAGAATTTGCCCCAAGAGACGGTCCTCTCATGGACTGATAACTGGTTAAAAGACAGGAAACAAAGGGTAGGAATAAATGGTCAGCTTTCCGAATGGTCCAACCTGGAAACAATCCTACTGAACCTATTTATAAATGATCTGGAGAAAGCGGTAAACAGGGAGGCAGCAAAATTTGCAGATGATGCCAAACTGCTCAAGATAATTACGTCCAAAACAGATTGTGAAGAGCTTCAAAAAGATCTCACAAAACCAAGTGATTGGGCAACAAAATGGCAAATCAAATTTAATGTGGATAAATATAAAGTATCTCACTCGGTGGATCGTGCTGCATGGGGAGCGCGGAGCCCAAACGGTCGCTTGCACCACTTGCTCCCACGCAGTGGCCTGGCTGAGCAGCGCAGAAGTCAGCCAAGCACCACGGCAGGAGGCGACAGGGGGGTGGGGCAGTGACGTTCATGGCCAGGGGGCGGGGCCTGGATCCGCTGTCACGCCGCACGTCACCACCCCGCCCCCCTTCGCCTCCCGCCATGGCGCTCGGCTGACTTCTGCACCGCTCAGCCGGGCTGCCGCGGGGGAGCAAGCGGCCGTTTGGGGCCCGCACTCCCCATCCAGCACGGGCCGCCCAGAAGGAACAGCCAGCATTTCAGGCAACAGCACCGCCCAGAGGGAACAGCCAGCATTTCAGGCAACAGCACCGCCCAGAGGGAACAGCCAGCATTTCAGCGTTACAGACTCACAGACATTGGGCTACTATATATATGATGCACATTGGAAAAAATAATCCCAACTATACATACAATATGATGGGCACTAATTTATCTATAACTACTCAACAGAGAGATGTTGGAGTCATTGTGGCTAGTTCTCTGAAAACATCTACTCCATGTGCAGTGGCAGTCAAAAAAGCAAACAGAATATTAGGAATCATTAAAAATGGGATAGAGAATAAGACAGAGAACATCTTATCGCCTCTATATAAAACCTTGGTATGCCCACATCTTGAATACTGCATACAGATGTGGTTGCCTCATCTTACAAAAGACATATTGGCATTGGAAAAGGTACAGAAAATGGCAACAAACATGATTAAGGGTTTGGAATGGGTCCCATATAAAAAAAGATTTAAAAGACTTAGACGTTTCAACTTAGAAAAGAGGAGACTAAAGGGGATATGATAGAGGTCAATAAGATTGTGACTAGTGTGGAAAAAGTGAATAAGGAAAAGTTATGAAACTAATAGGTAGCAGGTTTAAAACAAACAAAAGGAAGCTTTTCTTCACTCAGAGCACAGTCAACCTGTGGAACTCCTTGCCAGAGGAGTCTGTGAAGACCAGGACTTTAATAGGTTTCAAGAAAGGGTTCAGGCAGGATGAGCTGAAATGGTATCCTTAGCCTCTGTCAGAGGCTGGGAATGGGTGATTGGAAAAGGATTGCTTGAAGATTCCCTGTTCTCTTCACTCCCTCTGGGGCATCTGGCATTGGCCACTGGGGAAGATGGACCTCTGGTCTGACCCAGTATGGCTGTTCATATGTTCTTATGTATGTAAATGCACCTAACCAGCAACGACGTCTCCTCACCTCACCTGAATGTGGTTCCATATTAGGGTTTGAACAGCTGGTTGGTCAGGACACCTGTGTTACGTGACTGGGACTAAATTACTTTCCCCAGCCCCACGAGGGTGAGCAAACATTGCTTTAGAGCTGGAGAAAGCGAGCGCTTCGAGTGCATCAAAGCAGGCCTGAGAGGGAGCAGTCTCACTAGTCACGCACAGGGGAGGCATGTCGGAATGGGGGAGGGGTGCCACTAATGGAAACACCATAGAGCAAACATTTCCGCTCTGTTTGGATGGGAGTACCAGTCGGTAGAGCCCTGCACACCCGCAGATATCCACAGGTGCCCACATCCATGGATGAGGCTGTGGATTTCCAGGGCTCCTTTCTGCACATACAAAATTGTGTATCCACACACAGCTCTGCCCATCAGCGTCCCCCAGACAGGGTACGGCCTGAGAACCAGAGTGTAAATCAGGTGGGACAAGCTCCATTTTTCATGCAGGCCCTTTTGCAACACTCTGAGGCTTGTGCGTGGCTCCAAAGAAAGGCACTGGGCACTGGTGATGGTCACAGCACTATACACAGCCAGAAGCCAGCCTTGAAATAACTTACCAATAACCGTGACCTGTAAACCACCCAGAATACCCTAACCCTAACCCTAACCCTAAGGCAGCTTCCTGGGTTGAAGGTCTGGGGGTAGTTCTCCCTGAGTAGATGGAATCAAGAGCTGACTGCTGTCCCCGAACAGGCCTATTCCGCAAGCGACTGAGCAGGGCGCAGGAGGCGGAAGAAGAAGGCTCCCAGCGAGCAGTGCAGAAAAGCAGGGTGGGACGAGGTTCCTGAGCACGCAGCCAGGGCAGGGGGAGGGGATGGGCTGATGAGCCTTGTGCTGCTCCCTGAAGCAGAGAAGTTTCACAGACACCCTTCCTGACACGCATCCTGATGAGCCCTGAGCCGGAGGAGAAAGGCTGTCCGAGTTCCCGGGGGGGGGCACTCTGGCAGGGATTCAGACTGGATCTGGTGTCGCTGCATGAAATATCCTGGAGGCAGCAAACTGCATGACAAGCCTGTCTTCATCGCCCAGTTGCAGCCCCACACCTGGGGCAGACTGACACGCGCTCCAAGCTGCCCCCTTTCTACCAGACCGCGGCTGCGTCTCTGTTTGCCACCCCACGCTGTCACGCGGGGACGCTGTGGGCTCATAGATGCCACACTCAACCCCAGAAGTGGCTGCATTTCAGGGACAGGAGGAAGACTGCCTACATAAATCTTAATTCAGGAAGTGACATGAGGGTTGTTCGGAGGTGAAAGGAAGAATATAGAATGTAGGGGCCAAACCTGGCAGTTCATAGTCAAGGAAAACTCCTGATGGGAGCTGAAGGACTCCAGAATTAGGCCATAAGGTTTCTTATTGTAACCCCTCCTGTTGGCTAGCTCAGTGTGAGGTTATTCAGCGTAGGGGAAGCCTCATGACTTCTTACACCACTGTTTGAGGTGTGTGTGTGTGTGTGTGTGTGTGTGTGTGTGTGTGTGTGTGTGTGTGTGTGTGTGTGTGTGTGTGTGTGTGTGTGTGTTACAAACCACCAGGAACAGGCTTTATTCTGTAAAAAACATAGAACCGGAAAATAGTTCAGCAGCCCCTCCGCTCAGCATACAGCCTGCGTGCTGCTTCTAGCACAGTCCTTGCTGAGACCCTGCTGGGGGCAGAGGGCCCATCCTGCCAGGAACCAGGAAGTTCTCCCAAGATGCCGCAGTTTGTCGTCCACAACTTGTAGTTCCCAGGGCTGCTGCTGCAACACACTGGACCTTGGGCTACATTATTTTTACTGCTTCTTTTAGGGCTATCGCTTTTGCTGGGTGAGCAGAAACTAGAGCCTCACCCGACATGGTCCAAACTGAGCTGTGAAAGACACAAGGCAATAAGAATGCTGACAGTGTTCTTTAGTGCAAACGGCGTTGTCAAAAGTAGCCTGGCCGGCCGATGCTTCCCAAAGGTATGCACTAGTCTCCTTTAAAAGTCCTGCAATCTCTCCAGGTACGTGGGCTGGAAGGACAGGGAATGGCGGGACGTTCTGGGGGAATGACCAAACTGCGGAATTCAGGCA